>NW_015161416.1:345543-387474 GCF_001447785.1 Gekko japonicus | reverse complement strand
GGTCTCGAACTGCTGAACTACTGACCTTCCACAGCCTGCAGTTCAGCGTCTTAACCACTTGAGCCACCGCAGCTCCTTTGAAACTAAGCTGCTAATTGAATTTTGCCACAATACTTGCTGGTTAAATTTAACTACAAGCCCCTTTGACACAAAACAAATCTCTCTTTCTTTTTTAAAGTGTTCTGCAGCACTTTATCTGCCCCTGTCATCCAGCAGTCTTGACTGGAAGGAATCAACATCTAGCTACCAAAGACCATTAACTTCGGAAATTCCAGTAAGCAACACAACCTTTAAACATAAAAGCCATCTGACAGATGGGCCTTATGGAGCCCAATTAATTTTTTTGCACTAGCAATCAACATCACAAATTGCCCCAAGAGGTTACACATACAGCAACAAAGAGATGCTCACAGCCTCAGGGCACAAACCAAATGCCTCCACAACTAATGGAAAGAATGCCCAGATTTTGCATTGTAAGAATTTAAGCTCCTCCAATCCAAGTTATACAAGAAGCATTATGAAAAGAGCTTAGGGTCGACAGAATGTTGGGCCCAGCCAACTTTCGAACAAGCATGCTTCTATGAGCTTCTGGGCATAGTCTACCCTTTTCAGGAAGCTAGATTATATTTTTCCTAGAGTATGCAGGGTCTACATGACCACATAATTCCAAGTGACTGCATGGGGTGACATATTTTTAGAGGCTGCGCTTTCCTTTCATATGTTGGGCCCAGCCAACTTTCGAACAAGCATGCTTCTATGAGCTTCTGGGCATAGTCTACCCTTTTCAGGAAGCTAGATTATATTTTTCCTAGAGTATGCAGGGTCTACATGACCACATAATTCCAAGTGACTGCATGGGGTGACATATTTTAAGAGGCTGCACTTTCCTTTCAACAGGAGATTGTTGAAGGAAACAGATGTGACATTTGATCCAAGAATGGTAACCCAGGATCTCTTGTGTTACCACCCTCTGCTTTCACTAGTGGCTGCTGGGCACAAGCAGCCTAATATCTTATGCCAAGGTCCCCAGCACCTCTTGGACTATCTGCTGCAGTGACTAGAGGACCAACACATGTTTTGGTGAGGCCTGGGAACATAAACAGCTCCAGTAGATGCTGCACTATTAATGCAGCACATTATTCTCTCCGCTTTAGGCTGATTTCCCAGGCTATAGCCATGGGACCTGTACTTCCCTGATTGTTATGACCTGGCTTGATTCCATTTTTTCTAAGGCCCAAACTGTTTTATTCTATCCATCCATATAGCTTCATCTCTCCAAGGAGCTCAGAGTAACACACATAGTAACACTCTGAGTAACACACCCTTCCCCACTGTATCCTCGCAACCCCTCCATAAAATAGATCAGGCAGAGAGAGCAACCAGTTCAGGGTTACCCAGTCAGCTTCACAGCCAAAAGGATTTGAACCCAGGTCCCTCAGGTCTTAGTCCAGCACTCTGACCACTACACCACACTTGTTCTCAATTGTATGAGTTCGCAGAATCTGACAAGGCAGTCAATCTATTTGCACATTTATTATTTATTTTTATTTCATCTATACCTCATTTTTCTCTTCACTGGGAACTGAGAGCAGCTTAGAAAGATCCCCCCTCCTTTATTTGATTCTCAGAACAACCCTGTGAGTTAGGTTTGGTTGAGAGTGTGTGTTAGATCGCGCTAACAAAGGACTCGTACAGTGATTCAGCAAGTGATTCAGCTTTATTGGAAGTAACGAGCAAGCACTAACTCAGTAAGAAACCAGAACAGAAAACAGTGGGAGCTTATGCTCCTTTTAAACATAACCGGGCTAATGTAGCCACGCCTATTTACAAATAACAACCAATGAGATTGCTAGAATAAAGACCAATGGGAGTCTTTCCCTCCTAGGGAATGGTATCGTTCTGATTGGTCGCTGTTACGAAGCGACCAATAGGAAGTTCGCTCAGAGGAGCCCTGGTCTGGCTCGAAGCTTAACAGGGGAGTCCTATGAGGTGATTCATGTAATCATTTCAATACATTACAGTGTGTGACTGGCCCAAGGTCACCCAGCAAGCTTCCATGACAGAGAGGGTACAAAACTGGGTCTCCCAGATGCTAGTCGAACATTTTAACCACCACGCCACACTGCATTTGCTTTGCATGCTCCTGATGGTCATAAATAGTGAAGGCTTTTCCAAGAAGATTTTCAGGATTCTGTCACCTAAGAGTTGTGCAGCTTGTTCCCAAATTTCCCAATTCAATTACTATTCTACTTGTAGAGATTTTAACTCTTAGCTGAGCTTACGGAAATGATAATTCATTACTTCCCACTGGAAAACCCTATTTGCACGAACCTCCCCAAATGGCTTGTCCTCCAGCTTTGCACTAATTGACCAAAGACCTGGAAAGATGAGAGGCAGCAGGCATATTGCAAGAGGGAAAGTCTCCAAACCAGAAGGCAGACTTGGCTCTCATACTCTCTCTTCTCCCCAAATCATTCTCTCTCCAGAGGCTTACTGTGGAAGGCATCTCTTTTATGTTTGTTAGATATATATTCCATGTTTCTGACCCACAAAATGGCCCAAGCACAAAACAATTACAACAATTCAGTACAAAACCATAGCTAACCAATCATATGCAAGGTTATTATTGATAGAAAGGCGGAGAGCTGGGTTTTGTTATTATGGCCGCTGTAAAGACTTTTCAGTGTTTCAATGGAAAATGGAGAGCTGGGTTCTGCCCTGCCCTCTGCTGCTGATGGCTGCTGCACAAACTGAGAACATATGGCTTCCACTTTATATTGAGTACACTGTTTCACCTAGCTCCTTGACATCTACCATAACTAAAAACAGCTCTCACGTAGTTAAAGGTCTTTCCCAGTACCTACTGCTGAAATCCCTTGAAGGGAGATGCTAGTGACTAAACCTTGAAAATTCAGGCCTGGGATCCCAAATTTGGATTGAGATGGAAGGGAGAGGGGTTATGCCTTTCCCTGTTTTCCTAGTGGAGGAAGCTGTTATTTGCTGTTGGAGAAACATATGAGGTCAGATATGGTCATCAGCATGTTTGCAGCAGCAGAACAGTGTAGCAGTCTCAGCATCACGTCTGGTTTGATTTTAAGCCAAGCAGTTCAGAGAGGCAGCCAGCCCGCGTAACCTTACATTTTATTTCAATATTAGCTTTGCCATCTGTCTTTGTAACTGGTGTTTCTCTAGTAACAGACAACAGCAGTTTGTCTAGTGAGACTTGCCCATGTTACTAAGAGTAGTCCGTGTAACCATGCTTCAAGGGAAAAGCCTATCTTAGATTACTTGCTTACATGCTTCCTCGAAAGGATTTCATGTCCTTAGTGATTCAGGGGACACAGAACTCAAGCTAGCAGAAAAATAAGGCCCTCAGATTGTAAAGCCATTCTTCCCCATGGCTTGTGTGGATTTAAGAGGCATTCACAGCGGTGAAAACCACATGTTAGAAAAGCAGTCCTGGGCACCCATCTGAGATGCTAGGTGAGCTCGATCAAAGGCCTGTAAAGGCAGTAACAGCGGGTTTTGAAGGGATTGGAAAGCCTTCTCACCATGGGCTCCAAACATTCAAATCCCATCTCTCAACTCTGCCTGAAGCCCCAAATCTGACGCAGTAGGTATGGTACAAATTACTTTTCAAATCTGACCCCAAAGCAATGGCAGTCACCTGGGCAGCTTGATTATGTACTGGAATGTAGCTGATGGTAAAAATCAATATACACATTTTTGCAAGCATACAGGCAACATAGCTTCAAACCCAATTCCACATCTCAAAGCATAAACTGAAGCACCAACATTATAGTACCATTGTAACAGCAAAAACAGGTCAGATTCAACCATACCATGAGCATGTACGTCTTGTGATTTACTCTATAAGGCCTTCACACAATCAGCAGACACAGAAAGTCTTGATCATCAGGCATGTGTACCCTCTACCCTGAACACACAATAGAAACTGCTTTTGCATTTAGGCTCAGGAATGTATTTATTGGCCCTCTTGCAGTTAAAAGACAGAACATAGTTGAGTGTGTTAGACCCTTGCCTGTCCTAGATACTTAAAGCATGTACAGATCGCATCAATAAGTCCCTGCTGTCGATTATAAATCAATCATTGGCCCACAGCACCTTTCCTTGTGCCCTAAAAGCTGCAGTCATCCATACATTACTTTATTTATTTATTTATTTTATTTCATTTATACCCCGCCCTCCCCGCACTTTAAAACCACTGCTAGAGAAAGGTGATGTGGCTAACTATTGTGCCTATTGGTTGCCATTTTGTCCTTCCTATTTATTTAAAAGAGGTTGCAAAACAATTCCAGGCTGGGCTATGGGACAGAGACACCACTGGTGGGCCTAGTAGATTTACCTTGACTTGACTGACCTGGCTACATGGATTCATGCTACAGTTACCTTGAGGTTAGATTACTGTAATGTACTCTGCATAGGTCTGCCTTTAAAGACAACGCAGAAACTCCAGCCAGTACAGAATTCCACAGCCAAGATACCATCCAGTGCTAAACGGAATCTGCATACCACTCTGTAGATACTCCACCGGTTACCAATCAGATACCAGGCTCAATTCAAGGTTCTATCTATCACCTACAAAGCTCATAATGACACTGGACCCATGTACCTGCAGAACTGCCTCTTCCACTGTGACAGCTTCACTTATCACTGTAGAGCCTTCTGAATGTGCCACTCTGCAAACAGGTAAATTGACAACTGCCCATTTTCTGTGGCAGCTCCCACATTATACAACAGAAGAGTAGAGCTGTGATGTAATGGATCCGCTTGGGAAGTGACTTCTATTAAAGATTATGTGTTTTTCTTCCAGTTCTTCAGTCCCAGCAACATTGCATTATGTTGTTTTACTAGGAATCTTTGCTGTTAGATTCAAGTGTTATATTTTGTAATCCTCTTGCTGATTCACTGAATAGTTCTAGCATACCTGTAATCTGCCTTGAGTCCCAGTGAGAAAGCCAGACTATAAAAGAAAATAAATAAAATTTAGTGCATACTATTATATAGAGTGGTGACTTTATAATTAGTTTGGTATGTGGAATCCCTCTTATTTTAAAAAAATGTTTACAAAAACTTACAAATTTAATCGCTAGCTACTTCGTAATTCTGTTCCTATATTAATCAGCAATAAAGGTTACATCCACGTTACTGAGCTGGCTTAATTTCATCAGATAACTGACTGAGACCTACACGATTTTTCTAGTCTGCTCCTTTTAGTCCACTTCCTTGCAGTTTCAGATATAGAAGACAATATTTTTAGGAGCAAGCTACATGTGTCCTCTTGCTGACCTGAGGAGATCCTAATATGACCTGGCAGCCTGCAGTCTGTTGTCATCTCCAACAGATTCTCAAGGACATGATTTGTCAAGTGTGGAATACAGCAGAATTTTGCAGCTATGACACTAGAGGCAGAACACAGGCATTCACTGCACAGGATGGAACTAGGAAGACTGCTCCTCAAGATATAAGATGCTAAAACACTCAGGGAGGAAGAGTACTTGCAACAATCACCTTCCCAAATAGTGGCTTACACACAAGATCCAACTGTGGAATCTGAGTACTAGGAACATGTGGTATAAGTGTTTATATAAACATTCCGACCAATGGGTGGATGGTGAGTGGGTAAAAAAGATTATGCTTGCCACTGCTTTCACACTCCTCTCACTATATACCAAATGAACACAGGATTCCTGATGCAAGTTATTTCTTTAGCAGACAAAAACCATGTTCAAATATTAACTTGTTTATGGATGAGTGAACATATGATGCACAGATATCTGCCCTGTGTTCAATCACAGAGTATAAACATGAATTAAACTCCCTTATATATAACTGAGTAAGACTCAGCGTAAGACTGAGCGGAGACAAAATGCGCTCCGTCAGCCATTGGCTTGCGAGCGACGGCTCATGGCTGCTGCGATGCCATTGGCTGGGAGGCACTGCAGCTGGCCGGCCAATGGCTGACCGAGCGCATTTTGTCTCCGCTCAGTCTTACGCTGCGTCTTACTCAATTATATATAAGGGAGAGATAATGGCTGCATACATGTGTGTCTTGCTGTATATGCAATGGCAGCACATGTACACAATCTAGTCATCCACATATCTTACAAAGTAGTTGATATTATGCAGTCTTTTCTTATTTGCTGTCTGTTTCTTTTCAAGACTGTGTTCAAAAGTGGCTGGAACAAAAGCCTGATCCTATGCATCACTGCATTGAGTCCTGCTGTGTCTATTTATTTTAAAGCAAGCATGTAAAAGAAAAGAGGAAGTTTGGATTAGGGCTGCAACACCATAGTGTGGCCTTGTGCCATTTCCCACGGGGGAAAAACTTGTCCCCCAAGTTGCCCTCAACTTTGGCACAGAAAAGCCCTCTGCACAAATACACAATCAGGTCTAACAGCAGCTTGGGTGGGGATTCCTATCCATGAAACAGCTGGGAGGGGCTACACAGGGATCTCTCACTTCTCATCTGGTTTACCTCTGAGATATACACATACAGTAGAAGTACTGTATGGCACAATAGTGCCCCCCCCCTCGATCTTTAGGCGGCAGCTGAAGACTGTTATATTTTAGAACTGCATTTGACTCATTTCGGGGGGGGGGTTAAATAAATTGGTAGTCCTAATTGTAATTTTAAAATGTGGTCTTCTGTGTTTTTTAAAATTGCTGTTTTATTTACATTGTAAGCCACCTTGAATTCCTCAAGGCAGAAAGGCAGTCAATAAATGTTTTAAATAAATATCCACACAGGGTAAGAAATAAAAACGGTATACAGACACTGCGAAATCCAAAGTAATAAAATCCTGTTATCAGGGTGATACATGTTCTAGAATTCCACACTCACATCGTACAATTACAGGAATCAGTAACGGTGATACCATTTCCCTACGGCACACTACTCTTTCTGTATAAATATTTGCCATTCCAAAACATTAGTTGCAAAGGGAAAATCCATTTTGAGCTTCAAAGACTGGATGCCCCTCTATTCAACAACAGTCAACCAAAGCTCGCATTTTGAAAGGGAGTATTTGCAGCATCTAGTACTGGGGAGCCAGATACCTATCTGACCACAGCAGAGTAGTATGAGATGTTAAAGTAACCACAACCTGGCAGCAGACGTTTTACAGAGCAGAGACAAAGATGCTGCTCTGACAAACCTAAAGGGACTAGGTTTGTTTCAACTATCTGGTGAAACAATATGCAAAATGAGGTTCTCTGTATCCATTCAAGGCAAACTCTGTAGAATCTTTTGCCCAGAATTACAAAATTTGATGTTTCATTTTTGCCTCTATTCAAACAGGAAGGTCTTCATCTCTCAGTCCTAAAACAGGCAAGAGGAGCTTCCTAATGACCAGTATAAGTGCACTTTCCTGAGAACACTGAGCAGATGATCAACTGATAGCAGCTTTCCTATACTGTCCAATTCTGCCAGACACTCTCACAAAGGCAGCCTCCCTCTTCAGTGTCTTATACCACTGACCTTCAGAATAAACTCTTGCTAAACCAATTAGCAAGAAGAGAGTTGGCTCAGATCACCCAGCAAGTCACTCTCATTTTACCCTTTCCATGAAGGGAGGGGGGCACAGAGGTCATCTGATCCTATGTTAGCAGAACCAAAAATAGGATCTCGGCTGCCCCAGTTTCGGATTACATGGGTATAGCATGGAGCAGATCAAAGTACAGCTCTCAGTGGTGGAAACACCACACAGCCTACAAAGCCAACTGCACTGAAGAAATTCCAACTGAATGTTACTACTGCCAAAACGTATACACTCTGTACAAAGTTACTCCTGAATGGCTCTCTCATCCACAATGCTAAGTCAGTCCAATATTCTGGACTCCTTTCACACAATTTTGCAGCCAAACACATCATCTTAAAAGCTGCTGAGTCACAAGTTCACTATGATGATGATGATGATGTCATGTGGATAATTACACAGCTGCTCATACTGGCAAGCTTTGCTGGAAACCCACATGGCTCACACACAGAAGGGCTTCAGCACTTGGCTTACTCATCCAAAAGAGCTTGCTTCATAGTCCTGGCAGCTTCAAGGAGACATCCCAATTTGAAGATTACTAGCAAGACATCTTTCCAGAGAGGGCAAGAATGAAACCCTGACTGGTGCTAGCAAAATATGGCAAGAACTTTCAATGCTTCATTCCATTTTCAGCTTTTAACAAATGACAAAGGAAACTTGAAGAGACACAAAAAGAAAGAGAGCTCAAATACTTCTTTGAATAGACAGACACTGCTAATGGCTTGTTGCAACAGGCAAACCTCTAAAAGGACCTTTGATGGAAGTGACACACATCCTGACGCGTTGGATATTTGTTACCAGAATAATTTGGAGAATTTGTGCAGTTACTATCCATGGCCCATTATACAAACTTTTAGCAACTGCAAAGCATATGAGAAAGCGACACCTGGCTCTATAGAAAAAAATATATACATTCATTTCTGGATGTGTGTTATTGTACAATAAGAAGGCCTGAGGAAGGCCTGAAAGAGGCTGAAACACATATGGTTTATTGGTCAAAAGTTTTACCCATCAATCGGACAAGTATAACTATCAGCTCTGAATGTAATAAGCTTTAAGAGTTGGATATTTGGACTATTTCTTTTAACCCTTGTATGTTTTATTTATGTGTACACCATAATAAACATTTGTATTTTTATAACAATTTATTTGTTAGCTTGATCCTCTTAGATCACAGTTATATGCAACACCTTCTTGCCAGCCATTTGCACAAGTGTGTCTCCTGGCAAGCCATGATACTGAGTGCCTCCTATCACACAAAACACATCCAGGGTTTATTTTTTTCCCCAAGGCACCAACACAGTGTGAGAAATGAGCTGGAAAAATTCTACCTGTGCTAAATTTCCCCAGAATAACAGGATTATATACCAAACCAGTGGGGGGAATACAACATTTAATATGAGTTTATGAGATTCTGGAAGCCTCCACTGCAGTGCTTAGCCTCCAGGTATTAGTATATACCAATGATCTCACTGTCCTGTGCTAAAAAACACACAGAGACTTATAGATCTCTGGCCAGGAAAAGCACAAGAAGGGAGATTTTTAGGGCCAGCAAGAATCCAATGATGAATTTAGTGTGTCCTATTACTACTCATCTGAAACACTGACCTAGTAAGGAAAATCTAAATGTGGATCTAGGTATTCTGGGGTTTTTTCTAAAACAGAGTGGAACTGAAACATTAATTTATATTAATCCACATTTTTAAAAAATGAATTAAACATGCACAGAATATTTGCCGGACCATGTTGAGACCACTTGCTGAGGTACTCAGGTAATATGAACATATTCCATTTTGCCACCAAAGACCTGTTGGAATCCTGAAAGCAAGGAACAGTCAGTCTGCAGATCCCAGGAATAGGCAGCTGAATGGGGACACTGCGTTGCACCCACAATAGCATTTCCTTACTGTAGTCCCCTGAGAACACATTTTGCAGTAGTTTTACAGATGTCGAGCTAGCTTCTGCATACTTAAGAGGAAGCTTTTGAAATGATCCCATTGAGAAATCTAGCTCTACTCACTTCAACTGGTATCCGGTAGGACTGCTACTCTGGAAGCAGCTATAGGTTGTAGAGAACTGAGTGCCTCACCCTCTTCTTTAGCACTGCCAGATGACCAGCTTTGCAGCCTTCCATGTCTTGGGACACAGACCTTTTAGGCCCCACAATCTAACTACTGGTATATGGGGAGAGCAGATAATCATAAAGGAGAAGAGGCAATCATTGTTCTAGAAGAACCCAGCTTGATCTGCTCTGTTTACCGTCTCACCACATGTTGCTCAATTCTCATCAAATCATCAATTTCTATTTGTGCATACAGAGGACACGCCAACAGGGCCTCCACCCATCCTTCATTTCCTTCTATTTTGTATGTCCAACAGCCAGCACAGCAGTTGGGTTTTGCTGTTTTGCAATTCAATAAAAATTCAGTTCCAGCTAATTTTTGGCCAGTACAGGACATCTGCTGCTCCTTTCCTTGGAGGTTTCAAGGAGAGATTATTTGTCAGAATGCTTTAAGTCATCCTGCATGGTACAGAGGGTTGGACTGGGTGGTCTTTAGGCTTCCAAATTTTTTGATTCTATGAATCTAGATATCAGGACTCCAGTGCCTCAAAGACTGACCTCAGTACACAGAACCATGCTTTGAGGAGGAGCCCCATGAATCCCAGAAACTGCTTCTTTGCTGGTCTACGAGCTTGGTGCTGAAAGCACATAGCAGCATATGCTTTCCCCCTCAAACCACTATCTAACCCAAAGCAAATCACCTGGGCTGCCAGCCTAGTACAGGGGCCACAGGTCAGGCAGAATGACTGGGGCAGCTTGGGGTGAAAGCATAGCCCATGTGTAGGCTTGCCAAGTCCCCCCGGGGGGCTGGGAAACACCCGCCCCAGAGGCCTGTTCCCCGCCGCCGCTGGATCGGACCCCCGGGGGAGCTCCACCCCGACGTGCACGTCACCAGGAAGTGACGCGATCACACAGGGCGTACTGGGGGTGGGGCCATGACCATCTGAGGGAAAACTCTATGGTTTTCTCTCAGATGGTCATGGCCCCGCCCCCAGCATGCCCTGCGTGATTGCGTCACTTCTGTGTGACGTGGATGCGGCGCGTGCGCTCCAGGAGCAACCTGGGAGTCCCCCGCTCCGGATCGAGGCAACCCTACCCATGTGTGCTTCCAGGCTTAAGCTGCCCAAAGACCCCACTGGCCAAAGGATTGGCAGTGGCCTGAGATTCACTGAAAGCCAGTCACAGGCACCTTCAGGCCCACAATGGTGCTTAGACTTTACTCATCAGCTTGATGGTATCTGTGCAAAGCTCAGAAGTCTCACAGAGTTTGTCCCAGGCCCCTAAATTCCCAGACAGCCCTGTCAGCACACAATTGCTAATAATAATAAATGAAAATTTCAAGTTGCTGATGGCTTACCTCAACCTACTGTGTAGACCAGTGTTTTGAAACTAAAGGTTAATAGTGGCTCAGCAGTAGCCATGGCCATGTCTTTATTGGCTATGAAATCAGGGCAATAGCAGTTTCTCTCACAAAGTCTTGCAATTTTTATTTATTTAAAACATTTATACCCTACAAACGCTAAGCCAAATCTGGCTTCTGATGTAGCTTGAAATGTAAGGAAGAGAAATGGCCTTTCTGGAATACTTTTTACCAGACATCATGATGTTGCACCAGGAAGTGCTCCAGTTCTTCACAGCTGATGGGAAACCATGATTCAGATTGCTACACTGCAGGTGCTGGGAAACAAAATTCTGATAGCAGCAAGCAAGACAATGGCACATGAGTCCATGTTTTCAACTTTGGTTCCAGTAGTGGTTACAAACACCAGTTAATGATACCCTGAACACCACTCCCAGGTCTTTCACATGCCCACACACCTGCCTCCCAATGCCATTTTGACATACCTGCCAAGTTGAACTTTTTTGCTGTCTGTCCCTTGGAGGCTGATCACTCCCTCTCCAACACTCAATTGTACATGTCCTACATAATGGGTTTCTCCTCTTCCCCCAAGCAACATCATTCTCTGACATCAAAGGCAGTCCTATTTCTTTCCGGTACAGGAGGATATAGGATACAGAGACCTGCAACTAGCACTAAACATGAACTACATTATTTCAGCACGTGTAATGTACCTGAAAGAGTCCTAAACATTAAAAAGGCCATAAAAAGTTTAAAAATAAGCTCATCCTGGGCAATTCTGCATGAAGCAGATACATCATATCACAAAGTGAGACTATTTTGAGACAAGCCCAGACCAAACCAAAAAACCCAAAAAATCCCTCTGCTCCAGACAGGTCAAGATTATTAAAACCATTTCCAGCTGGAGATGTCCATCCACTCCCACCTTAGATTAAGCAATAAATTCATCCACTGGTACATGGCCATGCTTCCAGCTATCAGGATTGCACTGTATTTTAATTATGCCACAAGCAGAGAGATGTGATGGTCTGGGGGGGAAGACCGGAGGAAAGGGTCTTTCTTCCTGAGAACATTTTTTTTCCAACAGAAAAATTAGACATTTGGGGAAGCACTGAAAAAAAGTCTTATGAATTATACCTTTTCTGAAATTATTTTTTAAGATGAGTGGATAGAGACAACTTTTTCTCCTTCTCCCAAAATACTAGAATTCAGGAGGATTCAGAACAAACAAAAGGAAGCATTTCTTTACTTAATGAGTGATTGAAATGTGAAATTTGATGCCAGAAGATGTAGTGATGCCACAAACATAAATCCCTTTTGGGGGGATGACAGACTGCACTTTAAAAGCTCTTAAGTACTGTGTAAACATGTGAAGGACTGTGAAGGGTTAATGACTCACAGAGCCAGAGAGCCTTGAGTGACAGGCTGCTGAAAGGGATTTTATTGGTTAGCATCAGTTCAGCAAGAAAGATTTGAGAACTCAGTTTAGCCCTAACCAGTGTTCCCTCTAAGCTGAGTTAGTGTGAGCTAGCTCAGTTTTTTAGCCTCCAGCTCACACATTTTTGTCTTCACTCAGGAAGGCCGGCTCCAGAGCAAAGTAATTTATGTGTAGCCAAATCGCTTGCTCACAACTTTAATGCTAGTAGCTCACAAAGTAGAATTTTTACTCACAAGACTCCACAGCTTAGAGGGAACATTGGCCCTGACTATAAAGAGTTTAGCACTGACTGAGGACTGGGAAGGTTGGCAAGGAGGAGTGGGTGGATTAGTGAAGACTCCTATTTGGACCAGGAAAAGGGATAGATCTTCTAGTTAGAGAAGAGATTCCCTGCCCAGTTGATAAGGGAGAAAGATTAAAGCTTGGAGTGATCCCTGTGGAGTGTTCAGAGAAGGAATTTGGGTGCTTGTTAGTGTATCCCTGTCTTCTGAAACCTGAAGAGTCAGTTAAACTCAAGAAAGTATACTGGAGTATTTAGGAAACACTGAAACCAAAGCCTCTCAGCTCAAAGACTGTGTGAAGAGTTTAAAACTCTCACTTGCTGGAAACATATGAACTGGAGTTTGTGATTATAATAAGTCACCTCAAAGTTATATTTGATTCGCTTCAGACATTTTACCCGATTTCACCTGTGCTTTCCCTCTCTACATTGAATAAAATATTTTGTTTATCTTTAAAAAGCCTCTCATGTGCCATTTTCAGAAATTTAAGCTGAAGAGGGTGATCTTGTCTCTTCCCTCAAGTTCCTGGGCTGAGTCAGCATCAGAATATACTACTGTGGAGGGTGGGACAGCCATAAACCTTCATAAAAGAAGAAAATAGATAAAGGGGTTGCTTAGCCAGAAAGGAAGAAAAGCAGAGGGGAAACCCTGTGTCTGAGTGAGGAAACAGGGCTCGGTCATCATAGGGGGATTCAACAAATTCATAGAGGATAGTTCTATCAGTGGCACTAGCCATGGTGACTAAATGGAACCATCAAATTTAGTGCAAGAAAACCACTGAATATCACTGCTAGGAGGCAACATCAGGGAAAGGCCTTGGCCTCTATGCTCTCCACAGCAACTGATTGCCACTGTGTGAAACATGATGCTGGACTAGCTAGACCACTGGTCTGATCCAGCAGGGCTCTTCTTATGTTCTTAGAGGGCAGGAACTGGGCATTGGGATTTCCCCCCCCCCCACGTCCTTTCAGGTCCCCACTTACAAAGCATTATGATTCAAGGTTTCAAATGTTATAAAGTTGGACTTGATATACAAATATGCTGCTAATCCTATTTCAGCTGCATAAAACTGCTTTTTTTCAAAAAGTGTAATTCTTCTATTTTCAGCCCTACTTTTTTCCTACCTCTCAGAAGGCAAAACCTAAAATACATGGGCTAAATTTGCAGCCATTTGCAGACTTCTCCCTCTGTGTAACTGTTGGATATATTTACAATTTTGCTTGTAGAAATCTAAGGCATTTATGGGTTTTTTAAATTTCACAAACATTCCAAATAGTAAATTTTCATATGCTTAAGATATACATGATGTATTTTATGTTGTTAAAGCAGGAAAATGAGTTTAATCTTTATAAGAAAGTATGTATTGCATATGTCTGTTGCGTCTGTTGTGGGGAGGGGAAGGGAAAGGAGTTTGTAAGCCGCTCTGAGACTCCAAGTGAAGGGCGGGGTATAAATCCAATCTCTTCTTCTTCTTCTTCTTCTTCTTCTTCTCTTTTTCCCCAAAAAATCCATGGTTTTTTCACACAAAACCCCAGTCTTTTCCCATGTTTTCAAAGTTTCTGGAAATTTCACATCTCTGCACAAGGGGAACATCTTCATTTAGGAAAATGTGTATACTATAGTGTCTTAGGGGCATGCATTGGCTGTAGGAGCTATACAGTCACCATAACAAAGCCATTCATTCTGTAACTTAGACACAGTATGCTGTAGAAATGCTGTCCAAAACAAAGGATTCTTTTTGTCTTTGTCACTAGAGAAAAAAAAATACTATAATACAGTCCTCAGCTTGGTAGATTTGAAATTGCTGTACTGGATGCATGCTGCTAGCGCTATATGCCATCTCCTCAAAGTTTCTGGGCAGAATCTGCATTCAGTGCATTCAGCAGTGGTATGAAAGCTGCTCTCCCCCCCCCCCCCCCGTGTTCCTCCTCCCCCCGGCGAAAGCCGCTTCCTCCTTGTGCGCATGTGCCATTGGGTGCTTTTGCGCATCCTGGAGACTTGGGGGGGGGAACCTTGACAGGACATGGGCGGGCACCTGATGCCACTACCACCGGAAACGCGATCAGATGCCCGCCCTTGCCCCGCAGTTTCCGGAAACTAGTACCTCGGAGGTACTAGTTTTTTAAACCGCATCTTCGGGGGGAAGCCTTGGGTGAGCCACGGGAGCTCTACGCTTCCGAGATGTGGCGGTGTGATCGCACCCGGAAAATCCGCCTATCTTCCGTCTCTGTAGCGTGGCTAATGCTCCGTGTGACCGCAGCCATAATACACCTAGCAGCAAGTCAGAATGAGAGTCAGCACTAGAACACTGAGTTCAAGCTTTAGGTTACCCATGGCTTAGCCATTAGACCACACACTCCAGCCACTGCAGAACAACATTCATAGGAGCCAGAGTTTTCTTTCAAAAACCACCAGTATGAAGCCCTGCAGGACAGAATGGCATTTGCTTCAATAATATGGCACTTTGGGGAAACGGTGCCTTCCGAAACTTCTATAGGTCTTCACTGCGTTTTTATGGAAAGATGGTGTAGAGCTAATAACTCAGAAACCCTGATACAGATACTACAGAATGGCCCACTTGTATTTTGCTAACAAACTACAAACCATTTAGCTCACTTCAAGCAACACTGATGCACCTATTTTATACTACTAGAAATTATGTCTTTCACAGTGATCTACCCACAGCCCTTTACCATCTCACCAACAAAAGAGTTTCTGCAAAGAAAGATGCTCATACAACTCCACTGACTCAGTTCAGAGCTCAGCTTTGTACTCTAACATATCCACTGACCAACAGACATCTGTGCCTTGTACAAGGGATTCATATAACTTAGTTGCATCCTGCTCTTCTTCCCAGTGGGCACCCAAAGTTGCTTACAATAAACTACAGAAAATACAATAAAAACAAAGAAGAGAAGGGGAGAAAGGAGGTGGAGGACAAAAGAGGGTTTCATCTCTCTTCTAATCGCTCAGGCTAAGCAATGAAGGACAACTACCATTAAGGCTCCTACTCTTCAGCTTGTGCTGCTAACCCCTAAATGTCTAAACCCAAAAGAGGTTATAACCTTCCCTGGGATACTGGCTTAATCGTACAAGGTTCTATTTCATTTGATTCAACATATGCTAAGTAGAGCCATTAAACTAGGAATCATTCCTCTGATTCCTTGATCATTATTGGTACCTAGCCTTCCAAGATTTTACCACACATAAATGTAAAGGAAGCAATATGTGCAGACATACAACTTTTAGAAGGGACCTAATTCCCTTTCATTAGGGACAGAACACCCTTGCATTTGAGATTTTAATTAGAACTTTAGAAAAAGAAAAGTAGGTTTTGATACCTCACTTTTCTCTACCTTAAGGAGACCCAAAGTGGCTTACGTTCACCCTCCCTTCCTCTCCCCACAACAGGAATCTTATGAGGTAGGCGGGGCTGAGAGAGCTCTGAGAGAACTGTGACTGGCCCAAGGTCACCCAGTAGGCTTCATATGAAGGAGTGGGGATCAAACCCGGTTCTCCAGATTAGAGTCTACCAGCCTTAAGCACACCACCACACTGGCTGTTTACTTTCCCAAGGCGAAAATCAACAGCATCCATGATACTGCCTATCCAAATCTCCTCTTGTGAGGGCTAGGCAGTTGTCTGGAGATACAGTTACTCTCGGAATCCAGGATGTGGGTTAATGCTTCCTGAACAAAGCAACCTGAAGCAAGACAAGCACTAGGGGTGTACACTTTGATATTCCCAAGGTGAAATTACTCCTGAAATTTGTTTTTCGGGGGTCAGTTCAGAAATACCTAAAGTGACCCAAAGCACTCTTGAAGTTTGGGGAGTAACAAAAATGTATCTCCTGCAATTTTGAGAGTATTCTGGTTTTGGGAGAGATAGCAGAGGCAGTGAAATGGCTGCAGTGCAGATGCCACAGTGACCCTTTCAATTGTAAAGATCCCCTGTGGGAGACCTGGCCTACAGAGGCCACAGCCCACTGGGGCCACATTGTCTTTCCCTCTCTCCTCCCATGCGCCCTTGCTGCCTTGGGGAGGGGTATGTCTTTTTTTTCAGGGCATGATTCTCAGGTGCTAATACGCCAAATCAAAAAAAAAAAGTCCTCAAAATGGATTTCTAGAATGGCATTGACACTCCCAAAACTTCAGGATGACAAAAATCATGCCCTTCCCAAAATCCCAGAATGAAATTAAAATGAGATTTTATTTTTTTTGAAGAACACACCCTTAGCTGATGCAGTTCTCTATGAAGAGAACTATTGTCACATAAGCAGGGAAGGGCTGGCCTGTTCCCCCGCTGTCAAAATGCAGTAGTGCACTATGAGTCCAGTAGCACCTTAAGGACTAACAAACATTTGTGGTAGAATATGAGCTGTTGTGAGTCACTGTCCTATATGATGCTGCTGGGTCCACTGATGGTATTGTTACAATCTATATGAGAGGAAAGTTAGCATCTTGGTTTGTTGCAGGCCTTGTTACCAGACTCCATGTTACTGTTAAGTAGTTTATCATTGTGGGTGAGAAGTTGTTTTAGGTTAGCAGCCTGTCCGTAAGCAAGAAAAAGTTGCCCCCCCCCCAGTGCCTGTGTGAGGAAAGCGTCACCATGCAGCATGGGTTGTAGTCATTAATAATGCATTGAACTGGCTTGAGTTGTGAGCTGTAGGTGACCACAAGTGGTGTTCTGTTGCCATTTTCTTTGGGCTTGTCTTCTAGAAGCTGTCCCTCGGTATCATTCCGGCTTTTCCAGTAGTGCACTGACAAGAAGGGAAAGGGCAAATACAAAGGTGGGGCCACTTATCCATGGGGCAGGCTTGGCACTAGTTTTCCCAGGATATTCAGATGCTACTGCTGGCGCCACCCTCAACAAAAAGTCTTATTTATCAGTAGTATTTAGGAGTTAAGTGTGAAAATTGTACAGAGATCAGAGAACTTGAATTTATAATTTCAGCTGCAAGCCACCTGTAAATCCAGCTGGAAACTTCTGGGACCAAAGGAAGAACACAAAGGAAGGAGGCTAGTCTCACAGTGTACAGTCAGCTCCACAGAGAAATGCTGTTGGCAGTCCTCCCTCCTTCAGAGCCACAGAAGAAAGAAGCCAAGAGTCCAGATGCAGCAGCCACAGACTTTCCAACTCCCAACTCAATAAGGCTAGTTGGTATGATCTCTAATAATGCAGCTGCCCCAAGTTACAAGACAGACAGGGTTGCCAGGTCCATCCTGGCAACCAGCAAGGGATGGGGAGGACTTACCAGGATAAAGAGGAAGGCTCAGGCCACGTCGCCAGCATTGCATAGGAAGTGATGGCATCACCCTGCAACAATTGCTGTGACGCTCTGGTATTTGGGCAAAGCTCTATGGTAAACATGGCTTCTAACATAGAGTTTTCCCCCAAATACCAGAATGTCGCCTTGACTTTGCTGGCATGGTGATGGCACTTCCTGTGCAATGCCGGCAACATGGCCTGGGCCTTCCTCTTTCTAAGTCCCCCACCGGCCAGCTGATTTGCAGCTGGGGGGACAGAGCCTGGCAGCAGGGGACCTCCAACTCCACCAGAGGGTCTGGCAACCCTAAAGACAGACATTTGGATAGTCACAGGGCACATCCCAGCAGCAACCTCCCATGGTTCTGGGTGGACATTACAGCACACAGTTGGGACCACAAGTAGTATCCCCCCAAAAAATATGGAGCATTCCCCCCCTGAGGTTCACTCCCTGCATGACCTGCAGGAAGCTAGCCACACAGCTGTCTCTACTGGAGGCATTTTACAGGTCAAAAAGTCTTCCATTGTACACATGATACAGGCTACACAAAACATATCACAAGTCCTAAGCCACAATCAAACAGCTGGGGTGACTAGTCACTGTTCCTCACTAGAGATTTTAGAAAAGACAGATCGGATTATAGTTGATTCACATATGCAAATAGCCCACTGGATAACATGCCACCTGACAACTCATAGTTAAACATTCAAGACGGAAGGAGAAGCAAGAACATCTGCGGAAAAAAGCCTTCAGAGGGTATCTGGTAGGGTTCCCATCCCCCTGAATTTCTGGCTATAGTTAGGATTCTAGAAAGCGTGTGCACACACGATCCTCTGTAAACCGCCCAGAGCTCTTCGGGGGTGGGCGGGGTAAAAATCCCATGTAGTAGTAGTAGTAGTAGTAGTAGTAGTAGTAGTAGTAGTAGTAGTAGTAAATTGCCTCCAATGAGAAATGCAGCTGCATTTCAGTTGATGTCAGCCAATACAAAAGCTCTACCTGTGGTGTTCAAGCTGTGATGTCTGTTCGTATAGACAGTGCTTTTTCTCAGTAATCAGGGGATCAAAGTGCCTGTGCAAACTTGATGTAGATCTACATCAAGTTAACAGCACAGCTCTTATGGCCCTTACCAGCTCCACAGGCCAGTGGGGAAGCAGGACAAGATGCATTGTAGAGACAGGTACAGAAATGCTTAGTCACCACCCAGTCCCCCAAATTAGAGGTGTTTGTACATGCCTATGTGGCTTACCTCCAACAATCATTTTGGCCATTGAGTGATGCATATTGTGCAAATAGCTGTAAGTAGGATGGAGCAGCTTAGTTCAGACTGATTTATTTTCACAAGTGTTGCCATTCATGTCCTCTGCAGCCTCCTCTCATACATGCTAGGGCGCTAAATTAGCCAATTAGTTTTCTTTTCTGTTCAGGTTCCACCCTAGGAACAATGGATTATTTATATTTCAAACTGACCTTTTGGACTCCTCAATGAAAGCAGTCTTAAACCACAATACAGCCCTACTATTCATATGCTTATATCACTCTAGCACAACTTCCTACTCACAAATGTACCACATACCTATGGCATCATTTACTAAAGCTTTCCAAGCAGGACATTTTTAAAAAATGACATGCAAGTCTGAGATTCCCCAGCCAGAACACTGTAGGACCCGTGTCACAGCAAGTCATCACTGCTGCCTGTAAACAAAGAGATAAATAGACAGTGATGGGGGTGCCACCATGCCGAGGAAAGGAGGCCTCACTGCACACTATTTTTGGAACCACAGCTGAAGCAGGAAGCGCTGCCAGAGTTCAGAGCTGTGAGATCACAAAGTGAAATGCCAACCAATCAAAACACCCTGTCCACTTCCACATCAAATGCTCCGCACCTAAAGATACTAGAATCCAAAATCTTTACTTGGAGGGGTGGAGAACTGCTGATTGAATTAAACTTGGTATTGGAGCTTCGTTTGCAGTTTCCAGAATTGCTAGTTATGATGAATATAGGTTTGAAATAAGCATAGACCTGTGGTATAAGCATTTCATAAAAATTAGGTCTTCTTAGATCCACTCTAGCATCTTGATCTTTAGAGTCTTTTCCATCCTGTACCTATATGGCATTTGTTGGTATGGGAAACACATTGTTTTTGCAATCTGATGAGTCAGTGTCTCTTGTAAGGTTGCTAACTCCATGTTGGGAAAATTTCTGGAAATTCTGGGGGTGGAACCTGGAGAGGGCAAGATTTGGGGAGCAGAAGGACCCGGTAGGGTACAATGCTATAGAGTCCACCCTCTGAAGCAGCCATTTTCTCCAAGAGAACTGATCTTTATAGTCTGAAGATCACTTCTAATTCTAGCAGATCTCCCAGTGAGATCGCCAGGCCCCATCTGGAGGGTGGCAACCCCAGTTCCTTGTGAGCCAGGTTCTTCTGTCTCCTTTTCCAACAGGCTTTTTTAAACCCTTCTTATTTGCTATGACAATGGTGGGAACACCTTTGGACAAGTAGGGGCTATGCCATAACCCCCCCACACACACCCAGTTTTCCTCTTATTTGCTATGACAATGGTGGGAACACAGAAGTGGCATAGAGTATAAACCTTTGGGCAAGTAGGGGCTATGCCATAACCCCCCACACACACACACCCAGTTTTCTCTTTCACACCTCTTGGAATCCAAGGCAACTGTGATACGTATAAAAACAAAATGCATGAATGCAGTACACAGAAGTTTGTTCCAGGATGCTGGGACTGGACAGGCTTCTACAGGTATTGTAAAAACATAAAAAGAAGAAAGTCTAAGAAAGGAATAACAATCGGGTTTGCTACAACTTGGGTTGCCACCACAGCATGCAACCCATCAAATTAAATGGGACTACTCCCAATCATGCAGAAAACCAGGCTGCACATCTTTTGTGGCATGGATGGGAGTTTTTCTGTGCTTTGGGGTGAAGAAGATATATCACTCAAAGGGCCTGAAGTGCTGTAGCAATGCAAACAGTAACAACAGAAAGTTCTTTGCATGCTTTTCTCTGCAAAGCACTTTGAGGTCTACAGGTTAAAAGCACTATTAAACCCCATATTTGTATTCTTTACAAAAATGGAATCCAGTACCTGAATGTAGCTGGAATGACAGCAACAATCATTGTGTGAGGCTTGGATCAATCCAGAAATGTCTTTTGAAAGGACACAAATCTATGCTTTTAGCAATTGGGGGTAATGAAGATTTTAGATGTTTATGTTTCTCATGGTAATCCTGAAAGCAAATTGATAAAGGCGGAAATGAACAGTGGTCATTTACACTTGTTGTGGAAAAAGGGGTGGAGGAGAAAGCCTCCTTGGTAACAGATACTGTATTTATTTCACAGGAAGGCAACCTCGAATGTAAGACAACCCCCTGAAAAATGTTATACACAAAAAACCGGCACATAACTGTGTATGCAAATATAAGATGACTCCCTCTTCTTCTTTGATGGCACACCTGTGGGGGGGAACTAGTCATGCATTTGTGTAAATGCTGCAGCTCCAAGTTTGTTGTAGAAGAGCCCCACTTCATATTTCTCAAAATAGACCATGACTGGAGAAAACAAGAACATCCCCTGTTCAGCTGTCATAGGCAACAGGATAAATGGGAAGAACTGTCATCTAAAGCAATCTGTCATTCAGTTATGCCACTAAAACATGAACAATGGAGGGAGAGACTCATCTACACTACTTAGTGTGAGATAATTTCTATTACATACACTGAAATATTATACTAGGGTTGTAGCCTAGGGATTTGTCTCCACAATCAGTGGAGCTCCCATGTCATGTGTGCTGTACAAAACCCTTTATCACTGATGACATACTACCTTATGCAAGACTGCCTGCAATGAAGCTTTGTCCATGGCCAGCACCATTGGCTTTCACTAATATTGCTGTTTTTATTTTGCTCTCTCCAAAGACTCAAGGTGGACTACCAGTCAAATACAATCATATACTACTATATACACCCACCCCATGGAAGCTCCTAGCTATTATCCAGCTCCAGAAAATTCACATCTTTTCAACATATTCACCTTCTACACAAGAAATCCCCAGTCCTATTGTCCTACCTTACTACCTCAATCACTTTCCTGCAACACATTTGTATTTAATCCCTAAATCCCCTTCTGTTCTCCAGACCACCAACATAGTTTATATACTATCCCCTACAAAATGTTAAATTACTAACAGATCCAGTTTTCTGCTAGCTTCCAGAGCCCTTCTTTTCCATGCACGGTGGTCCTGGGCCAAATCAGGGCCCTGCAGTGTTTGGGAACTTAGTTCTGAGCAGCTGCTCCTGACTATAGGAATGGGGGGGAGACCCAGACTAATGGGGGGGAGACTCCTGACTATAGGAATGGGGTGGAGACCCAGACTAGACTCATAGAAAAATAGCACATCTGATTTGGCCCTTAGTACATTAGGGGGGGTGGGAGAAAAAACTAAGGAGAGCAGAATGATGTAAGCTGCTTTGGATCCCCATTGGGGAGAAAGGTGGGGTATAAATGAATTAAATACATAAATAAAGAGAAGACAATGCATTGCTTTGAAGGTAAGGGTCCTCTGTAGTGCAATGGTATTTTCCCGACCCACAATCATTTTGTCTAGCAAGCATCGCAGTCAACTACTTTGGAAAGCAAGAGGTTAAAAAGGTAAAGGTTCCCTTGCTCGAAAGCCAGTCGAGTCCGACTCTAGGGTTGCGGTGCTCATCTCCGTTTCAAAGCCGAAGAGCCAGTGCTGTCCGAAGACGTTTCCGTGGTCATGTAGCCGGCATGACTAAACACCAAGGTGCACGGAACGCTGTTACCTTCCCACCAGAGTGGTACCTATTTATCTATTTGCAATTTCTTGCTTTCGAACTGTTAGGTTGGCAGGAGCTGGAACTAGAGACGGGAGCTCACTCCGTCATGCGGCAACTCGGGTCTTGAACTGCTGAACTACTGACTTTCCACAGCCTGCAGTTCAGCATCTCAACCACTTGAGCCACCGCAGCTCCCTAAGCAAGAGGTTACAGCACAGTTAATACTGTCTCCTGTCCTAACTAAGGATGACTCTGACCTCTTTGCATTTGGGACAGGGCAACATTTTTACCCAGTTCTGCAAAAGTGTAACTCAAGAACAAAGCACCTCATGATCCATCCATCCTGCTTACAATCATCTCTGCTCATGACCAGTGGCAGACGTTTAGACATATCAGAGAGTTGTGGGTCTTCACAAGGACCAAATCCAGTGCCCCTATTTAGGAACTGACTTCAGCCTTGAATCAGGTGGCTCCTGAAAAGTTAACATTAGAAAGTATATCCATGGATACTCTTTTCAGGAAGACACTTGATATTTAAAAAAAAAAAAAAACCAACAACAAGCAGAGGGGGCCCTTGTGTTAACATCCTGAATATGACACAGCTTTTGTTTTTAAAAAATGTATCTGAGCCCTGAAAACTAATTATGGCTGCAAGGAAACTACTAGATCATATTCCACAATACTTATTGTATCCTAGCACATGACTGAGAAGGGCATGCAGAGGATAAACATAGATGGCTAAAGTGAAGAGAGGGTAAGCTTATTCCCTGCTCTCAGATTGCAGGTCAGTTGGGTACAGATCAGCCTTCAAACCAAACAGTTCTGTGTATACATGGCAGGAGCTCTAATGCAGTTATTCTATGAAGCAAGGAGGGCAAGGGGAAGCTGAATAACCTATGCATCAAATTCTGAACCTGGGCCAAGAATGCAGATCAAATAGCCACACAACGTGACCAGGGACAGACAAGGGAGAGATGTCTGCAAACCTAAGGGGAATCCCCAGGTTTCCAAAATACCTTTTTAAAGGTACTTTTTATAGATACTTTTTAAATATTTTTAAGAAAATATAAATGTATAAAAATGAATACATCACACAAGAGGGGGAAGAAAGGAGGAAAAGCAGAAGACAGTGTAGGGAGAAGGACCAGATTCTTCCATACTGAAGTCCTCTCAGGTCCCCTGCCTGTAGTATCTCATTCACTTTACATACTGTAGATGATGAAATAGTTAAAGCAACAACTAGCAATGAAAACAGTTGTGCAGTTCAGACAAATTTCCCTAAACATGAACTAAAATACAGTTATAGCACACAATGAAAAAGAAGGCAGGGAGAATTTGCATGCAAGAGAAAAGGACGTTAATGCCACATTCTGGACAGTTTAACATTTACTGGACCCTACCAACCTCCATGAGAGCCAGTTTGGTGTAGTGGTTAAGTGCGCGGACTCTAATCTGGGAGAACCGGGTTTGATTCCCCACTCCTCCACTTGCACCTGCTGATGTGACCTTGGGTCAGTCACAAGCTCTGGCACAGCTATCCTTGAAAAAGAGCTGTGTCAGAGTTCTCTCAGCCCCATCCACCTCACAGGGTGTCTGTTGTGGGGAGAGGAAGGGAGAGGAGTTTGTAAGCCGCTCTGAGACTCCAAGTGAAGGGCGGGGTATAAATCCAATCTCTTCTTCTTCTCTTCTTCCATGAAAAACCACCTACCCCTAATTAATGACCATCTTGTTTAAATTTGAGCACTTTATTTGTAGTAATCATTGGTTTTATTGTTTTTACCCTGTTTTATGTATGGGCATATTTTGCTCTCTTGTAAGCCGCCCTGAGTCCATTTGCGGGGAGGGCAGGGTATAAATACAAAAATAAATAAATAAATAAATAGATTCCCAATCTGCCATCCATAATTTGGAGATCAAGAATACCACATTTGAACCACATCAGTTAAATAAACATGCTATCCAAGTCTCAGCCTGGTCAGAGTAGAGGACATTTTTGCAGGTGTCAGCTTAAATGGGTTCTTATATTTCCTCAAAGTCCCAACGTGATGGAAAACTACACAGACTAGAATATACGTTTTGAGTTCTTCCACTTTCAGTCTCACATTAACAGCTTTCACAAGTGATGCTCAGTCCAGACTAAAAGACATTCTAATTTTCTTTTGTGAGAACACCCTGAGATGTAAACTGGCTTAATTCCCTTTAAAGTAAATCAGCATAAATCCACACCTAGAAATACATTGGGCTGGCTGCCATTATGCAATGCATAAGAAGACTAATCAATAGCAACTGGGTTAACCGCATCAATGAGAGAACCTTTCAGTTATACCAGAGTCCCCTTAAGGAGTATAAGAGTATATACAGCCAATGCATTCCTTTGCAAGATGAGGGCTGGGAGAAAGGAACTGGCAACTGAAGACCTTGAAGACTCTGGTGCTTCTAATGGGCAGATTTTGTTATTTTAGTCTCTACAGAAATTGAGGGAAACAACCCCCCCCATGTCTTATTGATGTAATTTTTTTAGGTGTTGACTTTATTGTGTTACATCTGATTTCATCGTAAAACTGCCTGGTCAATTATAATAACTGTAGCAACTGGGTTAACCGCATCAATGAGAGAACCTTTCAGTTATACCAGAGTCCCCTTAAGGAGTATAAGAGTATATACAGCCAATGCATTCCTTTGCAAGATGAGGGTTGGGAGAAAGGAACTGGCAACTGAAGACCTTGAAGACTCTGGTGCTTCTAATGGGCAGATTTTGTTATTTTTGTCTCTACAGAAACGGAGGGAAACACCTCCCCCCCATGTCTTATTTATGTAAATTTTTTAGGTGTTGACTTTATTGTGTTGCATCTGATTTTATCGTAAAACTGACTGGTCAATTATAATAACTAAACAGGATGAGTACAAATATTTTAATAAATTGGAAAATGCCACATAAGAGCTCCCACAATGTGGAATGAAGCCTGAGGTTTCAACCATACTCTGAATACTTGTCTGAAGGTATTCAAATCATAATGATGGGTCACATTTCACCAGTGAATACACCATCTCTTATTTTCCCAGGCAGCAGTGACATTCCACATAAGCTCCAGGAGGCCTCATAATACAAATTGTACTCCGAAGAAAACAAAAGCTGCAATCCTAAAGAGACTTTCAGAATTATAAGACCCATTGAATAACATGGGACTTACTTCTGAGTAGACCTGCTTAGCATTGCTTCCAAAGTTGCTACAAAACAGCTTTATCCATTTCGAGAGGCCTTCAATGACACACACACAAAAGGAAAGAGCCATGTAAGACACCTTACTCCAAAGGCACCTTTCGGGCTATGAGCTTGCTGAAATGAAATCCTATTGGTTTTCTCATATTTATTTTATACAAAGTTTAGTAAGAAAGCCAATCACAAACTGATTATGGATTTCATACAAAGCATAGCTGTAAACATAGAATAGGGAGGAATTTACAATAGGAGATGTTTTCCTATTTCTGTGTCACATAATGCCAGAGGCTTAGCAGCAATAAGTATCCAGATCAAGTCAGCTATAACTCTGGATTTTCTAAAGCATAGACACTTCATTTTCTTCCATCAAGAAGTTTCTGCAACTTGAGTGAAGGAAGACAGATCACATCCCTACCATGTATCCCCAAGAGACTGACCACACAGTTAACCTTACATTTCACAGTGTCAACTAACAAGGGCAGTAGTCTACAAATCCTTCTGGCTGGCTTCAGGAGTTTTTCATGAGCTTGTTTACTATTCCCAATGTCAGTGGAAGTTAACAGTCCCATACTACTTAACAGAATTGTTTTCTGGAAGAGAATAGACCAGGTCTGAACTGATGCAAGGCTCAGATTGCTACTAAGTGGTTTTCCAATTTCATTTTGTACTGCAGTGATCAGTGGCCTGCCAACTTTTTTTCTTGTGTTACCTGCCAGATTCCATCCGTCCTAAGCTCCAACTCTTTAGCAGATAAAGATTGTCCTTTAGTCTGGCTACTAATCACTCACTTAGGTAATTCATTGGATTTTGTTTAGCATAAACACATGGATCGGATGGAAAGAACATTTCTACCCCGCGGGGAGGGCGGGGTAGAAATGGAATTAAATAAATAAATAATAAATATCATAGTTTATACAACTTCTGCAAGTGTCCTGAGATGAATCTTAAATTAAATGCTCACACAAGAGCACCTGAAACAGAGACAAATTTAGCAACAAACCCTTTTCCCATACAGAACAGATAGCAGTAATATAATATTCACGAGGTTTACAACTGCCTTGCTTTTTGAGATGAGACTGCATTAATATCCACGACTGTTGGAAACAAGGAATGCAAACAGAAAGCAATCAGATGGGCAGCGTAGGCTTCAAAACCAAAACATGCCATTGAAGGGAAAGTTTCAGCATTTGCTCCTGGCAACAGCTCAGTCCAATGCTTTGCGTCACCGGAAATAACCAGTCCTGTTGCAATTCTTTCCTGATAGCTGGTTTGTTCAGTTACTGCCAAAGGCTTTTTTGTTGTTGTTGTTTCTGTTTGTCTTGAATGACATTACTAAGGAGTCCCTTAGTCATACAGACATATTAATGAGTGAAAGACAGCGATGCATTTGCTTTCAGAGACTATCTATTAAATGTATATGTCCTCTTCAGTCCTTATCAACTGAACAATCTAAAGTGTAAACTTCCTCTGGTGATTTACAGAGGAAACTTTGCAGCACACAAGTCTCAGTCTAAACTAGTGAGCAGCACAATCTGCTAGAACTCTCAACTAACAATTCCAATGAATCGGAAAACGGTCTTGTACTTGGAACTGAAGCTGATACACTAGATAGCTTGCCTGAACTCTTTCCTTTCTCTGTGCTGAGAGGGAAGGGGAGGGAATGTTAAAAAAAAATGTTTCCCATGGACAGAAGTGTGGAAAATAATACAAAAACAGGAATTGCTAGTATTTTGCTAAACACCCACCTTGCTAACATTATTGTCCTAAGCACAAGTATTTTGTTATCATCTTACTCAATCCCAGCAACAATAGAAGACTCTGACCAGGGTGATGGCATGGGGTGGGGGGGCTGAGAAACTGAACTGCAAAAAGATAAAAGTCCCTGGTTTTAATCTCACTCCTGCCATGAGCTCATCTGGTAGCCTTAGACAAACCACCAGTAGGCTGATGGGAGAGAGGGAATGCTCTAGGCCCCCAGCCCATGGCACCAGGCATCAAATGGCAGTCACATTTGGCCATAAACATTCTATCAATAAGTGACAGAAGACCTAAGTTCTAAGCACAAAGTGTAAAAGCCTGCAACTTATCACCCCGCAAGGCTATAAACTCACTTCAATTGCATTCAGATGATTAAAAAGTCACAACTAGATAAAGAGCCAGCCTGGGGGGGAGGGGGGATCCTGCTCCACTGTCGGTAAGATAAATGGCACTGCCAACACAGCTCTTCTTATCTGGCCCCATATTCTCATGCAGAGTGGTCATGGAGATGCCAGTCCGTGCCCCTTCCTTCTTCTGCTGGAACTCTCATTCCTCCTATTCTTTCTCATGGGGAAGTATTGGAAGCTGGCAATTTAGAGTGGCGGAGGCAACTGCCAAATTGATTAAAAGCACTCTGTCAAAACAGTAGCTGAGCCTACTCATTTACAGCTTAGAAAGAAAAAGAATTAGCATGTCTCAGACATAATAATAGTGATAAATGTGCATGTTCTCAGGCAAAATGCAAGACTCTGCTATTCAGCTCATTAAGTGAAAGAACAGTTTCTGTCTTGGAGAAGTACAGTATAGTCTGTTTAATGCAGCATTTATGCCTGCACAGAGACTTTACAATAGGAAAATAACCCAAGAGATGCCTATTTTTTTTCTGTTGCTTTTCAAACACATTTGTCTGAAGAGGGAGAAATAAGATTTAATTGCAACAGAAGAATTTTTGTTTTTGATCTCTGTAATTAACAAGAGAATGTATAGCATTTCTGAACAGCTAAATGTGTGGGAGCAAATTTATGTTTAAGATGCAGACTGTTTTCTTCTTCTGGAGTACAGTAATCTGTACCCATCTCACTTTAGAGTTCATATGATGTTTCCAAAGCCATTTAAAGGTGAGAAAGTCTTTCCCAAATGAGTTGGTGTTCAACCCACCCATAAACCACTTATACTACAATAACCCTCTATCACACTTCATCATCTGTGATAGATTTTTAACTCAGCTATTAAAACCAGTGGACATCTGGGAATCAAGAATGGTCAGCCAAATGCAGCAGATGGTAGATTTTGTCCTTCTAAAGTCAACTTTCTGTTACCCTGCCTTTTCATAATTCACACACCCACATAAACAGCAATGTAAATGGATTTCACTGAAAGTGAATTATCAACATATTTTCTAAGTTGCTGGACTGTATGGAGTCTCCTCTGCTTTCTATAAGCTTCAAGAGATCAAAGGGTTTGATCGTTGTCAGAGGTGGTGGTGAATTTCTCAGTTTATGATAGAGGAGATTCTTAATGACACACCCTAGTTACATGGAAGACACATAAAGAAAAGCCAGCACCTTTCATTCAGTCGGATGTTGTAAACTGCATACCATCCTCACACACCCAGTCATGTTTGGAGTAAAGGCAGAGACAGCTGGAGCAGAAAATATTAGATAAATGTTAGGGGTGAGAGGGTGCATATCAAAACAAAGAACAATGCTGGAGATTTATGCAAAGTGTTATGAGATCACTGAGAACCACATGGTTATCCTGACTTCAGATAAAGTTTCCACTGGAGATCAGTCACAGAAATGTAAAGTATTTGGATCAGTGTCAGGAGAAAGGCACTAAAGGTAAAGGTTCCCTTGCTCGAAAGCCAGTCGAATCCGACTCTAGGGTTGCGGTGCTCATCTCCGTTTCAAAGCCGAAGAGCCAGCGCTGTCCGAAGACATTTCCGTCGTCATGTGGCCGGCATGACTAAACACCAAGGCGCACGGAACCCTCTTACCTTCCCACTAAAGGGGTACCTATTTATCTACTTGCAATTTCTTGCTTTCGAACTGCTAGGTTGGCAGGAGCTGGAACTAGAGATGGGAGCTCACTCCGTCATGCGGCACCCGGGTCTCGAACTGCTGAACTACTGACCTTCCACAGCCTGCAGTTCAGCGTCTTAACCACTCGAGCCACCGCAGGATCATTATTAGATATCACACACTGCTTTCACAAGAACTTCCTCTTTGCACTCCTGTGTGTAGTGCCACCACCCCTCCACCTTCAAATCCCTCCTCAGAACTCACTTTTCCCCACACAAACTTTGGCTTCTCACCTTGACCTTCATTCCCAGCTGAATCCAAGCTGTAAGGACCAAACTAATCATGAAGGTGAGAGATTAGTGATTAGATTGCTCACCTTTTGTTAAATTGTACATGGTAGCCCTGGCAGGATCTCAATCAAATCAGGTAATAACAAGGTTGGCTTAGGGGAAGTTAATACTTTTCCTGGGTACCACTTTCTGTTTTAAATGGACTCTACTCCCTTCCCCCCCCCAAAAAAAACCCTGCTGTTGGCAGGTGAGAGGAGAATTTAGAGGTACACATACAGTAAGATCATCCTCAAGGGAACAACAATAACTTTAGTGGGGAAGTTTAAACCCACCATTCTCTGCCACAGCCTCAGTCTGCTGCTCTTAATTTTTAAAAACATGGGAAATGTGATACCGAGGTGTCCCATCATCATGTCTACTTTGGTCCTAAAGACATGTAAATGTATTTGCCCATATTCCTTCCCTCCTTCCTATTCCTGTCTTTCCCTTCCTTCCCTCTATTGTTCCCAACTTGTCCATTTTATATAAAAAGGTTATTTTCATTTTAGAGATACTGGGGATGAGATACCACTTCAAGCCAACCTACACATACCACTGAAAAAAGAGAAATGCCACTAGAACCTGTGGGTTGAGCTGCCATTAAAAAAAATATATATCCATATTTTCAAAAACCTCACTGTAGTACAAAAATACCACATCAGAGAAAAAAAAATTCCCAGTCCACTTCCTACTGTGCTAGTTTCTTTTTATTCATGGGGAGGGGGTTTTTTTGGGGGGGGGTTGGCTACATAAAAGAACATTCAAAACTTTGATCCTCCACCTTCAGTCTGCACAGCCCATTCTACTACCCAGATGTCTATCACTCTTGTCAATGGGTGATACTGGAACATTAACTAGAAAACAATGACAGCAAACAATGGCCCTTTGCTCACTATAAATAACTGTTCATCTGCTCTGGGAAAATTTCACTTTCATCTAAGGTTGGGATGTAATCCCTTACCAAGCCTCCTAGGTATGTGTCCAGGACTGACTCGTCAAAACCTTGTGGGTTAGTGTTCGTAAGTGTTGCAGCTGTTAGTATAATAAAGTACCAAGAACAGCAACAATCTTGCCATTCTTCAAAGTGATATACCTGGGACACCTCCCCCTTCACAAGTGGCCTTGTGAGGTAGGTTAGGATGAATGTATTTATTTATTTATATTTATTTAATTTGTACCCCACCCTCCCCACTGAAGCAGGCTCAGGGTGATCCCTGATTCACCTAACATTGGCCTTTCAATTGCACAGCTGAAAAGGGGTTTCACTGATACAGTTACCTATTTAAATGTCGTTAATAGCAGCCATTGCAAGGGGTGAACTGGATTCAAGTGATGGTTCCTGGACATTTCCCCAATGTAAATTATTCCTGAAGTTGCTATTTCTCCCAGATAAGAAAAGCACCTGTGTATTAACCTGATACTAGCAAATAGCTGCTTTAGAAAGATGGGGGTTCATTGAGAAACAGTAGAAGGAAATTATGCAATCCCTCCCTTGTTGTCACTGCTAAAAGAAGTATAAGGAAATAGGTGATTCAGTCAAGGATTCCCAACATCTGAACTGGCTCAGTCCTTAAACTGCTTTGTAATTTGAATGTAGAAGCATGTCCACACAATACCTTGCTTTGTATATGAATGTTGTTGAAGTGGGATACAAAGTAAAAGAGCACCATTTTATACCTGGTGTATATTTTAGCCAATGTAGCTTTTACATTCACATTATACTAAATACAAAAAGCGCTTTTAATGCCATCTCTGAGAAGCCCTAGAAACTACATTGGATTGCTTTTTCTGGCAAATCTCTTCTGCTTTCTCTCACACATTAACAGCTACCACGCATGCTGAGAAGGAAGACTCCAAGGTGCTTTTAAAGTAGGAATGTGAAAAATGTCCTAAAAGAATTCATAACAGAAGAACCCCATTAAGGCAGAAGCAACAAAGTGAAACCACCTTAAGCTTCATTCCCATTGTCCATGATGACAAACAAGGGAGTTCTCAACTTACGTGTTAAAGTGACAATTTAAGATTCTCTATTTTACTTATTTACAGTATTATTATAATTGTTTAGAGCCTATTTCTTTTAGAAAGCTGATTACCAGTCCTGAAGACGACACACTATCAAGGCCCCTCCCCACTGCAAAACCCCACCAGACATGTTCCCTTGAGGGAAAACTGTTGCTGGCCAGTGTCTCCTCCTCGCTCAGAGGACCTGGGTGGGGGAAGAGGCACCAGCCAGTTATCACATCATGGCGAAACCAACCGTTTCTCTAAATCCCAGGAACTGCATGTCACCAACGTTATCTGGAGGAGAGGTTTTAGAGAAGAGGGTTTCAGACTGAGAGGGGGAGGGGCGGGGAGGCACCACGGCGCTCGGAAGTAACTCTCTGTGAATGAGTGTGATGTGTACATGTCCAGACCACAGCTGAATTTGAGTCCCTAACGACGCACACTCTGCCCAGACCAAAGTGTCCAGCGATCCTCCCCCTCCGAGATGATGCTGCCCACATCCGTAACACCTAGTCAGCCCCCACACACACACACGCCGCCGCTGCTTTGATCGCTAGCTCCGAGCAAACCGCCGATCAAATACACACACACACGTATGCATGCACGATACATGCCCTCGCGGGGGGTGGGTGGGTGTCAAGACACAAGAATCAAAGCCCAGCCTATATTTACAGGATTAGCCCGCTCTTGGCCTTCTGGGGTTTCTTTCCACCCACCCCACCCCCTCGTCTCTCATTGGGGAACTCCTAATTCGTTCAAATGCTGAATTTGCTCAGTAGGGGGGGGAGGGGAGAAAAGAGTGGGAAAATCCACGGAGGAATGACCCCATCAGCTGCCCCCTCCCTTTAAAAAAAAAGAAAGAAAAAAGACAGAGAGAGAACTTTACAACGTTGAGTAATCGGAGAACTTCTACACGGCCCATAAAAACTTCTTTTATTGTGCGGGTTTAGACCAGACAGAATTATGACGAAGATCAACCACCCCCGACGGGGAGACGTCACACACACCGGTCAAGTTTTGTTGATCTACGCCGGTACTGATCGATAGGGAATAGGGAAGCTCAAAGAAGGCCCCTTACCGTACGCCCCTACAGTCACGATCCGCATCGTATTTACTCGGCGGTTTACTTATTTCAGCTAGACTTATTTTCCGAGTAAGAGAGATTTAAACTTCTGACATAGCCAAACTTTTTCTAAAAGGCATATAACGAGCAAACAGAAGTTAGGATCGCAGACCCAGGCTCTCCCCCCACCCTTCCAAACTTACCTTCAGAGCAAATTTCTCCGCAGTTCTCTTGTTAAAGATTTCCAAAACTTTCCCATTAATCCCCAGCCCTAGCACTTGAGTGGTGACCTTGTAATCATCCGTGATGGCATTTTTCTTGATCTGAAGGCCGGACTTGATATGGAACTGGGGGAACTGTTGTTGCTGGGCCAGTTGTGGCTGTTGTTGCTGTGGCTGAAGAGGCGGCGGGGGAGGAGGGGGTGGGTTGGGGAAAAGTACTTGGGGGTTCTGGTTCTGGGAGTTAGACAGCATCGTACCGCCCGAAGACAAGGCAGCGAGCAGCAGTCCCTTCCCCGGCCGCCTCACCCTTCCTCCTTCTCGTCTCTTCTCTTTCTTTCCCCAACAGTAGGAAGTTTGCTCTCAAGAGCCGGATCAAAACTCGATTCCTTCCCGCTTCGCTGCTTGGAAAAGACAGTTTCTTTGGGGGCCAATTTCCCCGGGATCTTAAAAGAAACTCCGGACTTTGAAAGCGGCGATCGGCCCGCCAGATCTCACCGGAACAGGCGGCCGCCCCTTCTGAGAAAAGCCCCCCCGCCCCAACCCCAGCTTGGCCCCAGCGCCCGGCTCGCTGGCTCTTTAGAACGACGAGACAGGAAAAGGAATCGCTACAATGTATCAATCTCGTTCCTTTCCCCGGGTCGGCTTCCCTTGCGCTGATGTCACAGCCTCGCGTTGACTGGCTGCGCCCCGTGTGTGGGAGGAGCCTGAGGCGGGACTGCGGCCTGTGACGGGGGGGAGACAGAGAGTGGCAGAGCCAGGCCGGAGGGAGGCTGGAGCAGAGATACCGCGGCACGTTTTAACTTGATTAGTAGAATAGTCGTTCTGCTTTGCCTATAGACGTTGCTGGCCTGGGTGAACGTCGGATCTAGCAAGCAACTTTTGTCTCTGTTACTCTCTGAAGAGTTCTGTGCTACTCCGAAGCTTGCTTCCAGAATTGTAACTAGTCTACTAGTTGACGCAAATAAATTTATGGGGCAATCCTAAACAGTTACATCCTTTTAATTTGATGGTCAGCCCAGCTGTTTTAAATGCATCCATGCAGGTAGGCAGATTTGGAGATGTAATGGCAATATGGGCATGGATAAGGTGCTCATTCATCTGGGTTAGAGATTTTTACCTGAGATCATCCATCTCCTTTTCATATTCAGGAGGATCACCCTACTGCAATATACCAATATCAGGGCAATGCCTTTAAGAAGTGGAAAGAAAACCCTGAATTCCCAAGCAAAGCCTGACATTTATTGAGAGGGTTTTCCCCTTAAACTAGAGGTCTATAGTGTATACTTTATTTATTATTTATTTTATTAGATTTATATACCGCCCTCCCCAATGGGCTCGGGGCAGTGTACAACAGTTAAATATACTATTAAAATAATTTACACATAAAATCATAAAATACTGTATAATTATAAAAGTTGTCAGACGACTAGTCAGAACCGGCCTGATGGACAATTGGCCTGGAAAAATTGGGCCGAAAAACTTAGGGCCAGAAAAGCTGGAGGGAGGGAGAAGGGGGGACATCCGCTACTTCAACCAAATGCCTGGCGAAAGAGCTCCGTCCTGCAGGCCCTGTGGAACTGCAACAAACAACTGAAAATGTATTTACTGCACTGCCCTAAAAGTAGTTGTTTAAAATTTTGAAGATCAAAAATTTTGGTACACAGTTATTAGTAAATTCCCTAATAAGAGTACATATCTAGGTGGGTAATTGTCCTAAGTGGACTTTCTGGAGAAATCAAGTGGTGGCTTCTAGCCCACTTCAGGTGTTGAGAGCCAAATTGTAACAGAAATTTCTTCTGTTTGTCTTAATAACACAAGGCAAATAGAATTCGGAACTCAGATAAGCCCTGTATTTTTTGGTCCACCATAGTTCCTTGCAGATATCAGATCTGTTTCTATAGATCTAGAATGTAATTGTTTATGTAAATTATCAGTCACAAAGGATCCACACCTATAGAAGCTACATCATCATACAGGCAGAATTGAAGGGATTATACCTGAAGTTCTCCTTCAGTGGGGGGAAGTCATCCAGGGTTAGGTCATGCCTCTGCTCGCTCGGATAGGCTATGCAAATTTCTTTTGTTGTGTGGCTCCTATTGGAGTGGCCTAGGCTGACCTCTCCTCTCCAGTTCCTGCACAGCCCTGCGCTCGGTAGGACTTCTAGAGCTCCTGCTCCAAGTCAGAGGAACTACCAAAAAAAGTACAAGAAAACTCACAGACCAGGAAGAACTTTCTCTTCCCCCCTTGTGGATCCCTGGAAGACCAGAGAAGACCGCGGATGCCCCAGGACAGGAAGAAGAAGAGACGTGGCCCCCTCCCCCACCTTCCAAGGCTCCGGAAGGTGAAAACATGGCCACGACGGAGGTCCCCGTGGAGCAGCAGCCCAGCACTCCCGAGGTACCGGGTGTCGAGCTGCAGAACACTCAGTAGCTGGAAGAAGCGCTGCTGCAACTGCCGACAGACGACAGCTCCACCGGCACGGGGCCGGCTGAACGCACAGAGCCAGCCGGTCCCCGTTCCAAACCCCCCCCCACGTGTCCCAAGATGGCAGAGAGACTGGCGGCGGCAGGACCCAGCAGTCGAAGCTTTCAGGCTCCCGTGCCCAGCCGCACACCAAGAAGACGACCGTGGCAAATTCGGCTGGCACAACGGCCAGCAGCGCAGGAAAGACGAAACACCGTGGAAGAGCCAAAGGGCCAGCGAGCCCATCCGGTGAGCTCATTCCAATTGGGGTGGACCCCGACGGGGGATAGCCCCAATGGCGGCACACCGGGACCACCCCAAGCCCACCCCAGTGGCCCGGGGTCGGCGCAAGCCCAAATCCTCACCCCTTGGGGAGCCATGGGACCACCGTGGACATGGACACCGGCAGGCATCATGTATATGCCGATGCAGTCCCTCCAGCCCCATCTTTTTCAACCAGTCCAGCCACCGTGTCCACTGCCAGCACAAGGCACAGGCGGTGCGGGACCGGGCTGCTTTACCAACGGGGCACCTTGGATGTGGCTGATGCTGGGTGGATCCTGGCCACTTCAACAATGGCCCCTGGACCGGGGGAGCCAGGAGGGGGGGCACAGCCCAGCACTCGACAGGGAGCCAAGAGCCCAGGGGCAGAGGGCTCTCTAGGGACTCCAGGAAAAGAGGAAACCTCCATTCCTCCACATTCCAGTCCTCTTCAGGCTCCAGGTCCCCATCTACCCCTAAGAGACCCAGGGGCGATGGGACACTTGCCCCAAATGAGGCGTTAGGAGCCTCTGAGGGAGAAAAAGAACAAAAACAGGGAAATGGTCAAGGGGATTGGGCCGGCCACAGCCAGGTGAAACTCCTGGGCGGGGACGCCTGAACAGCATTAGTTCTGCGCAGGCAGAAACGGCCTCCACTGTTACCTCTCTGGGCAATGCTGAGAAGGAGGAAGGTGAATGGTCAGGGGACAAGATGGAGGTGAAACCCACATCCTCTCGGCTGTTCCAAATTGAGCATTTTCAAAGGCTTTTAACAAAAATCATTTCCACTCTAAACTACCAAATGAAAGTGACGGAGAAGCCAAGGTCCTCGGCGTCTGCAAAACTAGACCCCAGGGGCTTCAAAAAACCTGTTAAGCTCCAAACCTTTTCGCCCTTCCCTGACTATTTTGAGGATGTTATATGGGAAGAATGGGCCAACCCTGGGGGCGGGAACTCCCTCTTGTCTATAGCAAAGTGGCTATATACGTTGCCTGAGGACACCATGGAGGACTTCAAGGTGCCCTTGATTGATGCTCCGTTAGTGGCACTACACTCGGGGACAGTGCTTCCCAAGGATGGGGGAAACGCCTTGAAGGACGCCATGGACAGGAAAAATGAAGCCGCCCTAAAAAAGGCACACGAGGCCATTTCTCTGGCAATATGCTCCACGGCGGCGCTCTCCAACTTCACCAGGGCCACCGCTATTTGGGTGGACAATCTACTGCAGGACCCGGACGTCTCTCCACTGGTCCTGAGGCGGACGCTGTTAAAGATGAAACGGGCAGCGGAGTGTGCTGCAGACGCATCCCAGGACAACATCCAATTTTGCGCCAGAGCGCAAGGAGCTAACATCACCATCCGCCGTAACATGTGGCTTAAACATTGGAAGGTAGACACCTTGTCCAAAAGCAACTTGGCTACAGAGAGGTTTTCCGGGAGGCTTCTTTTCAGTGAATCAAACCTAGACAAGGTACTAGTGGAAATCAGAGAGAAGAAGAAGGCAATGCTGTCTTCGGCCTATCGACGTGAGAGAGAGGCTAAACCTAGAACTTCCCATTCCTTTCGTGGTCACTACAATCCAGGATGGGGACGAGATGGCAGAGACCACAGTCCGTTCAAACCCTTCAAGTACGGCACACGGCCCAACCCCAAGCACACAGCTGCCTACCGGACTGATAAGGGCGCCCTTCCAAAAAAGCAGTCAGCTTGACTGCCAGATCGGGGGCCGGCTCCAGGCCTTCGCCCGGGCTTGGAGCCTAACCACCATGGCCCAGTGGGTGCATACGATCATCGCCCAGGGCTACAAAATAGAGCTCACTGGTTCTCCCCCTCACAGCTTCACTACATCACCAGCTCCAAGAAACAAAGAACGTCTATGACGGCTGCAGGAAGCCATTCTACACCTCCAAACCATTGGTGCCATAGAGGAAGTACCACACGAAGAGTGTTTCAAGGGAGTATACTCTGTCCTGTTCGTTGTCCCAAAGACGTCAGGGGACTGGAGAGCGATACTGAACTTGGCGGGGCCTGAACAAATGGGTGGCAAGAAGGAGGTTCCGGATGGAGTCCCTCCGCCACATATTGCAGGTGCTACAGCAGGGAGGCTTCTTGACCTCCATGGACCTCAAGGAGGCGTACTTGCATATCCCAATACACCCTTCCTCCCAACGTTTCCTACGATTCTGCTTCCAGGAACACCATTTCCAATACAAGGCCTTACCCTTTGGCCTCTCTTCGGCACCCAGAGTTTTCACCAAGGTTATGGTTACTCTGGTGGCATCCTTGCGCCTGGAAGGGATCCATATGCACCTGTACCTCAACGACGTCCTTCTACGAGCGAGGGATTACCAGACAGCAGTCCGCAACACCCAGAGGGCAAGGGAGTACCTATGTGCGCATGGCTTCCTCATCAACGAAGAGGAGAGCCACCTCACACCCACACAAGACCTTGTGCACCTGGACATGAGGCTGAACACAAGGCAAGCCACAGTTTCGCTTCCAGAGGAGAAGCAGCAGACGATCCGGGTCCTAGTGGCAGAAGTCAGGACCAAGGTACGAGTAGACCTCATGCAGCTGGCCGCATTGCAGGGCCTGATGATATCGACTTGATTCCATGGGCACGATTCCATGCCAGGCTCCTGCAGTGGAGTCTTCTTCCCTTCCAGCAGGACATCGCCAAAAAACGACACCTACAGATAAAAATCTCAGAAGGTCTGCGGAGGGAGCTGCAATGGTGGACACAACCATTGAATAGAGCAAGACCATCTGCTTCCTCAGACCCCGGCAATTGGTGATAACAACAGATGCGAGCAAAAGAGGCTGGGGTGCACACTGCATTCACCTAGTCGCACAGGGCCGGTGGTTTCGGGAACACGCGTCCCACAGCATCAACTGGCTGGAACTTCGGGCAGTAACACTAGCACTGAAGGCATTTCAGCACCACATACAAAACCACCACATACTAGTGCGCACCGACAACATGTCCACCAAGGCACACATCAACCAGCAGGGAGGCACCCGGTCAAAATCACTCTTTGCAGAAGCCAGGACCCTGCTACAATGGGTGGAAAAACACACCATAAGCTTCAAGGCAGAACACTTGAAAGGTCTATCCAACCTCCAGGTGGACTGGCTAAGCAGAGAGGATCTGGACCCAGGCGAATGGGCGTTGAACCAGGAGGTCTTCGCCCAGCTCACGCGAAGGTTTGGAATCCTGGTGATGGACCTCCTTGCGAGCTCATGGAACCACCAAGTGGAGCATTACCTGTCCAGGTACCAGGAACCAACAGCGGAAGGAATCAACGTGTCTCACCCCTGGCCAAAGGGTCTCCTGTATGCCTTCCCCCCTACAGCTCTGATAGGGGCAACTCTCAGCAGAATCAGACGGGAGAGGGCCACGGTAGTGTTTGTGGCACCTCACTGGCCAAGACGGCCCTGGTTCTCAGACCTGGTTCAACTGGCTTCTGAGAGACCATGGACACTACCTCAGAGACTGGATCTACTGTCACCCGGACCCGACCTGGCTTCAACTGACTGCATGGAAATTGAACGCACACGACTAGAGGGAAAAGGATTTCCATGGGAGGTGATAGAGGTCATGCTACAGGTGACAAGGTCTTCCACCCGCCGCATATACAGTCATACATAGAGGACATTCATAGGATGGGCCTCCGCTCGTGGGATACACCCTCTGCGGGCCACGGATAAGGAAGTCATCCTGTTTCTATCCGAAGGATGGTGAAAAGGACTCCGGCCAAACACACTGAAGTGCCAAGTAGCGGCCATACAAGCACGTCTAGGACATGAGGCACGAAAGAAGGTGTCCACGGGCCGATATGTTAAGGAATATTTGAAGGGGGTGATCCAGATGGCCCCTCCAGTCCGGCACAGGTTCCCGACGTGGAGTCTCCACATAGTTTTATGCGCCTTGTCACGGCAGGGCCAGGGAGCGTGGGTTAAGCAAGTCAAGTCCAAAACCAGTCCGAGGTTCAGCCAATAATTCAAACAGCACCGAGGTTTAAACAAGTCCAAAACAGTTCACAAAGCCAGCGTCAAACATACCATAATTCAAAGTCCATAAATCAAGGAAAGCCAGAGTATCGCAGATCCGAAGTCGTGGTCAAACAATGCCGGGAGTCAGGGAGCCGGAGTGTCAGGAGCAGAGTAACGAACGATCAAGGTTTCAAAAGAGTCCGGAGCAAGGTTGCACAGTGCGACTGGTCCTGTCAACTGAAGTTGTCAGCACAAATCACTTCCAGCAGCAGGTTTGCTGATATAGTGTGCTGGCTCATTAACTCGTTATCTTTCGTGGAGCAAGGTCAGGCTTCTGTTAATACTCAGGGCTGAATGATCGTCTTCCACGCATGCGTGCAGCCTTGCGTCTCTCGTTCAGCTCCTGTCTTCTTTGACTCCTGAGCCGGTTCACAGGTGGCAGGGAGTCGGGTGGTGAATTGCTTGTGTTAAGCAGAGCCTGATCCAGCGCAGGTGTCTCTTGAGAGGTTCTATTCTCCTCGAGACTTAGAGTGTCTTCTGTTAAAGGAGCCAGTTCTTGGCTGGCAGGCTCTGCTTCTGGGAGTATATCAGGGGCTTGTGGTGCCAAGTCCCCTTGTTCCTGGCTGTCAGCTGACACATCAGGGGCAGACATGACACGCCTTGTCAAAGCCACCATTCGAACCCATGGGGACGTCTGAACTCCGCATTCTCTCATGGAAGGTCGCCTTTCTCATCACAGTGACTACGGCCAGGAGGATCTCCGAACTGGCTGCATTATCGACAAGGAAGGAGCTTTGCATCTTCCAGAAAGACTCTGTCTCCTTGCGAATGGACCCATCCTTCATTCCCAAGGTAAATTCGGCCTTCTACCTCAACCAGCCTATTATGTTACCTTCATTCTGCCCTCGGCCGATGCACCCTAAAGAGAGGGCCTGGCATAAGCTCAACATACGTAGGGCTCTACGTATGTATCTCAAAAGGACAGCTGACTTTCGACGGTCAGACGTATTGTTTGTGGCATATGGGGCCCCCAATCAGGGGGAAAAGGTCTCCAAGGCCACTCTGGCCTACTGGATCAAACAGTGTATTACCAAAACCTACGAGATGCAAGGAATCACACCTCTAGCACATCTGACGGCACACTCCACAAGGCCTTTTCCACACGGGCCACTGTCGACGAGATCTGCAGAGCAGCGACATGGAAATCTTTTTCCACATTTGTAAAACACTACAGAATGGACCAAACGGCCTCAGAGGAGGCGGCATTTGGCAGAAGTGTCTTGCAGCAGGTGGTGCAGACGTAAATTTACAAAAGAAAAAAGAAAAAAAAGATGTAAGATCAGTCACCCACCCCAGAAGAACAGCTAACCAGTTCCTGGATGACTTCCCTCCACTGAAGGATAACGGTACATTGGACCTACCTGAAGGTTCTTTCTCTTCAGTGGGGGAGAAGTCATCCACATCCCACCCAAATTGAATACCAGAAATAGACCAGGGTGGCAAAAATATGGACTGCAATAGCACAACTTACAAATACCGTGGACTGAAACAAAGATATAAGATCAGAGTAATCCACGGACAGGGCTTGGACATGACTGGAGAGGTCAGCCTAGGACACTCCAAAAGGAGCCACGCAACAAAAGAAATCAGGGCCCGGGGGAAACCCCACCCCTGCGCGCGCGTCACTCGGAAGTGACGTCGCACGCTGGGGGCGGGGCCACGCCATTTGAGGGGAAAACAAAGAGTTTTCAAATGGCGTGGCCCCGCCCCAGCGTGTGACGTCACTTCCGGTGACGCTCTGGCGGCGTGCGCACGCT
>NW_015161416.1:334640-345522 GCF_001447785.1 Gekko japonicus | reverse complement strand
AGCAGGGACTTCCATTTCTCAGAACCCACCCTGTGAAGCTACCATTTTCTCCAGGAGGACTGATCTCTGTGCTCTGGAATTAAGTTTTCTTTCTGGGAGAACTCCAAGCCATACCTTAAGGCTGGGAATAGGGGCATAAATTACAGGGGGGCAGGGGGGCTCAAGCCTCTGGGATGTCCCCAGAGGGGAGGCTATGCCCCCAAATTGCCAGGTAGCATCATGAAGCTGCTTAGGTTTAAATTGTGCAGTCTCATCCTCTCCACTCACACAGAGTGCCAACTCCACTTTCTTTCTCTGGGACTTGGGGACATTTACTTGCCACACAGGAGCACTCCTTCACTGCCTTGCCTCATTTTTTTTTCTTGGAATCTTTGTAAGTTCTGCCTAAAACCCCTACTTTCAACCGTGGAACACTGAAACAGACAACATACCAGAAGTTAAGGAAATTTTGGTATCCTGGGACTTTCAGCTTTAGCAAAAAAGAAACAGAAGGGGTGGGAATATTTCTGTCTGGCTATGTGAGTTGGGGGAACAGAGGCCTGTGGCTCAAATGTTGGAAGTTAAGGTGATTTGGGTATCCTGAGACTTGCAGCTTCAGAGAAAAAGAAATGGAAGATATGAGAGTAGTAGGGTTACCAAACCCCCCCCCGGGGGGCGGAATTCCCCCCGGTTTCGAGCCCCGATTCCCACTCCTGCGGAATCGGGGCCCGGGGGAAACCCCACCCCTGCGCGCCGGAAGTGACGTCACACGCTGGGCGGGGCCACGCCATTTGAGGGGAAAACAAAGAGTTTGAGGGGAAAACAAATGGCGTGGCCCCACCCCCATTGCGCGCGCACATCCCCAGCCGGCTCCCGGAGCAACAGGACGCTCCCCCGCCGGTAAGGATTTCTGATTTGGCAACCCTAGGGAGTAGCCATGTTTTTTAAATCTCTAAGTATCTGTACATGAGGGGGAAGGAGATAAAGCTGGTACACCAAATACAGAAAATGAGGTGATTATTGAATCCTGGACCCTACTTCAACCAAACAAATGGTCCCATAATTTCAGGTCAGGGCATCAGAGAAGCCAGTTTTTACTGTGGATTTACTGTGGATTCTGAGTATCTACTATGTGAGTGGTGAACATAAGAACATAAGAGATGCCTATGTTGGATCAGGCCAAAGGCCCATCCAGTCCAACACTCTGTATCCCACAGTGGCCAGAAATACCAGTGCCATCAGGAGGTCCACCAGTGGGGCCAGGACATTAGAAGCCATCCCACTGTTGACCCCCCCCCAAGCACCAAGATGACAGAGCATCACTTGCCCCAGAGTCCCTATCTATACCTTGTGGCTAATAGCCACTGATGGACCTCTGCTCCATATGCTTATCTAATTCCCTTTTGAAGCCGTCCATGCTTGTAGCCGCCACCACTTCCTGTGGCAGTGAATTCCAAGTGTTAATCTCTCTTTGGGTGAAGAAGTACTTCCTTTTATCCGTTCTAACCCGACCGCTCTGCAGTTTCATGGAGTGCCCACGAGTTCTTGTATTGTGAGAAAGGGAGAAAAGTACCTCTTTCTCTACCTGCTCTTTCCCATGCATAATCTTGTAAACCTCAATCATGTCACCCCTCAGTCGTCGTTTCTCCAAGCTAAAGAGCCCTAAGCGCCTTAACCTTTCCTCATAGGGAAAGTGTTCCAACCCTTTTATCATTCGAGTTGCCCTTTTCTGCACTTTTTCCAAAGCTATAATATCCTTTTGTGCAGTTGTTAGAGGGTTGGCCTAAGACTGGGGAGACCAGAGTTCAAATCCCCACTTAGCCACGAGGCATACCCTGTGACCTCGGGCCAGTCACACACTCTCAACCTAACCTGCTTCATTGGTTGGTTGTAAGGAAAAGAGAGAGGGGGAGGAAGGATTTCCTTTCATATACAAATTAAATTCTCAGTGAAGAAATTTGTGACATCTTTCCTTTCCTCTTACAGAGTCCTCTTTGACTGAGATTCAGACTATTATGAGTGGGGAAAATTGTATTTTAAAAACCACATGATTAATTGCTAATGGGCATATGTTTTTGAAAATATAAATAATTTAATATAGATTACTAAGTGTGGGTGGGCCCGGACCAGGTTTAGCCCTGTGTCCCCTCCCAGAAATTGAGACGTCTATGACTCTGGATGGGAACCCCACCAGCAGAGGCTACCAAAATCAGAAGGGAAGTATGGCAAGTCAATTGCAGTTGATTTAGATGCTCATGATCTCTTGTGCCAGGTGTGGAGAAGTATAGAGAGTCTTTGAAGTGAAGCACCAGGAAAGAGCAAAAAAACTCTGTTTAAGGTCTATTAAATACATGGACCGAAACGAACCAAACAGAATGTCTCTCCAAAGCAAAGATCATAAACCCAATAATTAATATCTACCAACATCATGAATCATTCAATAAGAGAACTGCGCAGGAAAAACCAGTGCAACAGTACCAATGTCTGGTGCGTGGTTAATCCCATTACCCAGCCACCCAATCCTTTAAAAAGGTGTATGTGGGATTTAGCCATCAAATCACAACCATAAAAAGAAGTAGAATGGGCAGAATTGGCTGAGTCAACAGCAATGATAGGAACGTTCTTCGCACGAAGTATGTTGATTAAGAAAATGGTGATATTTGTTGCAGAAAATGCCAACAGTGACTGATGCCTCCCTTCTGTTCCCAAAAAGCAAGCAGAAGGCAAATTTGAAGGCTAAATCAGGCCAGCCTTTGGTATTTATACGAAAGGCTGTTTTTTTAATGTTGTTGGGGAGGGATAGGAAGGCCCCTACTTGCTCTCTGAGTAGTGCAGCCATCACAAACATGAAGCTTTTTAACTTGTGCCTGAGTAGTTGCCGGCAGACATGCAAAAGAACATACTATCTGCACTGAGGATGCTCCTTTATTCTGCATTGTGAGTCAGCAGCAGAGTAATGGAACTTAGGGTACAGGTGGTCTGGAGACATTACAACTGAGAAGGCAAAATGCAGTCTCCTAAATTGTGCTGACAGCTCAGCATATCTAGTAATTTATTTATTTATTTTTAAAAAAGAATGATATAGGAACACCATAGCACAGTTGGAAGCACGAGACAACACTGAACTGTGCTGATTCTGCACTAGGTTGCATTAATATGGTAGTGTGGTAATGTTTCTGCGGCAGCCACTGCCATGTGAAAGGGGCAACATCTGTCATTACTTATTCAAAGGCGCTTCAGACAGAATGATATTTTTACATGGAAAGCCCTGTCACGTAAGATATAGTATGCAACCTACACAGCCATTATTACGTGTGACTATTGCATACAGAACAGCTGCGGTGGCTCAAGTGGTTAAGACGCTGAACTTCAGGCTGTGGAAGGTCAGTAGTTCAGCAGTTCGAGACCCGGGTGCCGCAAGACGGAGTGAGCTCCCGTCTCTAGTTCCAGCTCCTGCCAACCTAGCAGTTCGAAAGCAAGAAATTGCAAGTAAATAAATAGGTACCACTTCGGTGGGAAGGTAACAGCATTCCGTGCGCCTTGGTGTTTAGTCGTGCCGGCCACATGACCACGGAAACGTCTTCGGACAGCGCTGGCTCTTCGGCTTTGAAACGGAGATGAGCACCGCAACCCTAGAGTTGGATTTGACTGGCTTTCGAGCAAGGGAACCTTTACCTTTACCTTTTATTGCATACAGACAAGTAGGGCTAATTCCTGGTGTTACTGGCCTTCTCTAAATGTGAGGACGTTCCTGACAGTCTTGTCATATTTTGATGCACAGACTGGTCAATTGTTTATTTTACTCCTCTTTTGCTGGCACATGAAGGCCTGCAAAAATCCAGTGGTGGTCTCTTGCCCAAGGACCCTTAAGCCTAGATGGCTCCAAAACAGAATTAGTCAAATCACAAATGACAAGGCTATTTGTTAAATAGTGGGTTCCATGGATGAGCAGACCTCAAGTCTAGTGATCAGCTCTACTTTATTAGTGATTTCAGCAAGGACAAGACTAAACTCCAGGGCTATAGCCCTGTTTAAATAGCATGCAATTGCCACACCTAAACACACCCCACTCCCAATAGGCTATTTACATAACATTACTTCTTGATTGGTTCCTGCCAGAGTCTGGTGGGCTATTGTTCTTGGACTCTAAGCTCAGCCAGTGTCTGGTAGAACAGTCCTGGGATGTTTCAGTTCCAATATATAACACAATTGCTATAAGACTTGATAGTTATATGGAACCTCTAAGCTCAAAGGTAATACACTCCTTAGAATAGGGTTGTCTGTCTCCAGGTGGGGCCTGGAGATCGCCCAGAATTGCTTAACAAATTTAGCTTATAGCTCATAATTCATTTCAAGTTCATTGAATGTGGTCATCTATCAATTTATACTAATAATATGACTTTAAACACGTGACTTCTAAAAAAGCAATATAAGACCTATAACAATACATTTTAAGAGCTGTCAGAGTATAACATCTTATTTTTTATACTTTGGCTTTCTCAAATAATAGCTTGTCTTCAGGGCAGCTGCCCCTAATTTAGATTCTGAGTCCTCGTCTGAAGTTTCCGCTTCTTCTTCTTCTTCGCTGCCTTTGGTGCTGCCCTCTTTCTCAGCTTCAACCTCTCCTGATGGACTATGTAGATGCAGAAATTCTCGTGCCTTTTCAACAGAGTCAATTTTTTATTTCCTATCCATAAATTTGAAGATTGTACCTTCAGGAACTCACCATCTGTAGGGGATGTTTTTCTTTTGTAAAAATGTCACCAAGTCTCTGTACTTCCTCCTCTTCTTTTTTATTTCAAATGGGATGTCCTTTAATACTTTTATTTCTTTGCCTTTGATCTTCACCATTTGTCGCTTTGAGAATTTGATCTCTCACTTGTCTTCCAGAGAATCTTATAATCACTTCCCCAGGCAGATTATTTTTTCTTGTAAATTCTGGATATGATTTATAGATCATATCTATTTCGCTTTGTAAAATGTCTGTTTTTATATCTGCCATAGGTCCTAATGCATCACACAGTCTGTTTCAGATTCTCAGATTTTTCTTCAGGAACACCTTGAAATCTTAAGACATAGCTTGCTCTTTCCATTTGTAGCTGCAACAGTTGAGACTCCTCCATCAATCTCTTTTTTCCCATCACCTGTAGTTGTTTTTTAAGCTTTTTAGTATTGGTATTCACTTCTTTTACTTCTTGCTTAGTTTTATCTGGTTTTTTGGCTATTTCAGTCAATTGCAGTCGCTGTGCGTCAAATTTGCTGTGCAGTGCTGTTACTTGTTCCAGCAGGGGTCGCAATGCTTCCGTCAGCATCTTTTGTAACTCCATAGTCATGACCTGTCTAGGGACAGGACTCGCTGGACCAGCAGTTCTGGCAAGAAGTTTTGGTTTTACTTGTTTGTCTTTCTCATCCATTCTCGTGGGCGCCATGTTTGAGATTGTTTACACTTTCTCCAAGTTATCACAATCTCTGATTCTCCCAGCACAGCGTGGTAAGTTCTTAACTGCTTTTATTTTCAGTCACTCTTGCTTCAATGGTCCACCCCCCCCCTTTACTTTACATAAAGTTCACTTAGATTTTTTTCTTATCGGGGAGAGTCTCCCCCCTCACTTTTAAAAGGTGGGTTTCCACTTGATTTTTGGTGATTCTTGCTTAAACTCCAACTCACATTTCAACGCTGGATTTGCTGTTCTTTGCAAATCGCTCGGCCACCAAACACTTGCTCTGGTGTGCGCTTCTAATTCCCATTCGGGACGCTCCGTAGCAGGACCTTCGGAGCATAGAGAAAGCCCCCTTTCGCTGGCAGGGTAGCTGGAGGAAGAGTCTTCTTGCGCCCCATGGCTAGGAGCCTCCTGCAAAGGCTCCCGGGGTGGCGCGGACAATCGTGCCCCCTCCTTACCACGGGCTCTGGCAGTCCTCTCCCAAAGGATCGGGAGAAATGACCCACCATGGTGAATGCCAAAACCGGACCCCATTACAACTCATTTTTAAACTACAGAGATCAGCTTCCCTGCATAAAATGGCACCTTTGGAGGCTAGACTTTATGTCCATCATCTTCAAGACCTCTTGGAGGATGGGAGACATGTCACAAGACTGGAGAAGGGTGATGGTTATCCCAATGACCTTTTCCAATCCTGTGGCCACTGTTGCGTTTTCCAAATTTGCTGGCAAATGGAGTGCAGCACTTTAACAGCATCATCTTTTAAGACTTTGAACAGCTGAAGGACAACTATCGCACATTAACTGGGCTACCCCTTTGCAAGATCTGGCTGTGCAGGAGCTGGGTGGAACTAAAGAAAATAGCAAACAATAGACTGGTAGAGATAATGACCTTGTTAGGAGGCTGCATCCTGACAAGGACTGTAGCTTGCCTCGGTCCACTGGTGACTTGGCTGGTGGGTTTGATAGGATCCGATCAGCAAATGGTTTCCCTCAGCCTCATAATTTGCTAAAAGGCCCAGCCAGCAGACTCCAAGTCATTTTCACTGTGCTGTGCCTTCCCTGAGCCCCTAGTGGCTGCAGTATTTTTTTAATGCATTCCCTGAAAGCAGTATGACCCGGACTTCAGGGCTCTCCAGCTGACTTGGCCATCTCAAATTTTGTCCCCTCAGTCACCCCCCCCCCCCATTGGTGGTCCTGGACAGCAGAGGATAGGACTCATAACAATGGGTTTAAATTAGAGGCAGAAAGGTGCCAGCTGGATTTTAGGGGATTTTTTTATATACAGTAAGAGTAGTTCAGCAGTGGAATCAGCTGCCTAGGGAGGTGGTGAGCTTCCCCTCACTGCCAGTCTTCAAGCAGTGGCTGGACAAACACTTGTCAGGGATGCTCTAGGCTAATCCTGCACTGAGCAGGGGGTTGGACTAGATGGCCTGTATGGCCCCTTCCAACTCTGTGATTATATGAATCCGATCCCAGCTGAGCTCCTTCTCCTCCCCAGATCCAGCTGTCCCCAGGTTCCACTTCCAAATCTCCAAGAACTTCCCTACCCAGAGCTGGTAGCCCTACCTTAGTGTGTTGAACTAGGACTGCAGTGGCCCAAGTTCAAATCCTCACTCTGTTATAATGCTCAGTGGGTCACCTTGGCCTTTTTCCTCTTTATCAAAATAATCCACCTCACAGGATTGTTGTGGAGAATAAAATGGAGGAGGTGCCCAAAATCCCTTGGGAGAACAGTGTGATAGACAGGCAGAGGGACAAAACTTTTTATTTTTTCCCCTGACCACAGGCTCTCAAGCAGAGCAGAAGCCCAAGCCTTGAGTGAGTCAAGGAATCGTGAAAAGAGAGGGGTGGTGGGGAAGGGAAGACTCTGCCTTAACCTATCCTCTCTGTTCTTTCTCAGTCACCTCTCCTCCTCAGCAGAGGTGGCCAGCATAATGATGAGCTTGCAGGGGTAAATCATGCTACAGCAGAGAAGAGATGGGAAGGCAGTCTGGAAAACAGTCCCTTAATCAGTCTGCACCTTGTTCAGCATCCAAACCTAGACACCAGACATATACATATTCAAATCTCATGTTGTCTGGGTGAAGAACGGATGCGTGGCTGCCTCAACTGTTGCCTATTCTGCTATTGAGGGCACTTGTTCAGCCCATACCTTGGGGAGCTAAAAAGGCCTGGGGCAAAAAGCATGGTCTTAGGAAACAAACACTACTGTTGTTGCTGTTGCTGTTGTTAACTTCATTTACACCTCACCTTTGTCCCTGAAACTATGAAAAGTAATTCAAACAGCAAAGACCTTGACTATTACCTTCAGAAACACTCTCATAAAATGAATTCAACTTAAAGGCTCCCATGAGTCCAAAGAATCCGTACCACAGAGACAGGAGGCTGCTTGCCACATCTCTGCATGATTTCCTTCTCTGCTACCCCTGAAGGTGGGAAATTCTGCATCAGGCATGACTGGATAATGCAGTCACTGCTGGCCCAGAATAGTGATACAGCAGAAACCCCACCACAGGTCTGAGCAGGTTACCCACTGCCTCTCTGCATGAATCACTCCTCCAATCAGAAAACATGCTCAGAACAGTGATTCATGCAGAAACCTCAGGGGTGGGATCCTCTGAGAATCAGCAGTGCATACTTTTTAACATTCTAATTAGAAGGTTTTGGGGGTGCAAGAATAAAGTGTGCTTCCAATTTTAATTTAATAAAATGTGACTCAGCCCTTTTTTAAAAAAATAGATTTATATACCGCCCTCCCCTAGTGGGCTCAGGGTGGTGTACAACATGTAAATAATACACTTAACTATTAAAATAACAATTTACACATAAATATTATAAAATATGAGGTCTTTGGGAAATACTGTTTTATAGGAAAAGCTCTGCAGACTTCTTGGACAGGTATGTGTGTGTTGCTACTCGGTATCCCATGGCTAATAATACCACAATGATAATTTGTGGTCATGTTCTCTCTCCTCCCCCTCTTACTAGAATAATATATTAACACATCTGGGAGCAATATTTACAAAGGTGGTAGTATATGGTGGTTCAACATGAAAACCTCAAGTTTTTACATTTTAAATGCCTCCATGTTTCTTCAAGCATGACAACAGGACTCTACTGACCAGTCTCCCTTCTGTATTTCCCTTCTGCATCTCATTATACTATGCTTTGTCAATATAAACAAATGTCTTGCCTTCAGAATAGAAGAAGAAGAGTTGGTTTTATACCCCACCCTTCACTACCTGAAGGAGTCTCAGAGCAGCTTACAATCTCCCCTCCCTTCCCCTCTGAGAGAACTGTGGCTGACCCAAGGTCACCCAGCAGCTGTATGTAGAAGAGTGGGGAATCAAATCCAGTTCTCCTGATTAGAGTCTGCTGCTCTTAACCACTACACCAACTGGCTCTCAGGAATGGTAGAGATTAGGGTTGCCCACTCCGAACTGGTAAATTCCTGGAAATTTGGGGGATACAGCCTGATGAGGGTGCGGTTTGGGGAGAAGATCTCACCAGTTTAATGTCATAGAGTCCACCCTCCAAAGCAGCTATTTTCTCCATGGGACCTGATCTCTGTAACCTGGAGATCAGTTGTGATCCTGGGAGATCTCCAGGCTCCACCTGGAAACTGGCAACCCTCATCAGAGATTAACGTCACAAGCTTACAGCAGTTGCCAGCACTCTTGGCTCTATGAAAGCTAATAAAAACTTAGAGAGTGTAAGGAATAGAATAAATAAATTACAGCACCAACTAAATTTACTCTTAACAAAGGAGACAGGAAAAAAAATAGAAAGGGCAAAACTGTATTATTTTGAAAATGCCAATAAGCGTACAAGATGGCTGGCTTATAAACTAAAAAAAGAGAAAGAAAAAAAGATAATAAAAAAACTTAAAAATGATAAAGGTGAAGGGTTGACGGCACAAAAAGATCATGAGAAAATAAGCCAGGATTTTTACCTAAACTTATATAAGAAATCAGAAATAGCTGAGTCAGATATAGAAGAATATCAGAGGAAATGGGAAAAGAGGAAATTCAACAAAGACCAGGTAGCGATTTTGAATGATAAAATCACAACTTGTGAGATAGCGATGGCAATAAAAGAAGGGGAAAAAGGAAAATCCCCGGGTCCAGATGGAATCCCAATGGAGTTTTATAAGATATTTGAAGAGCAGATAACAGAACCCTTTAAAGAGGTAGTACAAAGCATTCCAAATTCAAATAAAATACCTGCCTCATGGAATGAAGCGGTCATAACGCTTATTCATAAACCGAATTCCGATGATGAAGAAATAAAGAAATAAAGAATTATAGACCCATATCTCTATTAAATACAGATTATAAACTTTATGCAAAGATACTAGCTAACAGATTTAAAAAAGTACTACTAAATATAATTCATAAAGTCCAATTGGGATTCCTTTTTAGTGTTAGGCCGAAAAAACTGCCACTCAGAAGACATTGGCTGGGTTCATTGGCTGCTTTGTGCAGTCCCGGCCAGCGTTCCAAGGGCATTTACATATGGAAGCTGATTGGACTACACTCCATTCCACACCTCAAACTCACCCCCCCCGCAAGGCAGTTGGAATTTTCAGTTGGGAGCAATGTTCCCTCTAAGGTGTGCAGTCTCGTGAGCAGAAATTTTACCCTGTGAGCCAAAAATGGTGCTAGCTTTAAAACTGTGAGCGGGCCGACATTTTTAATTTTTTTTAATTTCAGTGTACAAACAGACAAAACATACAAACATAACATATTAACTATTATCATTTGGATTACAAGCCATATATTTATATTAAACTTATTTATATGGAACATATTTGTATTACTTATATGACTCTTTCAAACTATATTTTAGAAATGATTTTTACATCATAGAGTATGATTTTTACATCATAGAGATTTTAGAAATGATTTTTACATCATACAGTATCATCAAATTCCATTATGGAAAGACATTTAATTTAGCCTCTCTTCTTCCTTTCTCTTTTTTCCAATAATTGAAAACACTGTCAATGTTAATATTATTCCCAGTATTCATATGCAGTTTTATTCTCATTAAGTTCTCCAGGTGATCTGTTTCTAACTGACTTCTTATCTTAGTTTTGATGGCATTCATTAAGCTAAAACCTCTCTCACAATCAGCACTTGAGGCTTGAAAAGTTCCACACACATCCAGAAGAAGATTTAGCTCACTGAATTGTTCTTGTTGTAGTGTAAATGTTAGTAAGTCCTGGAAAGTTTTCATTGCTCCAGTTTTCATCTTCTCTGCAATGATTAATTTGAAATCTGAATACTGCTTATGAAGTTCCTTAGCATATGATCCACCAGGGTCTTTATGTCCCTTCAGTGCGGAATTTGAAACACTTTCTAGGCTTCTCCTATAGACATACACAGAAATCTCAAAGAGGGGTAGTTCCGAGATACACTACCCCTATACATGGAGGTTCCATTTAGCTGCTGTGCTCTG
>NW_015161416.1:314983-333668 GCF_001447785.1 Gekko japonicus | reverse complement strand
GAGGCTAAAAAACTCTGAGCTAGCTCACACTAAATCGGCTTAGAGGGGACACTGTTCCAGATACATGTTTAACTTGCAAACACATGTCTGGAAATCTGTGAGGGGGAAAGCAGCTGTGGGAGGTCTCAATGGAAAAACAAAGAGGTGGGGGAAAGGTTAATCTTTCTGCCTTCTACTGCTTTTGTACTGCAAATAAGCTTCCCAAAGCTACCTATTAGTCTAGAAGATGCTGAGGTTCGTATGTGTGTATATGTGTTGTATTTGATGTTTTATTTATTTATTCACTTCATGTATACACTGCCGTTCTCTCCACTGGGGACCAAAAACATCTTATGTTGTTCTCCTCTCCTCCATTTTATCCTCACAACATCATCATCATGTGAGGTAGGTTAAAAGCAGAGCGTGTAAGACTGCCCCAGGGTCACCCAGCAAATTTCCATGGCAAAGTGGTGATTCAGACTTGGGTCCACAGTTCCCTCTAAGCTGTGCTAGGGGATGCTGGTGCACAAAATTTTAACAGGCAGCTCAGGGGTTGTGAGCTTCTGCATACAAGACATTTTTTCCTCCATTGGAAACAATGGAGGATGGGGCACCTACTTCTGGGGCCTGTAGAATTGGACCTTCTGGTCCAATCTTTTTGAAACTTTGAGGGGGGGGGGTTGAGGAGCGGCACCAGCAGCTATGCTGCAAATTTGGTGCCTCTACCTAAAACAACAGAGCTCCCAGAGCCCCAGATATCCCCAGATTGATTCTCCATTATAGCCTATGGGGCCTATTGACTATAATGGTCCCCATAGGCTAAGATGGAGCCGGGAAAATGGGTGGGTGTGGTTTGTTTTTTTTTGCATACTCCTATTATGCTTTTCAGTATGATTTGTAAGCTGCCTTGAGTCACAGGGAAAAGTGGGATATAAATATTTGCATAAATAAGTAGTTTGGGCGAAAGGAGTAGGTAGACCTCTTCTCAGGTGGCCAGGTCTACCAATATAGTGGAAAGGAGTGGGTAAAATTTGACTTGATTCTGTTTTTTCTTATAATGTTTAAATATAATTTAAAAGAATTTATTCTAAGATTTTTACAAGGTTATGGAAGTAATCTAAAAACTAATTTACATGATAGTCAAATATATACTTGCTCACAATTTTTATGCTACTAGCTTTTTTCGCTCACGAGGTAGAATTTCTGCTCACAACACTGGAGCTTAGAGGGAACATTGCATTGGGTCTCCCATATCGTAGTCTGACACTGTAAGCCCTACATCACACTAGCTCTCTCAAGCTTTATAGGGATAAATGGATTTACATTAACCTTGCTGCTGATTCAGGAAGTTGCCATAGTGCCTTTGGACCATGTACAGTGAATAGCAGGCCTGAGACAGTACCTAATTCCAGATTTCTGGTACCTTACAAAAGAATGAATTATGCAAAGTGATGGATAAGATTTACATAATTTGTACTAGTCACATCAGTCAACTTGTTTATTTTATTTATTTATTTTATTTTTAGGCTGACCTTCCCTGCAAGCAAGGGAGAAAGAGAAAGAAAGGTGGAAAGAAAGAGGTGGAAAGAAAGCAAATAGATGGGGGACGAAGGAAGGAATGGGGGGAGAGAGGGAGAGAGGGGGAGAGTTGGAAAGAAAGCAACTTTAACTTTAAATGTGTTCTCCAACCACCACCACCCGGCCGGCTGGCTTGGCTTGGCAAAGGGATTTAAAGAGACAAATACCTACTCCAAGCCAGCTGGCTGGGTGGGAGTCTTTGAGAATACATTGAAAGTTAAAGTTGCTTTCTTTCTCTGCTCCCCCCCACCTCAAGCCTACCCAGGGAGGGGTACACTGGCTGGAGAAAGGAAGACCAATCGGGGAGGCATGCCTCCCATTTGCTTCCCCAGCCACCCTGCTGGAAGCTGCACAATATGTGTGAAAGAGCCGCATGTGGCTCCCAAGCCACAGTTTGGCCACCCTTGAAGTAGATCATGATCTAATGTGTCAAACACCACTTAAGATAAAGTAATATCAGCAGACACACCTCAATCCAGCTGCCTGTGGAGATCGTCCATGAGGGTGATCAGTGCAGTCTCCGTCCCATAGCCAGGGTTGTCAGCAGCACTGACACACCTCAATCCAGCTGCCTGTGGAAATCGTCCATGAGGGTGACCAGTGCAGTCTCCGTCCCATAGCCAGGGTGGAAGTTGGATTGGAATGGATCCAACTTTGTACAGAATTTTGTTTGCTTGTTTAATGTGGCACACACAGGGCAGAGAAAGGGGGTAAGGAGACCAGTTTTAAAAAGCCAAATAAAAAGGAAACCCGATACAGAGCCCTATCTGTCTTTTACCCCATTCTTTCTCCAAGTAACTGAGGACAACTTCTTCCTCACAACCACTCAAAGTCTGCTTTCTGGGTAGGTATTAAAGGCACAAGAATCCAGGTCTCCCTAGTCCGACACTCCCCAGTGTCAACAGTTTAACACTTCACTAGCTCTCTTTCCTGGATGCACTGCTTGCATTCGTCCCACCAACGCTAAGATTGGACTGACTAGGTAAACCTGGCTATTCCCTTCTTCTGCATGCAGCCAGTTTGTAGACCTCAGGTGTCCAGTTCCAAGCTGCTCATGGAACCTTGATGTTTTCCCTTCTCGTATACCAGGTTGGAAGAACTGCCATCTGTATTTTCTGCCAAGATCCATCAGTGGTGACCAAGTATTCCAGTCTTCCTAGGATGAGAACAATGTTAGTCTGTGCCATTTGTCCATCATGTCCATTTGTCCATAATGTACCCATTTGTCTATAATGTAAACAAAGGCACAGAACATTAGGAGAATACGCAGTTCAACTTTGCTGTTTTATTAGCTAAAGTAAAGATCACCAGGAAAGCTCTATGCAGGAAAGAAATCTTTTCCTCCACACACGGTTTAAAGCCGCAGAACATTTTCAGGCATCCCTAATACGTCAAATGAAAACGTCAATGAGTTAATAATTGCACTGACCAAAGTGCCCTGTTTTCTGACGGGAGTTTATGTCAAATCAATTCCCATGAAGAGAAGAGACACGAATAACAGAGCAGGCAGGATGAGTGTCAAAGAAAGGACAAGGGGTGAGAATTAGTTCTGTGAAGAACAAAGCACATCCCAGCAGCAGCAAATTAACCTACCCTTCCATGTGTGGCTCAGAATCTAATGAAGCCCCAGAACTGGACATAAAAGATAAGGGACAATCTGAGTCCATTTATCATTCAGTAACCTGACATCTGCAAGGGACCAGTTGGAAACCCTGTGATCCAGGCTCAGGAGAAGAAGCGAAAGGTTTTTTAAACACTAATAAATGTAGCATGGCTGGTATATTTCACAGCAAACATAAGGAGCATTTGAAAAATACAAATATATTCGCTCAGTTTCTAGTAAAATGCCATGCATGCACAAGAGCAATTGTCCCATGTAGATGCTTTCCACTGTGTGTATAGTATAATACAGGGATGATCACAGACATTTTATTCAGGCTTAGATTCAGTTTGTGTTGTTTGTTAATCATTTTGTTTGGATTCTTTAATATTATAATGGCACAACAGAAAATTTCAAAAATAAAAGACAGGCTCCCCCATTTTGGCCAAGGTCTTTAAAATTTCCAGTGGAAAAACTGGAGATGTTGGGGGAGATTAGGCAAAACCCCTATGAAGTTTTTTTTATGTTTTCAAATGAGTAAAACATTTTGTAAGGCAACGGCTGACTCACTGAAAGTGCTTTCTAAATACTTGGTAGTATAAAGATATGTATAAAACATAATCACAGCATTAGATAATAATGTTTATTATCAGAATTTACAAATTTTGTACATAAATATCTATATACTATTTTCCAAGTGTGGCCCTCATCTGCAGATACCTAAATCCTTGGCTCGGGGCCATACTTGCACTTAAGGGAAAATACACAGGGGTTTTAAATTCCCCCCCAAATAATAAAATAGCATTCTCTGCAGAAATGCAGAGAACATACCTACCTCCGGTGGTCATTTTCAGAGCCTCTGAGCTGTGCTGGGCCCAGCAGCAGTGGCAGTACAGCCTAGGTGGCGGTGCAGCCCAGAAACCGTGCTGAGCATGCTGGTACTGGTGCAGCCCAGAAGCCAGCCGGCGGGGGGGGATGGGGTGGGGAACACATTTAAAGTTGCTTTCTTTCCACCTCTCCCTCTCTCTCTCCTTCCTTCCTCCCCCATCTATTTGCTTTCTTTACACCTCTTTCTTTCCACCTTTCTTTCTCTCTTTCTCCCTCTCTCTTCCTTCCTCCCTCCCCCTCCCTCATCTATTTAATTTTTTGTTTCTCTCTCTCTCTCCCTGTCTCTCTCTCTCTCTCTTCTTTCCTTTCTCCTCCTTCCTCCCCATCTATTCGCTTTCTTCGCTTTCATTTCTCTCTCCCTCTCCTTCTTTCTTTCCACCTCTTTCATTCTTTCCACTTTCTTTCTTTCTCCCTCCCTCCCTTCCTCCCTCCCTTCCATCCATCCATCCATTTGTTTTTGTTTGTTTCTGTTAAATAATGGGTTCAAGATGCATTGCAATGAACAGCTCTACTTTATTTAGTGATTTCAGGAACAAGACTGGCTTACCAGGGCAGCAGCCCTGTTATAATAGCATGCAAAATAGCATGCACCCAAACACACCCCATTCCCAACTATAGATTATTTACATAACATAAGTTTCTCATTGGTCACTACCAGAGTCCTGTTGGGCTTTTGTTCTCGAGCTCCAAGCTCAGCCAGTCTCTGGTAGATAGTCCTGGAATGTTCCAGGCCTAATACATAACAGTTTCTCTCTTTCTCTTTCTCTCTTTTTTTCCACCTCTCTCTTTCTCTCTCTCAGACAAATAAATACCATTAGAAAACAAATAAATATAATTGGACAAATAAATATCATTATCGATATCTGTTTTTACCCCTTTTGTTTTTATTTTTGACAGTCCCATTTAATGTTAATAAAAAGCAAGTTTGCATATTTTTGATAAAAATGTGTGTGTAATATTTGTTCATGTCTTTTGGGTCTCAAACATTTGACATTTATTCAATGTGGCTCTTACATTAATCAAGTTTGGCCACCCCTGGTATAAACTGATCTATCAATCACCTCGAAAGTTCCTTAATAACATGCCTCTGATCCCTAAACTTTTAACTCGAATATCTTTTCTATTGATGTGGCTTTTTTCAAGACCAAAATGTTGGTTTCTTGTTTCAAGCCTGACCAAATAAATGAAGCAGAGATGCATTCCATTTTTTTTAAATAGCCTGTGCCTCAGTATACTTCTTGTTGTGTGGCTGGCCAGTGCAATCACTTATGTGCCTATAAGCTACTTTCAACACAGATGTCATCAATGACAAACTGAGAAGCTGTCTCTTGGAGACAGCAGCATCCATCAGATATCAAAGTGATTGAATCTATCAGTTGCCAGGCAGCATTACATATATATTATAAAACTCTTCCCAGGGAATCTGCCTAGAAGGCCTTGAAATCTGCAGAACAGCAGGCACTTATTATCTATATCCAGTGATGTTAAATTAGTGTTTTGTGGCAAATTAATATTTTAACCCACCAAGAAACCTGATTAATTATAAGACATGTAGCATCTCAAGAAACCTTTGTTCCTATTAAGGTTGTTTCCTGCTCCTGATCGCAATGGAGTTTGAAACTGTACTTGTGTAACTGAGCATGTGGTTGGTAGATAGCAGCCCAGTTGTAAAGATCATATCATCTTTAATGCAGCCATCCCACAGAATAGCTTTATAGCACAGCTTGTCCTCTTTAATCTTCCTTGGTCATTAGACTTCTTAGAAATGACATAAATTTCAAGAAATATTTTGGAGCAAGGGAAGCAATACTGATCCTGGAATCCTTCATTGAGGAAATTCAAGCAAGATCAAGCCCTGCAGCAAGGAACAAAGAAACAAAAGAGTGCTTTGGGGAGTGTTTCTGAGAGTCTGTGGTGTTTGGGATCTGAGGAAAGCAAATCCAAACGTAAGAGTTCCAAAAGGATCAAAGATTTCAGAAGTCAGGATACCTAGGAAGGTTCCACACAGAATGGTTCAAAGCTGGACATCTTATTGCCCCAAATAGCTGCACCACATAATGCAAGAGATGTTCCCAGGATCACTTGAAATGTCATAATGGTTCCTATGGCAAAATTCTTGGATCACACACCATGTCATTATCTCCCTCAAAAATATTGCTGCCCTAAGAATCTCAGTGGAAGGGAAGGCAGCATGGTATAGCCCAATCTCGTCAGATCTCGGAAACTAAGCAAAGTCGGTATTTGGAAGGGAGAACCACCTTGCTTCTTACTTGCCTTGAAAGCCCTTTGCTGAGGTCTGTATAAGTTGGCTGCAACTTGACAGTATTATACACACACACATACAGAGAGAGTGAGAGAGAGAGAGAGAGAGAGGTTGCTTGCGCAACTAGCCCAGCCCTAAGACTAGTTCAGACAGGGGAAAGGAAAGTGACAGTAAGTTATTTTATCAGTTTTTGCTCAGTGAGTTTATGAGCTCCCATTTAGTGAACTGTGAAGAATATTAATACTATAAATATGCAGGACCAGACACAGGCATAAACTGGACATAGCACAGTTTCTGACAACATGCATCTTCTTAGACATTACAGATTTTAATGGAAGGATGATATTGCCAGGTGCAGGGGCCCCTCTACCAATAACTGTACTAGGGCAGAAGAACTCTGCACAGACTGGCTGTGTGAATGTTTTTATACATCAGACCTTTAACACATCTTTCTCCAGTGATGAACTCAGGGGAGCTTGCAGAAACATTTAAAAACTAAATAGCTTTCAACAACTTTTAGAAACAGCAACATTAACCAGCATAACCAACCATTCCCCTACAATAATATGCACTGCCCCCCAGCCCCCCCAAAAAACCCCTCCCCAAACATCACTACTAAAGTACACACTTTTGAGATGATCAGACAGGACTAATTTGTCCTTGGCTGCTGAAATCTCTGTACTAGGCATGCTGAGAATTTTGGCACAAACATGATCACCAGGTGGACTTCCACTGACTGAACTTTTTTTTTTTTTAACAAAATTTTTATTCAGGATATAATCAATCACAATCAACATTAAATTTTACATTTGAACCCATTACATCCTACCCACCTCCCTTCCCCCCCCTATTTGGCTTCCAACAGTGCTACAACCTCCTGCCTATTTTCTTATCTTTCTTTCCCCCATCGACTTCTTCATTGCCAGTTCACCAGGTAATTTTTACTCTACTATTACAATTATATCTCTATCCTTTCATTTTACTAAAGCTCAATATTCAATCATTATTAAAGCAAAACAAGTTATCTCTTACATCCCAATATTTTGGACTTCCACTGACTGAACTTCATCCATTTTACCATGTGAGCTGAGTTCAGGATCAAATCACCTCAATTATTTTTGTCAAACTTCATCTCAAGCACCATGCTGAGCAGCTTTGCACCTGCACAGAAGCTGCTTGTGCTCCTGGGCCGAGTCATTCCTCAGTAGGCTTGTCACATCTCCCACAAACCTTCATGTTTTGCCCACCAGCATTTGAAATACCAGTGGGAGGAAATGGGGTGAGAATTGGGGAGCGCACCAGCATGCTGATGTCAGTTCCGATAAAGCTGGAAGTGATGCCACAGACACTTTAGGGTTTTTTAAAATGGTAGACATCACTTCTGGCTTTAACTGGAAGGTTTTTTTAATTAGTTTTTACATAAACACAATGCAATGCAATCTGTGGTAAATACACATTTGCACATCCTAGATCTTAGTGAGTTAACCAGATTATAAATAAAACCAACTCATATATATGGACTCAGTGAGATAAGCAGCCTGTAAACAATCCATTCATCAGAAACCATTTAATCTAAAAAAATTCAATATTTCCATTTTTACTGATTCTTTTGATGAAGGGGGGACTGAATAAATTTGTACTGTGACTATCTGTGCTCATCCCAAAACTTTCTATACAATGAAATTTCCCCCTAAGCATTGAACACTCTATTTTCCTTAACCATTTATCTATTTCAGGTGCTTTTTCTTGCCTTCATGCAAGTACAGTTAAAATTCTGACAGCAGTAAATAAACTTCCCATTAAATAAATCTTATTAATTGAAACTCCTTTGGGCATAACGTTCAAAACTGCTATTCTAGGATTCAGTTGTTTTATATGAAGAATTTATCTGACTAATTTGAATACCTTGTTCCAAAATATCTTTATAATTGGGCATTACCACCAGATGTGAATGAAAGAGCCTAAATCACTGAAAGTGATGTCTGGATGCCAGCTTGACACTGGTGCACTAGATCCAGCAGGGGGAAAGGGAAAGAATACTACGGATCAATGGCAGCATGTCACTTCCTGTTTCAAAACAGGAAGAGATGTCATGATGCTCTAGGAATTTTCAAATCTTTATGGTTTTTAACATAGAGATTTGGAAATTCCTAGAGTGTCATGATATCACTTCATGTTCCAACATAGGAAGTGATTCCCCATCAGTCTGCCCCCCCCCCAATGCTCCCAGGGATTGATTCATAATAAGAAATAAATAAATAACAAACTTGACTAAATCTCAATTACCTAGGAAGAGGAATGAATTCCCCAGGATTATGGTCAGGCTATTAAAGTGACCTACTCATCACATATAAGATCACTTGAGTTTTGTTCACTTTCTGCACCTGCACATTTGGATACATCTTTTAAATGGTCAATACTGGATACACTGAATTGTCTGGGGGTTTTTTGTGCCTGCACAGTCAGCAGCATCTGTTCATGATGTAATTGTAGTAAGTGATCACAAGATTAGCTAGGCTTATTAACTATGTTCCTTTTAACAATTATTTGCAGCAACAGCAGCAGACAGTCTAATCACATAAACAGGCACCACTGAATTTGTAAACAATTGGTTGCCAGTTAGCAGGATGCAAGTCAAAACCCTGGCTGATCCAGCACACTGGATGATCTGCAACACACTGTGACAAAATAACATCCCAGGGGCCTCATCTTGCTCCAGCTCTGGACCTGTTCTCCTGCCATGCCTTAATACCAGATGACAATTTCCAGAGATTTGATTATTGCTTTAATTCCTCATTCTGAATCTTCGCAAAGCAAAGTGACTTGCAAAGCCTGACCATTTCTTCTAGCTCTTCTCTTCTCTCCCCCAGCAGGACTTCATGCCCAAACAGACAGAATTCAGTAATCCTGCTTGTGGTTCCAGCCCTGATGGCCATTTGAATCAGACTTTCCCCAAAACCTTCTCCTACTCAACCCTTTCCTGGAGTTCAAGAATGTGCATTGTTCACCTTGGGAGCAGCCAGGGTACTTTTGGATCCTGACATTACGGTGGTTGTAATGATAAAGCAGTTAGAAAGGCTTTTTATGTGGCCATAGAGTTGCCAGCTGCCTGGGGGAAAATGTCTTGTCCTTTTAACAGAGGTTTACTGGGATGTCATTTAGCAGGCAATGTTATTTATCTGCACGACACAAAAAGCTTTAGCTGCATATTTCCATACATGAAGCCTCTATAAAAGGTACAGGGTATTTTTCTCCAGGCCTGGTGGCAACCCTAGCTGGCTGGGGATTTCCCTCAGCCAATGTATGTAACAGACTTAAAGGCTTCTGGGAGTCTTGTGATGTAGCAAGTGACTGACAAGAAGGGATAGCTGACCGACCCAAGTGTTTGTGGGAATGAGGCAGGGACTCAGCCAGCCTAGGGATACATGATTCAGGCCACAAGCTACCAAAGGTTGAATGCTGTCCCTCTATCAATATCCAAGCATACAACCTTCCTCCTTTTCCTATGGACCTTTCAAACCTATGCAGAACACACGTTTTTAAAAGAACAAATATTGGCTTTAGAGATTTTTATGTAATTGAACTGAGCTACAGAAGCTCTAACACCATTGACTCAGCCATTTCTATATGACAACAATGTGGCTTTGTCGTTATTAGTGGTGGAAGTGACACATTAGGTGACTGAGTCCATTCCCAGGGCACAGTGTCCTCTCAAAAACATGACTCTCAAAATGAATCATGGACTTGGGGGCCTAAGGGTAGAACTCAGTATCTGATGAATTGTACACAGGATACAATGTATTTTGCAGGAAATATTTTTAAAGGATGTGGTTCACTGAACAGGTAAATAGTGTGTTGAGAATTAAGAAACGTATGAAGACTCATATCCCATTTATTTACTGCATATGTTTATTCCCTTATGGTTCACTAGGTGGCACCAGATGGTAAGTAAAAGGACCAGTTACTAAGCAAGACTGAAAGGAGCCCAGTTAGTAGTGCTTCTTATCAAAATATAGTCAAGAGCCATGTAGATTTCAAGGGCCATTTTACTTATTTACGATGACATGTACATGCAGCAGGGAACTGAGCCCAATTATACCACAAGATGTTGAAAGGTGGAACAAACTATAACTGACATCAAAATGGCAGATTATCTTAGTTTCAGTGCTCTGGTGTTGCTTCCATAAGAGTACCCATTTTTGGAATATTTTGGTTCCTATTTTCGTTACTTCTTCCCTACCCACCCACCCCCACTGCCTTTTAAATAAAACATATCAGCAATAAGTGTTCATATCACTCTGCTTTTTGATGTCCCATGTATTCCAGGGTTTGGAATCTCCAGTCTCACTGGCACTTTGTTCTGTAATTAATTTTTGAGTTTGCTTTTGAGATTCTAGTTTGCCTGCATCTGATGACAAGACCTCTGTATCATCTCTTGTTTCATCTATCATTGTCTCAAGATCTTTAATGCTCTGTGTAATGTACTCCGCCATGACCACGTGCGCGACCGTTGGGCCATGCGGTCTGGCCGAACTACTGAGCTTCGCTTTCCTGAGAACAATAGTCCAGCGGATCCTAGCCTGCACCTATCAGAGGGCCAGGTCCGCGGCCGAGAGCCTATGGGACTCTCAGCCACTGTAAATAGCCTATAGGGCCATAGTGGGTGTGTTTTAGATGGTGGGTTTCTGAGCATATAAACCGGCCTGCGAGCCGGCTTCCTTCGTCTTGTTCCTGCTTAATAACTTTGCTGAAATCACTCAACGCTTCTCAGTACTTTTCACTCTGCAAAACCTTTCTGGTCCCCCTATCATTAATCAACTAAATATGAACTTGGGTCCTATGTTGTTCAGTCATTTCTGCACGTTTCTGTTTTCCATTTTGGCAGATGGTAACTAGGGTTTTGTTAATTTTTTGTTTGTTTTTACCTTGCTTTTTATTCCTGCAGGTTTGACATGTATTTTATTTATTTATTTATTTATTGAATATCTACCCCGTCTTCCCAGCCAGAGCCGGCTCAGGGCGGCTTACATAAAAACAGATAAATTACATTAAAACATAAGTTACAATTAACACAATTCTAAAACCATAATAAAGTGCTAGTAGTCGTCGTTCATATGATGGTAGCAGCCACTATTCAGTATTCTCAGCTTGCAGTCAGCTCACAGTGTTCATTTTGATTGTCCTTGCAGTGCTTGATGTTCTTTAGGCTGTTTGTGGCAATTTCCAGAATCCAGGGCCCTCTTCCATTCAGCCATGTACTGCATGACTGTACCAAATCCTCAGTCTGAGCACACATTTTCTCCAACCTTATTTCACAGGTAACTCTCATATATATAATCCACTGATTCTTTCCTTAGGTCTTGTAATCTAATAACTGTCATTTTAAAAAGTATATCTTTTATAGTTGTATACAATTCCTCTGTAATTCCAATAAACATGGATATTCTGTGGTACCTCCATTCGTGTCTGGGCATCACTGCAAAATAGTATTTTGTAGGATTTGCAGTAGATACTTGAAATGACATCCATTTCTGTTTTGAGAGTAAAACACCATGTAACGTATAGAAACATCTGGTTTCTTAGAACTTAACTCTTTCTCTTTTTTCTAGACATGTCATGGATAGAACACCACAACTGCTGCTTTTCGCTTAGTCTATGTACCATTTATATCTGATGTTTCTGCAGTCTTAGTCCTGGTTTATACACACAGGAGAATGGGGGGGTGATGCAGTGGCAGTAGAGCTGCCAACCTCCAGGTGGCACCTGGAGATTTCCTTCTATTACAATTGATCTCCAGACAATCGAGATCAGTTCCCCCAGAGAAAATGCCTGCTCTGGAGGGTGGACTCTATGGCATTATACCCTGCTGAGGCCCCTCCCTTCCCCAAACCCCACCCTCTTCAGGCTCCACCCCCAAACTCTCCAGGCATTTCCCAACCAAGAGATGGCAACTCTAAGTGGCAGAGAACTCAGGTGATAGAATGGACTGCATCACTTCAGTCATCTGGGATTGCGTTCCAACTTTGAACGTTCCTTTGCATTAACATGCAAATAGGAAAATAGCATAGCAGGAGGAATGGTTCATCCCCTTCTGTTTGCTCACTGTGCTTCTTTGTATGTACAGGGAGTTTTTAACACAAGGGACCATACCATAGCATGATTCTCAGCCTACCATCTGAAGTAGCACAGTCCATTCTGCCTCATCACGTCTCTGCCTCCTCAGTGCCTCGTAATTCTATTGCTTGTGTGAATCAGGCCTTGGTATTCATACTGACAGCTAGCTCCGTTTTGGGAAATTCTTGGAGATTTGGGGACAATGAGCAAAGTTTCGGAAGCTTAGGGAGCTCAGTAGGGATGTGATGCCATAAAGCCTATCTTCCAAAGCTGCCATTTCCTCAATGCCACAGGAGGTGGTGGCGGTGGCTACAAGTATGAACGGCTTCAAGAGGGAATTAGATAAGCATATGGAGCAGAGGTCCATCAGTGGCTATTAGCCACAAGGTATAGATAGGAACTCTCGGTCTGGGGCAAGTGATGCACTGTATTCTTGGTGCTTGGGTGGGGGGCAACAGTGGGAGGGCTTCTAGTGTCCTGGCCCCAGTGCTGGACCTCCTGATGGCACTAGTATTTTTGGCTAGATGGGCCATTGGCCTGATCCAACATTGGCTTCTCTGATGTTATGTTCTTATCTCTGTAGTCAGGAGATCAGTTGTAATGTCCTGAGAATTCCCGGCCCCACCTTGAGGTTAGTCACTCTATACATAATACAAATTTTATTTGAACATTGCACCTGTTTCTGCAGTTATCGTTTTTCCATAGATGGTGAACGTGATGTCACAGCAGCATGCGACACTGTGGGAATTTCCCAGATCGATGTGGTTTTTACCATAGAGATCTGGGAAATTCCTAAAGCATTGCTGATGCCGCAATATCAGTTCTGGTTATGCAACTGGAAGTGACATCATGACATCACACAATGCTAGTTTTCAACAGTCTCTACCCCCTCAATGCTCCTGGGGTTGTCAGGGGCTGCCCTAGGGGAACATTTGGCCTGGGCCTCAAGATCAAAGGAGGCCTCACAGGATACGTATAAAATGTTCCTCTTGATTATTGATTCCTACTTTGCATTATGTTACAATGTATATGCAGTGTTTTGCAATTTCTTATGCATGTCATGTATCATCATATTTTTAATTTTATTATGGCTATTATTATGTATCATCAATGTTTTATGACCATTTATGTGAACACCCTCCACAATTCATCTTCCAAGCTAAACAATTCAGGGTACCAATGAAGAAACTGTGTGTATTGTTGTTTTTATTGCTTTGAGATTTTCTTTCCTTAATTTTACATATTTTAGTAAAGTTATTTAACTTGCCACTTTTTTTGTATTCATTTCCATGTGCTGGACAGGAATGTAAGTTATACCTTGTACCACACTTTTAGCAGGTTTTGGCTGCTTCAGCATCTTTCTGTGACATTTTTTCTGCTTGGAGCTTTCTGTTATACCACACCTCAAAACGGCTTTGGAACTACTTCCTGCATTTATCCACCGCATTTCCATAGTTAAATCAATCTCAATCATGCCAGATACAGTGATCTTTAATAAGTGATTTGGTTTGTGCTAATAGCTTTGTTTCAATCACATACAGATCTGTTTCTACTGGTCGCATGGGAGTTGACAAATGTATTAATAAAAAATTTTATTCCCTCCCCACATGACCATCAATCTTAAGAATATTTAATTTTTTTATAATTTTTTCTTGCGTCTTCTGCTACAGGAAAATGGAGTGCTGACTGAAGCCTCTCATCTTTCTTATCTGCTCCATTTACATTTCTTTATAAAATGATTTCACAGGACAAGAAACAGATGCATAGAATTAAGCTTTACTTATCACTCTGCAACTTTTCCTTGATGCACATATGCAATGATAAAAACTTATTAGCATAATACATTATCTAGCAAGTAGCTATATAACATATTTTTATCCCAAGGATTTAAAAGAGTGTATGGTTCCCTCTTTATTCATTTTATCTTGACAACACCCTTATGAGATAGGTTAGGCTGAACGAGAGAGACTGGTCCAAGGTCACCAAGTCAGCTTCATGACAGAGTGAAGATTTGAACTTGGGCCTCACAGATCTTAGTCCAACACTCTAACCACTTTGCTGCACTTTTATACATGTTTTATGCATTTTTATAAATGTACATGAGAGAGTTTGGGCTATGAATAATGTATGAGCTTGCCCTGATTCACTGAGACAAGGTAACAAACTGACCCCTCATACTGCAGTCATCTCAGTTAAGTCAATCTCAGTCCAAGGAACCAAGGACAAACATTTAAAAACAGGGGGGGGGGAGAAACATGATCCCAAGAACACAATTTCCACTGTGAATTCAAAGCTGTAGATCAGTTGCTCAGGTTCTACTTTTGTTTAGCTCAGGGGATTTCCATCATGACATAGCTGAAGGAGGCCTAACTGCTAGTAACTGAGCAAAGTTTTCAACTGTAGAAGGTTTAATAGCAAGCTAGAGAAAGGTCAGGCAGGCAGGCTCCTTTATCTCCACCATCTGGTTATTTATGAAGCGGGAGATCCAAAAATGGACAGCACAGGGGCTTGAATGGAAAGGAGCTTTTACCCTTGCAGGAAAATAGTAGGGACTGGAACAGCCTCCTGCCTCCACCCCAGGCAAGGGTTACACATGTGTGCATTCCTTATGTGACCAGATAATATTATTTATTTTATTTATGCCATACTTTTCAACCACAAGGTCCTCAAAGAGCTTAAAGCATTATTATTAGTAGTAGTAGTAGTAGAGTAGTAGTAGTAGTAGTACTACGCACATGACACCTGAGAACTTAGTTAAATGGTACCCAAACATGTCTAATGTATGTTGGAAATGTAAACTAAAAACTGGTTCCTTTTATCATATGTGGTGGACATCTGACACTGTGAAAAAATATTGGATATGGATACATGAAATATTACAAAAAATGCTTGACACAAATGTACCATTTATACCAGAATTGTTTTTATTGAATATTATACCACAAAACTTTAATGTGCATGATATATATATGATAGTTTATGTTGTTACTACAGCTAGAATATTATATGCAAAATACTGGAAAAAAGAAGAGACACCTACAAAGGAAGAAATGGATAAGTTAACTTTACAATTGCATGGAAAACTAGAAAGTGACTTTGAAACAAAATGGGCAAGATTTTATAAATGGCTACAAGGTTATTTAGGAGGTTACAAAGTATAAGATATAGATGGTTTAAAAGAACCTGATTCTTTAGATATATGTGAATCAAAATGTAACAAATGCCCCTGCCACACGGGGGGGGGGGACACGGGCAAAGTGCGGTTTTTTAAAGCCGCACCAAAAGAGACACGCGGCGGCGGGATTACATAGAACCCCTGAGCCGCAGTGCACTTCCTCCCCGGCACGATCAGATGCTGGGGGGACGCCACTGACAAGGAAACGAGGCAGCTGAACTGCGCATGTGTGAGCATGCGCAGTTCAGCCGGGAGTTGGGATTGCTACGAACGAAGAGCGTGCCGGCGATCCCACGGCCGCGCTTGATGCGGCGTCCCAGGTAAGTCCTCCTCTGGGGGTGGTTCTTTTTTACAGCGCGTTATTGGCCTGAAGGGATGGATCGGGGACGGGTGCGAGCCGATTCCCAGATGTTGCGGTGTGCTCGCACCCGTTTGCTGCGCCCCCGATCCGTCCCTCTCCTGGGCCAAAATCTCCCGTGTGACCAGGGCCAAAGTATAGTCTCTGGCTTCTGTATTTTCTAGACTGTTTTCTTATCCTTTTTTTCAATCTTTACCTATGAAACTAATAAAATTTGTTTTAAAATAATGATAATAATACTGACATCTCCCCTCCTCATCCTCAATATATTAGCCCCATGGTGCTCGGCCTCAGATGTTAGACCACTGATGGCCTTGCAGTGGTCATTGCTGGATGGTAAACATTCTAGCTAGCACCTTCCTTCTAGGACTCCAGATTAGGGATGGGCATGAACCGGGAAAATGGTGGCTGATGGTGGTTCATGGTTCATGTAATCAAATGAACCATGAACTTTCATGAACTTTTCCCATTTCCCATACCAGTTTGTGGTTTGTTTGGTTTGTGAGTTTGGGAACCCCTCATGAGTTAGAGATGCCAAACTCACAGGGAATCTTTCAGCAGGCTCTCCTCCACCTGCCCTCCAATTTTGGTGAAGATTGGATTTGGGATGTTTGAGTTATAGCCCCCCAAAGCAGGTGCCCCCAGAAAAGCTCAGCTCTAGCCTCCCTTTAAATCAGCCATGCAGCAAGCAATTCTTCCTAACTCACTCTAACACACTGACTAACTCCTCTCTCTTCCGGATGCAAAGTGAAAAAGTGAAAGCAGCTGAGTCAGGGTGTGATATGTGTGTGTGTGTGCGTGTGTGTACAATCTGCTCCCATGGAGCAGAATAGGAGCTCCGTGGTTGGCTCCCAGAGCTGCCAATCAAGCTATGGACAACTGCTATGGGTGTTTCTATGGCTCTCCATAAGTCCACCCCCAGTGATGCCTAGGAATTGATTGAATTAGTGCCAGGCTGTCTGGTGAACAAACTGCTCTAATGAAACAAATGAATTTCCACAGAAAAAAAGCAGTTCATTTTTGAATTTGGGAACATCATGATGAAACAAAACAGTTTGAAATGAACCACAAAATGGCCTGGTTCACGCACAAACCATAGTTTGTTTCTTGGTTCATGCTCATCCCTACTCCAGATCTTTAATGTCCTGGGAATCAAGCAGGGAGGAGCATATTCCCAGGAGCATGCTGGTTGGAATGATGGCACGGGGGGGGGGGCTAATCCTGTTTTCTCTGTAATGTACAATGTGATGGACTGCACTTGTTAAGAGGTTTTAAAGTGCTGTACATAAAACCACAGGACTGTCAAGGGTTGATACTTCACAGAGTCAAAGATACTTGAGTGACAGACATCTCCAGGCAATCTGATTGGTTGGCATCAGCTAAGCAGAAAAAGTCTGGTGAGAGATATATCCTAAAACAACAGATTCAGATTCCTGCTTTAACTGTGACAAGATGTGTGTTGAGATCATTTTAAACTAGCCCTGACAGACAAGAGCTTAGTGCTGACAAAGTCAGAATTCATCTGTGACTGAATATAGTCTTAATTCAGCATTAGCTGAGGGCAGTTGTGAACACAGACAGTGAACTAGGGAAAAGTTTGTCAAGGAGGTCTGGGTAGAATAAGAAGTCTCCCATTCAGGCAAAAGGAAAAGGAGATAAATCTTCTAGGGAGAGGAATCCGTACCCACTCAAACAGAGAAAGTTATTTCTGAGGAGTAGAGATTCCCTGGTCTAGTATGATTGGATTCAGCTTGTGGAAATTTTGAAAGTCAGTTAACAACTCAAGAAGATTTCTGGTGTTCCAAGAGAAGGGGTTAGGGTACTGGGAAGAGCCTTCTGGGCACCAAAAGAGTCTGCTATTATACAAATAAAGTGAATTGGAGTGGTAGTCATGTATGGATGCGAGAGTTGGACTATAAGGAAGGCCGAGCGCTGAAGAATAGATGCTTTTGAACTATGGTGCTGGAGAAGACTCTTGAGAGTCCCTTGGACTGCAAGAAGATCAAATCAGTCAATCCTAAAAGAAATCAACCCTGACTGTTCCCTGGAAGGCCAGATAATGAAACTGAAGCTCAAATACTTTGGCCACCAAATGAGAAGGGAGCACTCACTGGAGAAGACCCTGATGCTGGGAAAGATTGAAGGTCAAAGAAGACAGGAACGGCAAAGGATGAGATGGTTAGACAGTGTCATAGATGCAACGAACAGGAAATTGAGCCAACTTCAGAGGACAGCGGAAGACAGGAAGGCCTGGCGGGATCTGGTCCATGGGGTCGCGAAGAGTTGGACTCGACTGTGCGACTGAACAACAACAATAAATCGATGGTGTGACCTCATTTGGAATACTGTGTGCAGTTCTGCTCACCACACCTCAAAAATGATATTATAGCATTGGAAAAAGTGCAAAAAAGGGATACTAGAATGATAAAAGGGTTGGAACACTTTCCCTATGAAGAAAGGTTAAAATGCTTGGGGCTCTTTAGCTTGGAGAAATGATGACTGAGGGGTGACATGATAGAGGTTTACAAGATTATACATGGGATAGAGCAGGTAAAGAAAGAAGTACTATTCTCAGTTTCTCACAATACAAGAACTTGTGGGCACTCCATGAAATTGCTGAGCGGTCGGGTTAGAACAGATAAAAGGAAGTACTTCTTCACCCAAAGAGTGATTAACACTTGGAATTCACTGCCACAGGAAGTGGTGGCGGCTACAAGAATGGAGAGCTTC
>NW_015161416.1:310996-314932 GCF_001447785.1 Gekko japonicus | reverse complement strand
ATATTATTCAATTTTCTTGTCATTTTGTCCATCTCTACTGCAAACAGCAGCTTCTTAATCCAATCTTCCATTCTTGGTACTTCTTCTTGATTCCAATACTGAGCGTATATCAGTCTAGCTGTTGTCACCATGTACCACATCAGAGTTCTTTTATCTACGTTAACTTCTTCCATTTTCAAACCTAAAAGTAACAATTCTGGTTCTTTTTTAAAGGTATATTTCAAAATCTTCTCCATCTCTGCATGAATTTGGCTCCAATAATTTTTTGCCTTTTCGCATGTCCACCACATATGGTAAAAAGAGCCCTCCCCTTTTTTACACTTCCAACACTTATTTGACATATTTGTATTCATATTAGCAATTTTTTTGGTGTCATATACCATCTATACATCCTCTTGTAACAGTTTTCTTTAAAGTTATTACATGTTGATATTCTCAGTGTATTTTTCTATAGATACTCCCATGTTTCTATTGTTACTTCTGTATTCATATTAATCGCCCATTTTATCATTTGCTCTTTAACGGTTTCTTCTTCAGTATACCATTTTAACAACACTTTATAAACTTTAGATATACACTTTTTCCCCCTCCAAACCAATCTCATTATTTTTTTCCCTGAAACCAAACATTTTCTTATCCCTTTTAAAAAGATCATGTATTTGACTATATTCAAACCACCCATACTTAAATGCCATTTCTTCTTTCATTTTCAGAACAAACGCGTTTCCCACCTTTTTTAACATGTCTTTATATTGTAACCAATCTTCTCCTTTATATCTTGAAATTGTTTTTTTCACCTCTCCCGGTACTATCCATAGTGGCCTCTCATCCAAGAAAAACCGCTTATATTTTGTCCAAACATCAAAAAGTACCCTTCTTATAACATGATGCTTTAAAAAACCATCTCCTTTCACCTTTTCATACCATAAATAGGCATGCCAACCAAATCTGCAATCATGTCCCTCTAGCGCCAACAATTTTTTGTTTTCCAAAACAATCCATTGCCGCAGCCAAGTAAGACATGCCGCTTCATGGTATAGTCTTAAATTCGGTAATTGTAATCCACCTCTTTCCTTGGCATCACAAAGGATCTTCATTTTTATTCTTGGCTTCTTTCCATTCCAGACAAACTTTGAGATTTCTTTTTCCACAAATCCAATATTTTTTACCTTTCTTATTATTGGAATTGTTTGAAATAAAAACATCAGCCTTGGCAAAACGTTCATCTTAACTACTGAAATTCTTCCCAGCAACGAGAGATTCAGTGTATTCCACTTCTCAAAATCTCTGTATTTTAGACCAAAGTTTTTCATAGTTATTTTTATAGAGATCTATATTTTTCATTGTCAAATCCACTCCTAAGATGCTCTGTATTCTTGGTGCTTGGGGAGGGGGCAAGAGTAGGAGGGCTTCTAGTGTCCTGGCCCCACTGCTGGATCCCCTGATGGCACCTGGTATTTTTGGCCACTGTGTGACAGAGTGTTGGACTGGATGGGCCATTGGCCTGATCGAACATTGGCTTCTCTTATGTTCTTATGACTGAATCCTCCTGGATGGAATTGAGACCTAGGTTTCCTGTCTCATTACCAATGCTGGTATCTCCACACCTACTACCCCTCTGCATATCACACCTAATCCAATCAAGCCTGCTATTGCCATTTGATGTCTGAAATCACCTTTATAAAGTTTTATCTCCAGTACCTCGTGTTACATTTTATGGCATGCATGGCCCAACCCAATATAGTGACATTAACGTCAGATCTGGCCCTCGTAACAAATCAGTTTGACACCTCTGCCCTATACCTTCCCTCAGGTTCTGGGTTGAGAAAATAGCCATTAGATATTACTGACACAGGGTGGGACTGCTAAAGCTACATTATAGAGAAGAATACACACTACCAGGACTGCTCAGTCAGTGAAGGGACCCAAAAGAAAATTGGAGGGAAAGTCTTGCATCTGAGGGAGGGAAATGGACAGGATCTGTCATATCCAATCTCTCTGTAATCTGGGCCCATCAAACCATTGATCTCTCATGGTCAATGTTGTCTACTCTGACTGTCAGCAGCCTTCAGGGGTCTCAGGTCTTTCACATCATGGAGATGCTTGCAGTTGAATTTGGGGACTTCACATCATGGAGATGCTTGCAGTTGAATTTGGGGACTTCTGTATCCAGAGCAGATGCTCTACCACTGAGCCATGGCCCTATCCCATAATGTCATTTAATTCTCACATTATAAATGCGTACACTCAACAGACCAAATAATGCCCCCCATGGACCTTTTCAGGTCATAAAAATGGTGTGAGAGGAGGTTGAAGCCCTTTCTCAATGCATGCCACAGCCAAAGTCCAAACAGGACACTGTACACATGGGAACTGATGAGAATGTGCAACTCAATAGGACACAGGGAGGAGACCCCCAGACCAATGCTCCCTCTAGCTATGGAGTCCTGTGAGCAAAAATTCTACTTTGTGAGCTACTGGCATTAAAGCTGGGCAGGTGATCTGGCTACATAAATTAGTTTGCTCTGGAACCATCCTTCGTGAGTCAAGACAAAAATATGTGAGCCAGAGGCTAAAAAACTGTGAGCTAGCTCACACTAACTCAGCTTAGAGGGAACACTGCCCCAGACCTAAACTGTGTTCTCCATAATGTGTCACTATAAAGGCAGTCTCACATGTAAAGACAGAGACTGCAAAAAATTAAAATAAAATCCCACAAAAACCGCAAATACAATCCTAATACCTGGGATTTTAACAGTTGCTCTGAAATGTGATTACAGCTTACTAAATGGCCAAGATTCCACCTCCTCTGAAGAATCCAGGAACCGATTGCAGAGTAAGACTTCCACTCTGTGCCCATTAGAACAACTCTGAAGGATGTGCATTTCAATTAATGGAAACTCTCATTCCCCACTTCCACTTCCCCATGAGAAGAACAAAATGGACAGCCTCCAGCTCAGCTTTTAAGCATCCTTGCAGCACAGCTATTTGATCACGAAAGCACTTTGTTCAGCAAGCAATAAATTGTATTATTATGAATTCCAGAAGTGATACAAAGCAGGGTGCGGGAATGACTTTATGGATTAGGATAAGAACAGTTAAGACTGCACATTTGCAGCTTATTTCCCTCAGTGCCAGTCTTTCATTTGAAAAATATTACAACCCTTTAAATAATGTTGCATGCTGCTGTAATCTCAGCTAAGTCCTACTAATATCGTTAAAGTGGTTGATGAGAGGACTGGAAATTTCAATGACAGGAGATAGATTTTCTTAATGTATTTGTTTCCAATGTAAATGAAGACACAGCAAGTCATAGTCTATGTCTGGGGTCCTCAAACTTACTGAATCTGTGAATATTTTTGGAATTTTGAACATGGGCAGTGGGCACCACAATAAAGTGGCTCCTGTGGTATGTGTGGAACCAATTACAAAATGGCTGTCATGTGGACTTAGGCCAATCACAAAATGCTGGGAGGTTCCACAAAATGTCAGGAACTTCCAAACAGGCATCTTCTTATGATGGAAGTGGCTGTTTCCAAACAGGTACTTCCTGTAGACCACCTGGGTTCATCTGAATTATTTCCTTCTCCAAGGAGTCTTCACTTGGCACAGGAAGTTCTTGCATCAGGCGAAGGCTCCTTGTATTAAACAGTGCTGCCATTCGTGGTATAGGTTTGTGGGATCCATCTTAAGGGCTGCCAGTTTCTGAGTCAGCCCATGCAGCTGTGTTTTTAACAGCGGCTTGATAACTGTAACTGTTTAGCCTAGTAATTTCTACTCACTAGGTAAGTTGCCGTTAGGCACAATAGCAAACGGAGCTCTTCCGCCAGGCTTTCATATAGGGGCCGCCACCACCACCACCACCACCAATGGTGGGGACAACAACGGGATCAGGGGCTGCCCTCAGAAGATCTGCCATAAATTTGCATGGCACTG
>NW_015161416.1:291307-307680 GCF_001447785.1 Gekko japonicus | reverse complement strand
TCTAAACTGTGGAGTCTTGTGAGAAAAAATTCTACTCTGTGAGCCACTGGCATTAAATTGTGAGTGAGTGATTTGGCTGTTGTATAAATTAGTTTGCTCTGGAGCCATCCTTCCTGAGCTAAGACGAAAATGTGTGAACCAGAGTCTAAAAAACTGTGAGCTAGCTCACACTAACTCAGCTTAGAGTGAACACTGATCATGACATATCTTCCTGATTCATTTCAGAAGACAAAAAAGTTAGTATCTAGCCGGCAGCATTATCCTGACTATATGTTATAGTAAGGCCCCAGTCACACGGGCAGGAAACTGCGGGGGAGAAGCGTGGCTGTTTGCCCTGGGGCAAACTACTGCGCAGTTACGCAATCAGACCTCCTGTGGAGGTCCTGTGGAGGTACCGTGGAGGTTCCATGGCAAGGGAGAGGTGCCGATCACAGGACAAGCCGGCGCGCAACAAAGAAGCGCGCGCCGCGGCAAACTGTTTTGTTTTTGTGTGTACATGACAAATGCGCATGCTCCGTTGGGTGCGCATGCGCATCTACAGAGACTTGGACAAAAAAACCCCACCTTATTTGCAAGGGGACATGGGCGGGCGCCGGATGCCACCGGAAACGCGATCAGACGCCCGCCCTTGCCCCGCAGTTTCCGGAAACTAGTACCTCCGAGGTACTAGTTTTTTGCCACGCAGTTTCGACTGGAAGCCTCGGTTGAGCCACGGGAGTGCTACGCTTCCCAGATGTGCTGGTGAGATCGCACCTGGAAACTCCGCCTGTTTTCCGTCTCACTTGTGTGGCTTCTGTTCCATGTGACCGCAGCCTAAGTTTAATTTATAAATTCCATACATTGTGTATCTTTAGCATTCTCAGACTCAGCCTAATATGAAAGAGAGATGTACTTTTTACCACCAGAACTGTAATGCTTCTGATAATAATGAGCTTTGGATCTTGATCAGTAGGATAAGTGGACTTGCAGTGCCTAGAATTGCTCGCATGTTTGAAAAGAATAGTTTGGTAAGATTCATGAGGCTGGGATTACTCCAAATAGTTGGCAGAGCCCATAATTACTTGGCATGCTACATGATCTTTAGCTCAAGATTAAATGTTAGATGAGCATGTTGTCCTCTTGTTGATTAGGACACTGGAAGAGGGGGGAAATGTATTCCATTGGATCAGTTTATTGATAAAAAATCACAAAAGAAATAAGGAACACAAATGCAACAGTGGTAGTTGCCAACTATGATGAAATGGGCACAGTTCACTAACAGCTAGTCTTGATTAAGTTCTACTTTTTAATCTTGTTTCACTGGTTTCCAAGGAACTTAATTTCAGATGGATTGAGCAGTCACAATTGAGAACAAAACTAGAACTACACAGCCAAATGGATGGCTTTTTTTGTGGGGGGGGGCAGGGTTGTGTTCCAACAGTCTTCTTTCAGCTGGTGAATTTTACTTGTAGACTCAATACCTGAAATGCTACTTGAGACATCAGAAAGGAAGAATACAGTGGATGAGCCAAAGGATCAACAGTATCCCTAACTAGTGACATACAAACATTCTGGGTAATTGTTCTTGATCTGACATTCTCTCCCCCCCACCACCACCTGGATGTTCTTGGGACAATTTGCAATTATGTTGTCTGCTAGTGGTAACCTTCAAGCCAGGTGAGATACCTGTAGCATCTCAGTTGCACCCCCCACACACACACACGCACACATTGTCAAAAATCCTTCAAGGTTAACAGACCTGATTCCTATTTTGGTTCATATTTTCTCCCAACTAAAACCAGATCACCCTAAAGCTCCACACTTCCTTGCCAGTATATCTATTAACTTAGTAAGATGAATTTCCAATAAACATGCACAGAGATGTATGCAATAAGGAATCAAGGACACTATCAGCCTGAGGCATTGGCTGAAGACAATTGTTGGTACCTCTTGGACCTAAGCCCAGGTTTGGACCACTGAAAATTCACTAGGCTTCAATAAAGTTTGTGAAACCAGGTCAGACTTTACATCAGATACTTGACATTATTTAACATAGGCATGCAGAAGTATCCTCATGCTCATGTTCAGTGCTTTTTCCCATTAGGCACTAGAATCCACTCCAGTTTTCAAATGCCTAGGTAGCCACCCTTTATCACAGCAATGTATTAAGCTATATCTTGGCCTTCTGGACTTTATTTAGGAACATAGAGCTGGAAGAGACCCCAAGGGTCATCTAATCTAGCCCCCTGCACAATGCAGGATATTCACAAGTACCCCCCACTCCCCCAGTGACCCCTGCTCTATGCCCAGAGGAAGACAAAAAAAATCTCCAGGATCCCTGGGCCAATCTAAAAGGAAAATTCCTTCCTGACCCCAATATGGCCATTGGCAAGACCCTGAGCATGTAAGAAAGGTCCAAAAGAGCCAAGCACTGGCTCATCCCTTCCTGCCTTCCCTCTCATGATCTGCCTAAATTCAGATGGCCATCTAGCCTCTACTAAAAAAAACCTCCAAAGGAGCAGAGTCCACCACCACCTGAGGAAGCCTGTTCCACTGAGTAACTACTCTAGTTATTGGGAAGCTCTTCTTAATGTTTAGCTGAAAACTCTTTTGATTTTATTTCAACCTGTTGGTTCTGGCCCAACCTTCTGGGGCAACAGAAAATAACTGTGCTCCTCCCTCTATATGACAGCCCTTCATTTAAGTGCATCTAATGAGTTTTCGTTAAATTAAAAGTCTTTCTAGTAGCCAAGTTCATCATACCCGGAGATGTTAACCAAGAACTATCTTAAAGATCTATTGGATTTGGTGATATAGGAATGAGTAAATGCTCAGCTCCACAAGTAAGTCTGTCAAAAAGTTGGGACAGAATCCATGAAAGGAGGAGACATTCTAAGGAAAAGATTGGTCACTGCTGGTGACCTATAGTCTCCATTTATTGCATTCCCTTTGCCTTCCATTCTAGCATTAAACTTTCTTTCTGTATTATGTTTGTAATCTGTCTAGTTGCCCCCCCACACACACATACACACTAGCCCTGTTCACTAATTACAGTAAAAGGCACGTACAATCCATGTACAGTTATACACTTGAACACATGAACACTTCAAGATGCCTTGTACTGAATCAGACCCTGAGTATTGTCTACTCAGACAGGCAGTGGCTTTCCAGGGTCCCAGGCAGAGGTTTTTCACATCACCTATGACCTGATCCTTACTGGAGATGCTGGGGATTGAACCTGAATAGAGACTCTTCCACTGAGCCACAGCCCCTCCTGATCTTGATTTTTCTTCATATATTTCTCAAGCTACAGTCAAAGCATGTACCGTGGAACATATGATTTAAACCCCACATTCACCAGGTGCTGGTCCCTGGTTTCATTTGTAAAGTTACTGCACATTGGCTCTTTCTTACAAACAGGCCTCTGCAGGTACATTTAGGTTGTACGTGTGTTCACAGTAACACAAACGGGCTACTGTATTGTGAACAGTGATGATTAAATTGAGAATAATGTACTTCACAGGCCTTGGGAGCCTTGACAGGTTGGAAAAACAGCTGGCACTAGATCATGATGCTTTTTGTTAGCTCTGCAGTCAACTGCTCCAGTGCATGGTCATTTATGATGTCTAGGAATCTCATTTCCATAGCATGACTTGAGCACATGTTTACTCAGTCAATGTGACAGTAGCTGAAGTCACCCAGTATCACAACATTATCTGCTTTAGTCACTGCTTTTTATTTCTTTCTCCATCTCAAGATCAGCCTCAAAGGTCTGATCAGGTGAGCGATAGTGCACCCCCACTTTTAAGTATCCCTTAGGATCCAGTATTTATATCCATATCACTTCTGTTAGGGAGTTCATTTCTCCAATATTTTCTGACTCATTTGATTCTATACCCTCTTTGATATACAACACACCTCTCCCCCAACACATCCCTCCCAGTCCTGCCTATAGAGCTTATATTCAGGGATGACCTATCCCATTGATTTTCCCCATTTCACCATGCTTCAGAGACACCCATTATATTTAAATTGTCATTTAGCACCAAGTACTCCAATTCCTCCATCCTGACCTGGAGGCTTCTACAACTGACATATATGCACCTATAACACATTTCCCTCTCCAACTTATATCTCCTCCACTTTATGATGTTATAGTAGATGATCACATGAACCAAGACAGGCAGCTCCTTGGCTGGGGACAGAAGAACAAGGTCAAACCTAAAGCCAGGGGCTTTCACAGAATCATAGAATCTTGGAATCACAGAGCTGGAAGGGGCCATATAGGCCATCAACCCTCTGTTCAATGCAGGATCAGCCGAGAGCATGCCTGACAAGTGTTTGCCCAGCCGCTGCTTAAAGACTGCCAGTGAAAGGGAGCTCACCACCTCCCGAGGTAGCTGATTCCATTGTTGAACAACTTTTACATTTTCCTAATATCCAGTCAGTACCTTCCTGCCCTTAATTTAAACCCATTATTGTGAGTCCTCTCCTCTGCTGCCAACAGGAACAGCTCCCTGCCCTCCTCTGACAGCCCTTCAAATACTTAGAGAGAGTAATCATGTCCCCCCTTTCCTCATAGGCCTTTGTCTCCAGGCCCCTGATCATCCTCGTCACTTACCTCTGTACTCGCTCCATTCTGTCCACATCCTTTATGAAGTGAGGCCTCCAGGACTGCACACAATACTCCGGGTGCAGCCTGACCAGTGCAGTGTACAGCAGGACTATGACATCTTGTGGTTTGGATGTTATGCCTCTGTTGATACACCCCCAAGATCACATTAGCCTTTTTTGTTGCTGCAAGCACTGCATCACACACCCCATCCAATATGTGTACTCCTCATTTTTTTTACCCAGATGTAAAACTCAGCACTCAAAGAGTATTTGTCAATGGCATTTCATCTGAATGGAGGAGGGTATCCAGTGTGGTGCCACAGAGCTTGATTTTGGGCCCAATACGTTTCAATATTTTTAATAAATTATCTGGATGAGGGTGTGGAGGGGCTACTAATTGAATTTGCAGATGACACCAAATTGGGAGGAGCAGCAAACACACCAGAAGATATAGATAGAATTCAAAGAGAAAAGTGGGCGAATGTGAACAAGATGCAATTTTACAAGGATAAGTGCTGAGTGCGGTTCTCCAACCAGTTCCCTATCCACCTAAATATCCTAGAGTCCAGTTCACAGTCCTCTAGTTTACCCATCAGAATGTCAAGGGAGGGGGGGGGGAATCCTGTCAAAAGTTTTACTGAAATCCAGGTGAAGAGGATGAGGAAGAAGAGGAGGAGATTGGATTTATACCCTGCCCTTCACTTGGAGTCTCAGAGTAGCTTACAAACTCCTTTCCCTTCCCCTCCCCACAACAGACACCCTATGAGGTAGGTGGGGCTGAGCAGGACCGGCTCACCCGCTAGGCGAACTAGGCACTCGCCTAGAACGCCAGGCCCTGGATGGGGCGGCGGGCCCTGGATGGGGCGCTGAACTACACCTCCCCCCCGCCAAAAGAAAAAGACAAAAAGAAACTGTTGCCACAGTATTCTGTTGGGGCTCCTAGGGAGAAAAGGGACTCGGAAGAAAGCTCCCATGAGCCGGAGCACCAGGAAGGCACGTGGGGGGGGGTTCGCCGGTGGGGCCATCAGGGTGTGTGTGTGTGCCTGGCCTGCGGGGCCACCCGGGCGGGTGCGGCGCTCCATTGTCCACCAGCGAGCGCACCTCCTCTCCCTGTTGGCGCTGCTCCAGAGGGGCGCTGCTGCTGTCTTCCACAGGACATTCCACGCCGGGCACCGCCTGGTTGAAACTGAGGCTCTCGGGTGGGCGGGCAGTGCTGCAGTGCAAAGGCGGCCCTCTCGGCCCTCTCTCTCCAACCCCTGCCGCCGTCTCCAGTGGGTGGTGGCGAGCATCTCACCCAGTTTCCCAGCTCCAGCAGCAGCACTCCCTTCACCCTGACAGCGGACCCCACGGGAGGACGCCTCCTGCCTCCCTCCTCCCTCCCTCCAAGGCACTGGGTGGTGGTGGGTCGAGTGGTTGAAGGGCTCCTCTTTCCCCAGGCCCTGGTTTAATAGCAGTTCTCCCCCCACCCATGCCCCCCCCAAGCATTTCAAGTCTGCCCCTTGCTTGGTAGGACTGGCCACCACCGCCTGCCATCCAAGGCGCTCCCTCAAGAAAGGGCTGAATGCAAGGTGGGGGGGAGAGAATTGTTGAAGTGTGTTCTTCCTTAGTAGAACCCTAAGGAGCCGTCGCCGCTGCCCCCCCTTGGGGAGTGCTGGATTTTCTTTCCCCGCACCACTGGAGTTGGGGGAGCAGCAAGGGCAGCAGCGAGCCCCCCCACTTTCCAAAGCCTGTGGAGCGAGGAGATGGGGGGGAGGAACTCTCTGCCCCTGGGACTGCGCTCCCCCTCAGCCCCACCCCTCCTCCTCCTCCCCCCCGCCATGACCGAGCATTTTGTGTGGGATGGAAGAGAATCCCCCGAAGGAGACCGACTTTCCTGGGGGTAGGAGAGGGCGGGCAAGGAGGTGGCCAGCTGGGAGGTCTCCAGGCCCCACCGGGAGGTTGGTAAGGAGGTGGGCAAGGAGGTGGCCAGCTGGGAGATCTCCAGGCCCCACCAGGAGGTTGGCATCTGCACTCGCCTAGGGCGCAGAAACACCTCGGGCCGGCCCTGGGGCCAAGAGAGCTCTTTCAAGAACTGCCCTTTCAAGGCTTGCCCAAGGTCACCCAGCAGCTGCAAGTGGAGGAGTGGGGAATCAAACCTGATTCTCCCAGATTAGAGCCCACACACTTAACCACTAGACCGATCATCAACAGCTAGGGTTGCCAGACCCCCGGTCTGGGTGGGGGTCCCCCTTGGGGCTTAGATCTGCTGCCGGCCAGCTGGCTGGTAAGGGAAGTCCCACCCCTGAATAGGAATGTCGCCAGGCAATGTCCCCAACACGGTGACGTCATCTGGAAGTGATATCATCATGTTGCTGACCTTGGGGTTGATGCTTTAGTGTTTGGGCAAACTCTATGGTTTTGAAGCCCCCCAAAAATAGAGTTTTGCCCAAAAACTAGAACGTCACCCCCTGACGTTGGCATCATGATGACATCACTTCCAGGTGATGTCGTTATGCTCCGCGTGCTTTGTACATGCAGCAGAAGATCTAGGAGTCCCACACTGGTTCACAGGCTGGTTCACAGGTAGGACCTGGCAACCCTATCAACAGCATTCCCTCGATCCAGTAAGCTTGTCACTCGATCAAAGAAGGAAATGAGGTTGGTTGTCATGTGCATTCAAAGCGGGAGTCTAAGGAAAACTCTCAGCCTAGCTACATGGGCAGCCAGCAGAGCCAGGAGATGCTACTAAGTCAGGAGATGACAGTAACAAGCCTGGTTGGTGATGGTAGCTCTCTTTGTGTGTCTGGCTGCTGGGCAGCTACATGTCAGCAATTCTATTATATGCTTCATTTTTCAGGGATTCACAAAATTCAGACACTGAATAAATTGTGTTTGGGGCTATGGATGGCTTTCTAAAGAACATTATACAGTTGGTCCCGCTCTGGAAGTCAGGAATTTATCAGGGGGGTTAAGAAATTTTCTGTCAAAAATGGGCATCTAGAGATTTTCTTATTGCTGTTTCTGTAGGGTGATGATTCCTACTTTTAGGGCATTTTTGTCCAGAGTTTATTATGGATATTATGGGTGGTGTTATAGATATTTTTGAAAACCATCCTGGAAACCTTCGGGGAGGGAAGGCAGGATGTAAATGTTTTAATACATTGATGAATTAATATATCTTGGCTGGTGAGAACGAGTAAGCTGCCACTAAAAGGAGGGGGTGCCTGAAAGGATTGAAATAACAGTTTCTGGCTGGAAATCCAGTGCATGTTGCCATCTGCAACCATCTGCTTTGTCTCTAATGCCATATTCACCGGCTGCTGAATGAAATATTAATTGCTCAAATTAGTGCTCCAATTGAAAGGACTCCAATAGAAAAAGGACTCTAGATCCTTCCTTCTCCCTTCTCTGCAGCTCTGTTCTTCCTCTCTTGGCAAGGTGGGCAACCACCTTTTTACAATAGCTGCTCTGCTAGCAATAGGGTAAGGTGGCAAGCTTCCTTATAAGTAAGTCTGCATGCATTGGGGGGGAAAAATAAAATATATGTTTAAAATAGGGTTGCCAACCTCCAGATGGGGCCTGGAGCTCTCCCAGAGCCTCCAGACCACAGAGATCAGTTTCCCTAGAGGAAATGGAGCTATCAGAAGGCAGATTCTTTGGCCTCACATCCTTGCAGAGGTTCCTCCCCCCCTCTATCCAGTCGATATGCCTTCCCTCTGCTGAAATAGCCAGTGTGTCTTTCTACTGGCTGAGGAGCTCATAACAATTTGGAATAAACTTTGTGTGTGTGAAGTGCCATCAAGTCACAGCCGACTTACCGTGACCCCGCAGGGATTTCAAAGCAAGTGATTAAGCAGAGGTGGTTGACCATGGCCTTCCTATGCAATGTCTGTCTTGGTAGTCTCCCAACAAAGTACCAACCCTCTTTAGCTTCTGAGATCTGATGAGCTCGGGCTATATTATACCATGCCACATCCCAGGAGCAAACTACAGAATACTTTTTAAATGTTACTTTCCTGGATCTGAGTCACTTTCCCCAAACCCACATAGCAGCTGGGGGGAGTGTCATTTTAAATAGCTACAGGGCCCAATTTGGCTTGGGACCATGGCACAGGGAAAGGAGGAGTTCCTGACTCCCCCCTGTGCCATTCTATTGAGCCAAAGTGGTCTAGAGATTATTAGCCCTATTTTGGAGCTGCACAAGCAGTGGGTATTCCATGAGAAGGCTGGTGAAACATAGGCCACCTTAGCAGACTAAGGGAGAGAGAAAGCATATACACTGGTACTTTCAGCGTCATCTTAAACATTTTTTAGAAGTCTCATCTTGCTTTTAAAATGACTTGCATACTTTGGCATCTGGGCTGAAAAGGTAAGATCGCCCTCTGAGATTGAACAGTGGTCACAGGAGATGCTTGAAGATTATTTCCAGGTCCCTTTGACCAATGGTTGTTAGGCAAGGCATGACAACTAGTGGACGTCCGGGGAGACAGGGACATGGAGACAACATCAGTGACAGCACGATGTCATTTCTGCTGAAAATCTGGAAGTGACATACCATCAGCCCACATCAATTGTTTTGGTTTACTTTTCTCCTGCCACTGCTTCAAGTGGAGGTGGGAAGAGTGGGTTGCCGACGAGCCATCTCCCACCATAGCTGGAGTACTGGTGACCCTGCTCTTACCTAATGTGTGTGTGTGTTTATATAAACAACAAGCTACATATTGGACTGGTTCTAGACTCATCTGCAGGATTTTAATCTTGCCCTTCAGCTTGTGCTAGGCTTACCATGTCTCTGGCAGGGGCAAGGGATTCCTCACCCTGGTAGGAATGTTACTGGAGGGAGTGCTATACAATAATGCAGTGAGTTTTGACCCCACAGTGTATACACAGTATTCCCCTTCACAGGTGGTATGACAGAGACCTAGAGCATCAGTGACATATGCCCTTCCTTCCTCCTTGGGCTCAAAATGGTGATAGAACCATTCTGGTCTGAGAAATTCATTGATTTGCTGGTGCCAATAGAGGCATGAGAGGGGGGAACAGTTACAATTTTAGCAGACAGGGCTTGAAGACAAACACCCCAAATGGAAAATCTAGATAAATGAAATCTGAATACCGGGGGGTGGGGGGAACACAGGGTAGGGACAATTGAAATTGTCCCCTGTCAGTCATGACTAGTGATCAGCACAATTTGTCATTGTTTGAACTTAAAGCTCAGCTGCCCCCATGACTGAACCCATGGTGGATTCCTGGAAACAGTCAGCCCCATCTCTAAGCAATTACTCCAAATGGCCATAGTAGCAACTAGTATAGTCCAGTGCATGCATGCCAAGTGGCGGTTGATTGATACTATGAGATGCCAGCGCTGTGAACAGAAATTTGCAACCCTGTACACATCTGCAAGAAACAAAAGGCTTCTTCTCTCAGCTGAGTTCCAATCCACTCCCAATGCCAATGTTTCTAATGATGTCTCTTGTGCCTGCTAGTGCAGTTCCAATACAGTAGACTTCAGTCTAGTTTAAATAAGAAGCAAAAGAAACTGCCATCTATACTGAGTGGTTTGGCAGTTCTTTGTGAAAGGAGAAAGTTATATGCCCAGATAACCAGCCACTGTAATAATTTGTTGAGATTCTGAACTATTGAAAAGTAAAGCCCATCCATTACTGAGGCTATCTAAAACTGCTGCAAGCCCTATAAGGAAAGATGGACCCTAGACAATAACCTTTCAGAAAAGTTTTCCAAGTGATAAAGTCGGTGAGAGGCAATTGTGCCACGTAAATTTCACATAGTGCCTATTTCCCTTTAGTGTGCCCTCACATAGCACACCTGAGCAAGTTGTTGACACATTATTCAGGGATGCTGATGTCAACTTTCACCACACAAGAGAACGTTAAAAAACAACCCCATGAAACTCATGTGGTAAAATTATTTCATAGTGACTATACCATTTTCAAAAGTATTTGGGTTGGGCTTCAGAGAATGGCTTTGTAGGGTCCCAACACTTTTGTCTAAGCCAGTCCTTCTTCACGTGGTGCCTATTGGCATCATTGTACCCAATGATGTGTTTCCAGGCACAGTTGTTGTTTTTTTTGCCAAAGACTCTCTTATCCAAAGCTAATGGTCAGTCTTGGCTTTCTTCCACATCAGTGGCACAGTAGGTGCTTCAAAAAAGCCCCGGAACCATCACCTTTGGGACAACAGGAAGCATCCATTCAAAAAGAGCTGCCCTATCATAGAATGACACTAGGCTTGGAATCACCAATATTTTCAGACATGACAGCAGTTTTGTGGCGGTGCCCATTATCCTTTCTCAAAATTCCAAAAGTGCCCACAGACTCAACAGTGTTGGAGATTGCTGGTCTCATCACTCCCCCCTGCACACCTTTCAAAGTGCTGAAACAGCCATGGCACTTGTACAGGCATGAGGAGAGGGGGAATAAGAGCACCTCGGTGCACCATGTTGCACTGGGCCCTTGCAGCATTTTTAAACCACTTTAAACTGGCAGCAGCATCCCTGTGGCAGACCGGAGGATGCTGTCACATCTAGTTTGGAACACAGGCACCTCAAGGGAAAAAGTATTCCATAAGCAAAGTGCCACTACTGAAAAAGCCCTTGTTCTGGTTGTCACCCAGCTCACCACTGAAAGAGGGACACTAAGAGCAGGGCTTTGTGAGTCAGATCATAACTGGCAGGTTGGGCAATTTAGGAGGAGGCAGTCTTTCAGGTAGAAGGAGCAAAAGAAGAGACTGGATTTATACCCTGCCGTTCACTCGGAGTCTCAGCGGCTTACAATCTCCTTTCCCTTCCCCTCCCCACAACAGACACCCTGTGAGGTAGGTGGGGCTGAGAGAGCTCTTTCGAGAACTACTCTTGAGAGAACAGCTCTGAAAGAACTGGTGACTGATCCAAGGTCACATCACCAGCTGCATGTGGAGAAGTGGAGAAATCAAACCTGGTTCTCCCTGATTAGAGTCTGCACTCTTAATCACTACACCGAACTACACCCTGGTCCCAAGGCATTTAGTAGTTGAAGGGTAAGAATCAGCACTTCGAATTGTGCACAGAAATAAATGGGCTGCCGTGCAGATCTTTTAGCACTGGGGTAATACAAGCCCCATATTCTGCCCTTGACAATAGCTTGACTGCTGCATTTTGAACGAACTGAAGTTTCCAAACTGTTTTCAGAGGCAGCCTCACATAAAGCTCATCACAGTAATCTAAACCTGGATGTAATCAGACCATAGCTCATCATGATCAGATCATGCTTTTTGAGGAATGGCCATAGCTGGTGTATCAGTTAAAGCTGATAACAGTCACTATGTGCTACAAAGGAGATCTAAGCCACCATCTGTAGTGTAGACTAGGATCCAACGATACCCACTAGCTGTGAAGCTGCTCCTTCAGGGGGAGTGCAGCCCCCTCTAGAACAGATTGACTTCTCAGTTCTTAAGCAGCATTGTCATTGGCCAACAGTACCTATCTCCAGCGACCGCTATGATGCAATAACATTCTAATAATCATTTGTTACAATCAATCAAATCATTTGCTCAATTCCTAGCTTGAATTCTTGATGTGTGGGGGAGGAAATGACATCTTTATCTCTTGTGGAGACAGAAGCAACGCACCCTTCTGTTTATACCTCTGCAAAAAACAATGTGGGAACTTAAAAAAATTAAACCTGGGAATTCAGAGGACCCAGCAGATAAATTGTTATACTATTATAGTGATATACCAAGTACCAATTCTAATCTTAATTGCTTAAAAGGCCCTCTGGTGGAGTCAAGGAAAATGGCAACTGAGGGGCCGTAGCAAGAAAAACGGCACAAATGTAGCCACAGCCTTCAAAACTACATACTTTCCTTTCCAAGTGCTTGGACTGTAATCTTTCCAAAAGATCATAGCAGACCAAGACTGGGAAACCACATCAAAGCAGGGAAACCCCAGAAATTGAGCAATTAGGGTATGATAGTAAAAGGGGGGGGGGAGAACCTCCGCTTTACATGCCAAACTGGAGCAAAAGTTTCATAACCAGTACAGGGCCGTGATCTGAAAGGCATCATTCAGATTTAAAAAGTGGAGTTCCCAGAAAGGAGCAGATGAATTCCTTTGCTAGGGTCCTTCCAATGCTTTTCTTTTATCAGTTTTACCATGAGGTGACTCTAAAGGGATTAGCTGCTCTCTCCAGTGCACTTAATTTCTCACTTTCCTCAAGAGCAAGGTTTCCATTCTATGACGGCTCCTTTAGATTTTTTTTCTCTTTTTTTCTCCTTTAGATTTGACAGCTGCGTAATAGGCAACAAGAGCCAGTGGGGTATATTAGAGTATGAGACTATGGTGACCAGGGTCTGTATGTGTGATCTTAGTCCAGTCAGTTTCTTCTATTCCAGAGGAATTATGAAAATAAAGAGGGAGGGGAGAATATTGCCTTGAGCTCCTTGGGCAAAAATGCAGTAATATGAAAGACATTTGCCCTGACTTGGATGGCACAAGATTGCTCAGTCTTGGAAGCTAAGCAGGGTCTGCCCTGATGGGTACTTGAATGGGAGACCACCAAGACGTCCCAGGTCACTACACGGATGCAGGCAATGGCAAACCACCTCTGAATGTCTCTTGCCTTGAAAACCCTACAGGGTTGTCATAGGTTGGCTGCAACTTGACAGCACTTTCCACCACCATGAAAGACATTTAATCAGCCTTTCCAGCATCCCTGCTAGGAAAAACTGCCTCCCAAAGAGTGGTGATAGCTGGTGATTATTTTATAGTCTTGATCCTGCCACACCTGTAATGAGAATGACCTAATTTTGAAACGAGTCTCTCTCCATAGCCCTAGCTCCTCCCGTCGCAATAGGAGTTTTAAGGCACTTCCCTAGATCCATTTCCACCTTCTGCAGAGTACAATTAGAGTCCACTTAAAGCTTTACCATCCATCATCCCCTGCTAATAAGTTGTATGTAAATGGAACACCACTGGCATCCTTGATGGGTTTCTTTGGAAAGAGGCCAAGTACCAAGAAAGGAATGAACAGTCTCTCATCTGCTCAAGGTAATTCAGGGATAGGCAGTTCACTGAGGACAGGTTAGATTCATGACATGACCGCTCATTTTCCTCAGAGTTGTTTGGAAAGTCTCCCTAACTGAGAATCCTTCAATTCTAACATGATACATGTTAAATATCCACATCAAGTAGTTTCTGGTATAAATCTACCAGCTCATTCCCAGAATTTCCAATGCATAAACAAGCAGGAGTGCATGTGCTGGCAACTGCAATGTAATCTCAAATCCCTGCTCCTCTTGCCAGCAGCACAAGAGTATTTGGTCAATACGATTTACTGAGATTAACTCTATTAGCAATAAAAACTCCAGTAGCTGGCCTTAATCCAAGGAAACAAATGCAAGCCAGGTTGTGTGCCTCTCGCATGGCAGTATTTACTTTTGATTTATTTTAACTAATAAATACAAATAAATGAAATAGTTACAAGCCTGCCTTCTAAAGGACAGGTAGCCTGCAGGAGATTCCCCCTCCCCCCATTGATTGAGCAGTGAACTAGAAGATCAGACTGTCATATGAATCCTGATACCTTGTTTGTACAGGTATCCACTGGCTGTTGAACCTGGTGTAGTGGTTAGGAGTGCAGACTCTAATCTGGGAGAACTGGGTTTGATTCCCCACTCCTCCACATGCAGCTGCTGGTGTGACCTTGGGTCAGTCACAGGTTCTCTCAGAGCTATTAGAACATAGTAACATAAGAGATGCCAATGTTGAATCAGACCAATGGCCCATCTAGTCCACACTCTGTCACACAGTGGCCAAAAATACCAGGTGCCATCAGGAGGTCCAGCAGTGGGGCCAGGACACTAGAAGCTCTCCCACTGTTGCCCCCCCCCCAAGCACCAAAAATACAGAGCATCACTTGCCCCAGACCGAGAGTTCCTATCTATCCCTTGTGGCTAATAGCCACTGATGGACCTCTGCTCCATATGCTTATCTAATTCCCTCTTGAAGCCATCCATGCTTGTAGCCACCACCACCTCCTGTGGCAGTGAATTCCACGTGTTAATCACTCTTTGGGTGAAGAAGTACTTCCTTTTATCTGTTCTAACCTGACTGCTCATCCATTTCATTGAGTGCCCATGAGTTCTTGTATTGTGAGAAAGGGAGAAAAGTACTTCTTTCTCTACCTGCTCTATCCCATGCATAATCTTATAAACCTCAATCATGTCACCCCTCAGCCATCATTTCTCCAAGCTATTCTCTCAAGAGCAGTCCTCGAAAGAGCTCTCTGAGTCCCACCTACCTCTCAGGGCGTATGTTGTGGGAGGGGGAAGGGAAAGGGATTGTAAGCCATTCTGAGAGAAGGGCAGGGTATAAATACAATCCCTTCTTCTTCTTCTTCTTTACTGATTATTTTTCCTCGTATTTTTCTTCATCTCTCTGGACACTATTGTGTTCCAATTAGTAAAGACAGATTGGATTACCTGCTAATTCTTATATTCTTGGCATGAGAGTGGCCATCCCCCTTTTTATCCTGTTTTGCTTCCTGTGCATTAGCCCACTAGCACTAGTACGGTCTTCTCTGCTCCAGCCATCCTTGTAAATCAGTTTCACTGAATGCAGAGTTTTCACTATTCTCCCTGTCTCCTCTAGCTGGTGTGGGCTGTGCTGGGCTCCATCCTTTCTGCCTCAGCAGCTTTTTACAAAGCCTAATCCATATGCTAGTTCACCAAAGAGCTCAGTTTGCTGCATGTCAAACACCCCACTTCAACATTCCATCGCCTGGAAAGATCAGTTCCATGATTCATTGTGAAAGGGGGGGGGGAATCATGCTATATAATTATCATTGGAGTATATTTATCAAATAATACTTGATTGATTTCACCTGAAAAATTCCATTTGGTATCAGCAGAAGTGGTTATTCATAATCTGAGATGATAGCCAGGTGCAGCCTATCCACTAGGTAGCCCTAGGTGATCACCTAGGGCACCAGAAAAAGAGGGGCACTAACCAGCTCGCCCACCCACTCCTGCCTGGCCATCCTGAACACCCACTAAATTGGGGTCTGCCTGGGGAGGTTCCCACTGTGGCTGCCTTAGTGCGTATCCAGCAGGAGCCTGCTCCTTCCTTCCCCTCCCTCCATTGGGGTGGGGTTGAGGCGAGCCTTGCCCTCTTGCTCCTGTTCTCTACCTTGTTTCACCTGTCCAGATGGTCACACAACCTACAGGGGGGAGATGATCCTGGACTTGGTCCTAAGCAATGCTCAAGACCTGATTCAGGTGGGTAGTCATGTTGGTTTGAAGCAATAGAACAAAGTTTGAATCCAGTGACACCTTTAAGACCAACAAAGTTTGATTCTGGGTATAAGCTGCCATGTGCATGCAAGATCTGGTGAGAGATGGAAATGTGACAGCACCCGTTGGGAACAGTGACCATAATGCTATTAAGTTTAGCATTTATGTAAATAGGGAACTGCCCAAAAAGACCAATACAACCACATTTAACTTTAGGAGTAACTTATCTCAAATGAGGGGGCTTTCAAAGAAGAAACTGAAAGGAAAGGTAAGGAGGGTCAAATCCCTTTGGGAAGTTTGGAGAATATTTAAAACTACAATACTCAGGGGTCTTTTTGTAGAAAAAGAGCTGCCGGAGCTCATTAGCATAACTCATTAGCATATGCCACACCCCCTGACATCACCGGAAGTGTGCCATAAGGCCACATCCCCTGACATCACCGGAAGTGTGTCATAAGGCAACACCCACCACTCAGGCTCCACCCCGAAAATCTCCAAGGTATTCCCAACTCAGA
>NW_015161416.1:286952-290297 GCF_001447785.1 Gekko japonicus | reverse complement strand
CACTGTTGCCACCCCCAAGCACCAAGAATACAGAGCATCCCTTGCCCCAGACATAAGAACATAAGAGAAGCCAATGCTGGATCAGGCCAATGGCCCCTCCAATGGCCCTGATTCAACATGGCTTCTCTTATGTTCTTATAACCATGTAGGCCTGTAGCCAGGATTTTTTAATTCAGCTGGCCTTTAAATAAGTCGGGGGGCACCCCGCACACACTCCCAAGGGAGCACCACAAATAAAATGAAAAACTAGAAGTTGGGGGGCCTGGGCTGGATGTGAAGTCAGGGGGCCTTGGCAGGAAGTCAGGGGGACTCCCCTGAGATGCCCCACTGTAGCTACAGGCCTCTAACCATGGTGGTAGACCAGTGGCCCATCTAGTCCAGCATCCTGTTTCACACAGTATTTATTTTATTTATTTATATTTATTTATTCCACTTTTACCCCACCCTCCCCGCAAGCGGGCTCAGTACCCAACAAGCTGTCCTGGGGGCTGACAATAGGGCATACAGACCAAGGCTTCTCCAGTATTACCTCTTAGTACTAATATTCAGAGATTTGCTGCATCTAGGTGTGGAGGTTCCCTTTGGTCATCATGGCGAGTAGCCATTAATGGGCCTCTCCTTGATAAATCCATCTAATCCTTTTTAAAGCCATCTGTACTAGTAACAGCATCACTTTCACTGCCAGGCAGTGAATTCCACAATTTAATTGCTTGTTGAATGAAGAAGGGAGCTGAGGATTAAGGGAGTACATGGGAAGGGTTGGAGGGTGGCATACTGTTGCTAAATCTTATACACCGTGTCACTCCATTTTAGCTAAGAGACAGCAAGCCAGACTGGGTAATCTGAATTCAAGTTTTTGTTCAGCCATGAATTTTCTTGGTGGCCTATGTAAATTACTTTCAGTGAGCAAAGGTGGTGGTGGGGGGAATTAGTCACATACTTCACGGGTTTCTTGTGATGCTCCATTAAAGAAATAATTGTAAAATATATTTGCACACTATGAAGCCTTACAGAAATGGTGAACTGTAACAGCAGCAGCAGTAATGATAACAATCCCTTGAAGCTTTTGCTATCATATTCATAAACATGTCACCACAATTATAATAATTAGGAAGTTACTGTCTTTTTAAATAGCAAAGTGAATTCAAGGTCCAGTGGCACCTTTAAGACCAACAAACGGTTATTCAAGGTATGAGCTTTTGTGTGTATGTCTTGCCTGCCATTCTGGAACAGAATGGCTCAAACAGCCGAACCAGACTTTTGTACGGTAAATGTTCTGAGAAGGTGCCTTCCCCAAACATCATTTCAGGAGCTCCAAACCAACCCAAGTTTGTGCCAGATTTTGTTTCATGAGCCTGTTCGTGTCCATCCCTAATCAGCACTATGAAAGTGGTCTTCATCCCAGGAACACTGTTAGGGTAAAATAACTTTGGTACCATGACACTTCCAGGACTAGAAAGAGATCCAGACTCCATAAATAGTATTGTATGGGCTTTGAGGTTTCTCTGGATTATACAGAAGTCCTTTGTAAAATATCTAAAGGAGGATCTAAGGAATAAGAGAGAGAGCAAGACAAGACAGTACTGTTCTACAACAGTTTGTACAAAGGTTTGTACTACATTTACATCTGAAATTAGGGTCAATCCTATGAAATAATAAAAACAAAACCTGGTGACCTATACCATACTTTCCTCTCTCTTGAAACTACATCATCATTTGAGCTTTTAATGCATTTAGATGCATTTGTCTGAAGTTGTTCAAGAAATATCTTCATTGCGTCCCTCCCCTTATTGTTAAAATAGAACAACAGCGGCTCTTCCACCCCACCCCATAACCACCACATAAAATTAGAAAAGATTTTTTTCAGGTTCCTAGTAATCTCCACCCTGCTGGATGGCGTTCCTGTGTCAGACCCAGCCTTGTCTTAGCAGCATTCCTTAGCAGGTGGCAGCTATTTCAGCTCCAGGAGGGGGCAGGGGGAGGAGAAAGGAGGGAAGGAACACTATCTATTTTCTGTTGCCAACAAAAACTTTTCAACCGGTAATAGTCCTCTGGTGGCAACTGCCACTGAGGTGAACAGAACAGCTGCTGCTGGGTAATGCCGAAGAAGCTTTCACCAAAACGTGAGGTAGATGAAAGCCACAGCAGGCTTAAATCGATAATGTAGGATTACTTGGCCCTGACCTACAACCTGGTATGTGGTGTGAGCCAGAAATAAAACTGTTTACATAGCAACTAGCATAATAGCAACTGTAAGCTAGGTGAGGCACATCTATTCTTTTATTTTTTTCATAATTACTTCATTCATGTTGTTTCTGAAAGGTTGGCTTGTTTACATTTGAAAGGGGTTTGGGCAAGCTTGTATGTACTTTGCATTTTGAAAGAAAACCCATGTGGACGACTTAAGCCAAACAAGGCTTTTTACCAGTTGCCTAGACTTTGCATCTTCATACTGTTCTCTAGCTAAAACTGTAGAACAATCACAAAAAACAGCAGCTTCTGCTACCACTCTAAATAGGCATTCCTTGTAGCCCCCTAGACACTTATCAGTTTTCCAGATAAAGCCAAAATGTGTTTTTCATAGTAGCATGTAGCACAGCACAGGTATGGATAGGTGTGCTCAAACATAGTAATATATAGGCAAGATGATGCAACTAACACGATAGAAGTTTGTTATTAGGAAAAAAGTATTTTAAATGGGGCTGATGGTATGAAGGGACAAAGCACATATATGTTTTACTGTGCAGCTCCAAACAGAGTACACCCATCTAAGCCCATTAACTTCAATGAACTTAAAATGGTATAATGCTGTTTAAGGATTGAACGGTTAGTTACCCAGATTCCATGCAGGTTTGCCACAGATGGGACATCCCTTCCAGGGATTCCACACACACACACACACACACTTTTTTTCTGGCCTGGAACAGGCAAAGGCCTTAACTAAGTAACTGCCACCACTCTGGTTCTAGGGCTTTACTAGAAAGGGCCCAGAGCACCCTCCCTGCCCCCAGGCAACTCCCTCATTAATCGGGGTATGTCCTGACATATGGCCAAATTTGAAGTAGTGTTGCCACCTCCAGGTTGGGAAATTCCTAGAGATTTCAGGGTGGAGTCTGGGGTGGCTGGGGCTTGAGGAGAGGTTAGGGTTGCCAAGTCGCGGCGGGGGATTTTATGTTTTCACAGAATTTGGGCCACGGGGGGAGCGAGACGCTTTGCACCCATCGCCAGGATTTGACGCTACGCGTCGCTCTAGCAACGGGGCTCCAAACAACCCCATTGCCAGAGCGACACGTAGCGTCATGTCTTGGCGACAGTGGTGCAACGCGTCTCGCCATCCCTGCAGCA
>NW_015161416.1:246431-286777 GCF_001447785.1 Gekko japonicus | reverse complement strand
CTCTGTACCACACAGTAGCCAGGACATCCAGGAGCTGAGCTTTATTTGCAGAAATTTACCATAGAGTTTCCCAATAACAGATAAAAGACTAATTGGTCTAAAATTAGAGGGATTAAGGTGACAGCCCTTTTTGTAGATGGGAACAATTATTGCATTAGTCCAGGCTGCTGGCATCTGGCCAGTCTTATTTACCATAGTGAAAAGAGCAGCTAGCAAAGAGGCCCACCACTCAGGATTAGCTTTCAGTACCTCAGGGATTATCACAATTAAGATCGTTCATAAAAACAGCCATAAACAATAAATAAATCAATTGTCCTAATTGAGCTTTTAATGCATTTAGATGCATTTGTCTGAAGTTGTTCAAGAAATATCTTCATTGCGTCCCTCCCCTTATTGTTAAAATAGAACAACAGCGGCTCTTCCACCCCACCCCATAACCACCACATAAAATTAGAAAAGATTTTTTTCAGGTTCCTAGTAATCTCCACCCTGCTGGATGGCGTTCCTGTGTCAGACCCAGCCTTGTCTTAGCAGCATTCCTTAGCAGGTGGCAGCTATTTCAGCTCCAGGAGGGGGCAGGGGGAGGAGAAAGGAGGGAAGGAACACTATCTATTTTCTGTTGCCAACAAAAACTTTTCAACCGGTAATAGTCCTCTGGTGGCAACTGCCACTGAGGTGAACAGAACAGCTGCTGCTGGGTAATGCCGAAGAAGCTTTCACCAAAACGTGAGGTAGATGAAAGCCACAGCAGGCTTAAATCGATAATGTAGGATTACTTGGCCCTGACCTACAACCTGGTATGTGGTGTGAGCCAGAAATAAAACTGTTTACATAGCAACTAGCATAATAGCAACTGTAAGCTAGGTGAGGCACATCTATTCTTTTATTTTTTTCATAATTACTTCATTCATGTTGTTTCTGAAAGGTTGGCTTGTTTACATTTGAAAGGGGTTTGGGCAAGCTTGTATGTACTTTGCATTTTGAAAGAAAACCCATGTGGACGACTTAAGCCAAACAGGACTTTTTACCAGCTGCCTAGACTTTGCATCTTCATACGGTTCTCTAGCTAAAACTGTAGAACAATCACAAAAAAAACAGCAGCTCCTGCTACCACTCTAAATAGGCATTCCTTGTAGCCCCCTAGACTCTTATCAGTTTTCCAGATAAAGCCAAAATGTGTTTTTCATAGTAGCATGTAGCACAGCACAGGTATGGATAGGTGTGCTCAAACATAGTAATATATAGGCAAGATGAGGCAACTAACACAATAGAAGTTTTTTATTAGGAAAGAAGTATTTTAAATGGAACTGGTGGTATGAAGGGACAAAGCACATACATGTTTTACTGTGCAGTTCCAAACAGAGTACACCCATCTAAGCCCATTAACTTCAATGAACTTAAAATGGTATAATGCTGTTTAAGGATTGAACGGTTAGTTACCCAGATTCCAGAAGTCCTTGTCCATGTGTTACGGAATGGGAATGGGGCTGTGCAGGTTTGCCACAGATGGGACATCCCTTCCAGGGATTCCACACACACACACTTTTTTCTGGCCTGGAACAGGCAAAGGCCTTAACTAAGTAACTGCCACCACTCTGGTTCTAGGGCTTTACTAGAAAGGGCCCAGAGCACCCTCCCTGCCCCCAGGCAACTCCCTCATTAATCGGGGTATGTCCTGACATATGGCCAAATTTGAAGTAGTGTTGCCACCTCCAGGTTGGGAAATTCCTAGAGATTTCAGGGTGGAGTCTGGGGTGGCTGGGGCTTGAGGAGAGGTTAGGGTTGCCAAGTCGCGGCGGGGGATTTTATGTTTTCACAGAATTTGTGCCACGGGGGGAGCGAGACGCGTTGCACCCATCGCCAGGATTTGACGCTACGCGTCGCTCTAGCAACGGGGCTCCAAACAACCCCATTGCCAGAGCGACACGTAGCGTCATGTCTTGGCGACAGTGGTGCAACGCGTCTCGCCATCCCTGCAGCACGGATTCTGCAAAGACATGCGGATCCCCCGCCACGATTTGGAGAGATTTGGTAAGCCTAGGAGAGGTAGGGTTGCCAGCCTCCAGGTAGGGGCTTAAGAACATAAGAACATAAGAGACGCCAATGTTGGATCAGGCCAAAGGCCCATCCAGTCCAACACTCTGTACCACACAGTAGCCAGGACATCCAGGAGCTGAGCTTTATTTGCAGAAATTTACCATAGAGTTTCCCAATAACAGATAAAAGACTAATTGGTCTAAAATTAGAGGGATTAAGGTGACAGCCCTTTTTGTAGATGGCAACAATTATTGCATTAGTCCAGGCTGCTGGCATCTGGCCAGTCTTATTTACCATAGTGAAAAGAGCAGCTAGCAAAGAGGCCCACCACTCAGGATTAGCTTTCAGTACCTCAGGGATTATCACAATTAAGATCGTTCATAAAAACAGCCATAAACAATAAATAAATCAATTGTCCTAAAGTGCCAGAACTATACTCAGATAAAATGCAAGAGCAGAAATATCTAGAACTTTCTAAATAAATTATAACATTAGCACAGACCAAAAAAAGACTGATTATGTCTGTGTTTTTTATCATTTGGGGTGACCCAAAGAACTTAAAATCTTTTCCTGAAGACGTTCTCAATTTAATGCAGAGGGCTTGTGGATTTTTAGTGGTGATATATACAAAAATCCTGTGAGCCCTCTGGAGTGAATGAATGCTTGTGGTTGCTTCCAGTGACTGATACCACACAGCTAAACTATTAAAGCATATGACCATTCCACTGGGAGTGAAGTAGTGCTGGAGACATGGTTACTCCCTTTACTTGGCATCCTGTGAGCCTAGCACCAGCCTTAGATGATGTGAAGGGTTGGACTGTCAGTGGAGGTGCAATCACAGCCTTCCTTTCCCATGGAAGCCTCCGTAACATAGGCCTCTACTTTAAGGATCCTCAGTCTTGTTCAGCCCAAAGGCATTTGGAATTTTGAGAACAGGGAGTGGGTGCCACCACAAAACAGTTGTCATGGGAATTAAGGCCAAGGAAAAAATGTGGGGAGGTTGCAAGCCAAGCATCCTATGATGGAAGCAGCTGCTTCTGAATTGATATCCCTGTTTTTGGATTCTTCTGAAGCACCTGGTACTGCAAGTGAAGCGGAAGAAAGCCAGGTCTGACTCTTTGCTTTGAGGAAGAAGCAAATAGGTGCCAATAAGCTCATTGATTGTGCCATGTTGGGGATCTCCATTCTGCTTGAAATATGGGGGTGGGATTATTCTGTTGGGCATAAACTAAGCATGTTTACTTGGAAGTAAATTCAGTTGAAATCAATATAGCTTATCCACCTGTAAATGTATTTAGGACTGAGACACCGACTTGGCTGAATACATCATGTCTCAAACTGAACATGATTATCTTTGCTATTTTACAGCTCATTTCTTCTATTTGCTCAGTTAATTTGTGAAGTAGACTAATAAAACAAACATAAGCCTCACCCTTGAAATGTCAATCACAGAATGAATAAACTGACAAATCTAAATTTAAAATACTTGATTAATGAAAGTGAAACAAATCGTTTTGGATAAACAATGACTATCACCTTGCATACATCAGTAGCAGTAGGCAATGTTCGAATTAGAAATCACTCTATCAAAATCTGGAGATCACTTACTCAAAGCAAATATTACTAGGGTTGCCAGCCTCCAGGTGGGGCCTGGGGATCTCCCGCTTTGACCACTGATCCCCAGCCGACAGAGATCAGCTCCCCTGGAGAAAATGGCTGCTTTGAAGGGTGGGCTGTATGGCATTGTACTATGCTGAGGCCCCTCCCCTCCCCAAACCACGCCCTCTCCTGGCTCCACCCCCAAAGTCTCCAGGTATTCTCCAACACCGACTTGGCAACCCTAAATATTACCCATGTTTTTTAAAAGGACAATCTAGAACTTGATAGTGGCATACAATTCTCATGTATGGGAATATAACATACCTATGCATTTGCCTTCTGTGTGTGCACATATTATTGTTGCTTAGAGCCACATTCTATGACATTTCAGAAGCACACACAATGTGGGAGAAAATCCTCAGAACTGGAAACCTGACAGCACAAATGAGATTAGCCAGTTTGATGTAGTGGTTAAGAGTGACAGACTCTAATCTGGAGAACTGGGTTTGATTCCCCACTTCTTCACATGCAGCCAACTGGGTGACTTTTGGTCAGTCACAAGTTCTTCCAGAGCTGTCTCAGTCCCACCTACCTCACAGGGTCTCTGTTATGGGGAGAGGAAGGGAAGGAGATTGTAAACTATTCTGAGACTTCAAGTAAAGGGCAGGGTATATATCCAATTTATTGTTGTTGTCTTTTTGTTTGTTTGGGAGTGTTTTTAAGGGGGAAGACTGTATTCACCATCCCCAAACTGCACATTTTATGTCTGGCTAGAATTTTTAATAAGCACTGAAAGTTACTTTCATCTAGATACTTTCCATGCAGCTGGTTCAGAGTTTCAATACTAAATCAGAAGCTCCAGAAGATCCAATAAGAAAGGCATCATGTTGTTGTGAATCAGCCCCATGCTTGATTCAGCATATCATCCTAAGTGAATACACCCTAAACGAGCAAGTAAAAGGAGAATTTATTTCAACAAACCACTCCTATGCCCTGTTATGGAGAGGGCTGGAACTGTGGGCCAAGTGGTACAGTTATCTTTTTTGATGCAGAAAGTTTCATGTTCAAAACCATAGTTTAAAATATTAGCTAGTAGACCTCTGTCTGAGCTGCTGCCAGACGTAGACAATACTGACCTTAATAATGACCTGGCTTAGTATAAAACCATTTCATGTATTCTTCCACAAAAAAGCTGCTTTTTCAAAACTTTAACCAAGACACATCCCATTCTTTGTCAAAGGCTAGTAAATCCAAAGAGAAGAATGTAATTCTTGGGAGCTTTGTCAAGTGGAGCTGCACCAGGATGTCAAGTCTGAACCGGCCTCTCCTTCTATGGCTGCTAGAAGAGCGATCTAACCATTCTACCACAGGAAGGGTAAAATGCTCATGGCCCACTGCCCTCATCCATTTGGTATCATGCTATTTCACCAAACTTCATCTGTTTCATGGAGTGGAAGGAATATAACTGGGTGTTGGAGCTATGGGCCACTTGCATTAGGACCCCCCCCCCATATCAAATTAGATCTCCACATTTTCTTGGCCCTTCTTTCTTTCTGGTATCTCTGTCTTTTACCTCTACCCCACCCCACAACTCCAGCTGGCAGGGCTGACTCATGCAGACGGGCCACTTGTTAAGGGAGCAAACTGAGCCTCAGCAGTGCAGCAAGGGCTCTGGTAGAATCTGGTGGTGTGGGTTTGGGTGCTGATGATGGATATAGGCTATGCCCATCACTCATTCCATTGATGTCTGAAAGCAAGATGAGCCCCAGCAGCACTGCCAGCACCTCCGGAACTTGCTTTGCAGACAGGCAGCAGTAGCATACATTGAGGGGGTGGTGGCAAAGGATGGGGGCCACGCCTTTGGTCTTCTCCCACATCAGCACTCTCTTCTATTTGTGGTGCCCCAAGTGCCTAGCCTTGGCAGTCATCTTCATGCTATATTACAAACCAGAGATGAGATATTAGCTCTTTTTAGCAGACTTGGCTCAGTTACATAGTCTTTTTGTTCTTTATCTGTGACTTGGTATTCGCGCATTCAGTTGGCAGCAGGATAGTTACTTGTCCTTTTATTTATTTATATTTCAATTTGTATCCCGCTCACCCCCAAAGGGCTCTGTATGTGTTGTTGTTTTCTTTGTGCTTTTGTATTTTTAATTATTATTCCTTGTCTTGAGAATTCTGTTCTGGAAAATAAATTTGCCAAATAAATATTCTGCACAATTAATTCTGCATGTGCTAGGCATAAGGGCGAGGCGAGGAGTGTGAAGAATTCTGAAGTGTCATTCCTTGACTGAGACTTTTCATGAGTATCCCTCTACCTCTGGAAAGCTTTCCCATTTTAAACATTACAAGGGCTCTGTAACCTTTTAAAAAAGGGATGCAGAATTCTGCAGACTGTCTTAAATCCCAAGTTCCTTCTGAACTGGTGCAGAACTACAGCATCCACATAGCCCTTGTTTTAGCAGTTAGCAGTGCAATCCTATGTACAGTTTCACACTTCTGAATCCATTAAAGTCAATGGGCTTAGAAAGGTGTACTTTAGCCTTGCACTGTAACCTTGTTTCTCCCCTCGAGGCATCCTGAGGACTGTGAATAAGTTTGAGAATGCTAAGAGAATTCTGTGCACATCCACAAGACTAAAGTTGCCATGATTCCTTAGGGGATGTTGCAAACAAAATCAAACTTTGAAACTTTATTTGTTAAAAAGTGAATGCCTCTTGCACATAGAGAGGGACTAAGAGAATTCTGTGCACATCCACAAGACCAAAATTGCCATGATTCCTTAGGGGATGTTACAAACAAAATAAAACTTTGAAACTTTATTTGTTAAAAAATGAATGCCTCTTGCAGAGCATAGAGAGGGACAGAGTACTTATCCCCCACATAGGAAGTATCCCCTCAAGGGAAAAAATGTCTTTATGGGCAGAGAAGCAGAAGACAGAGAAAGGGTAACCCCCCCCAACACACACACACACATTCTTTTCCAGCCTTTGGGAGAGAGTCATTTGTGGATCTAGTGATGTCAACATCTGCATGACAGATGTTTGAGCTGGCTGTTGTCTGGTCTCAACAATAGGAAGCTTCTTCATTTTTATTTTTCCATCAGTCTCTCTTATTGATGGATGATTTGAAATTAATTCAGTGTCTATTCTAGCTTTGCTTCAAGTTTTTCCATTTGTTAAAACCCACATTAAATACCAATACGTGAAACTAAAATGAAGCACCTTCCACTTTTCTTTCCATATTCACCTCCTGGTTCTGGGCTCACCTATGGGCTGCAGGTTCTTCTTGATTACTATGTGCCATGGTGCCTGATTTAGATTGTGACTGTGGCACACTTGGAGTAGGGCATTCAGCCTTCCCACCCACACCATTTTCCTGACCTGGAATGGTCCTGAGAGAACACGGTTGGGTCTGTCGTGTTACTGTTGGGGAAACCCAAAAGTGTACCTGGGGTATTCCCCAACTGGCCAAATAGAAGATCTTGATAGCATTGCAGGTCAGGAAACTGGCACAGGGGAAAGCATGAATCCCTTTGTCCAAGCGTGACACAGCTGCAATCCACACTGAGTACCACACATGCAGACGCTAAGGAGAATGTGAAAGGACAGGTCTTTGAAAGTGTGAAAGGCTAAGTCAGAGGACCAGGCTCCTGCCAACAGAAATCAGCAAGGCATGACACCAGCCAGGTCTTCTTCATGCAGTGTGGGCTGCAGTGTTGTTTCAGAGGGTAAGCCCTGTTAGTCTACTGTAGCAATTTAAAACAGAAGTCCAGGGACACCTTAAAATCTAACAACATTTATTCCCGTGTGAGCTTTCAGCAGTCAGGGCTCGCTTTTTCAAGATGAACCCACCAAACCTCTCTCTGCTCTAGCGCCTCCTCTTTTCCCTACCTTCTGTGGTTTTTCTTATAGAAATCTCCAAAACTATTTCCTTCCCATAACATCTGAAGAAGTGTACTCTGACTCAAAACCTCATGCTTGAAAAAATGTTAGTTTTAAAGATGCCACTGAATTTCTGTTTTATTTTGCATTGTTGCACCTACATATCCTGAGGGTAGACTAAGTTCCAGTTTACACATAATGCTGGCAACACAAGACTTTCAGTTATGGCTGCCAACCTCCTGTGGGGTCTAGAACTCTCTCTGAACTACATCTGATCTCCAGAATACAGAGATCATATCCCTTGATAAAAATTGCAGCTTTGGAGGGGGGATTCTATCATATTACATCCCTGCTGAGTTCCCTCCCCAAACTCCATCGCCTTCAGACTCCACTCTCAAATCTCCAGTGGTTTTCCAAGCTGGATTTGGTGGCCCTACTTAAAATGAGAAGTAGCACCTGTGCTGCAACCAATGAAAAGTGGTAGTATGTCTTTGCAAAATATCCATGAGGGCTCCATGGGGCAAGAAGTAAGCGCATGGTGCTGCTGCTTTACCTGGGGTGCAGAGCCCTTGCACAGTCACCCAGGACTGTCTTTGCCTCACTAGTATTGCATTTGTATCAGGCCTCAGCTGGCAAATGCCTCATCTGACTTGACCCCCATGCTGGGTCTGCTTCCCCAGTGGAGTGGTTGCTGTTGCTAGAGGACCTGTAACTACAGCTGAGCTCACTGCATGCTTATTTATAACACGGGCTGCGTGAGAGGAGTGCTTTCTTGAGGATGTTGATGACATCTAATTACAACAAATGCTATGCCAACTAAACACCCCCTCAGCTTCAGGGGTGTAAAGCACTTGAGACTTTGTCGGCATATGCTGGAACTGTACACATTACGACAGTATGCAATCCATTTATGCAGAAAAGGAGCAAGCGTGTGCTTGCTGTCCTCCCCCACATGTTCCACACAACTTGCGCAAGGGCTTATACACATATAAAGTGTGGACAAAAAGGTTCCTTCTCAGAACCCTACTTTTTGCAGCAGTTTATACATAAAAGGTAAAGGTAAAGGTTTCCCTTGCTCGAAAGCCAGTCAAATCTGACTCTAGGGTTGCGGTGCTCATCTCCGTTTCAAAGCCAAAGAGCCAGCGCTGTCCGAAGACGTTTCCATGGTCATGTGGTTTATACATACATAAGCTTTAAAACACATTATGCTATATGCACAGAAAAGAAAGGGCACGGTGCCAGCATAATGTTTTGTGATCCTGCATAGTATTCTTTAAGGAAGTTCAGAATCAAACGACCTAGCCCAGAGTTGATTGGTAGCAACCTCCTGGTATTTTAGGCCAGAGTCTTTCCAATGCTGCTGCTTGGAAACTTTCTACTGAAGATGCTAAAAATGGAACCAGGGAATTCATAAATGCAAGGCATGTGTTGTTCCACTGAGCTCTTCTAGATGAGGGACAATCAGGATCAGAGAGCCTAGGCCCTATTGAAATGAAGCAATACTTCACCAGAAGCAAAGGATTTTTGCAGGATGAGATCCTTGGGAAAGTGTTCCTATGAAGGTGTTCCTAAGAGTGCCCATTTAGTGAGACAGTGAACCAGAAGATGTCTATTTAGAGAACAGAAATGTTCTGAAATGTGATACATTGTTTAATATTGACTCCCTGACAAAGCTAGGATGATGAAGTGGGTAAAGGTGCACAGAACTTAGTACATAGAATGAGCAATGCTGATCCCTCCCCAAACATTCGGAGTGCCAGGGTATGTGCCTGTAGTCTACTGCAGGTCTGTTATTATAGTGGTGCCAGGGGATACATCCCTCCAAACTTAGCAGTGCAGGGTATAATTAGCTCTAGCTCCCCATTATGAATTAAATTGAACTAATAAATAAATAAATCATGGTAGTCCACATTCATCATGAATTCACTAGACCCACTCAAAAACTCCAAAAAGAAATAACAAGGGTCATGATACTGGCAATTATGCCCATCCCTTTAAAACAAAATTAACCCACGCTTACAGAGAGTGGAAATGCACGTGTGGCAGTGCCAAAGAGAAAACACATGTGAGCCATGCTTTGTCTTCCTTGTTTCTTGGATGATGAGGGAATCAGGTGTCTCTCTTCCCAGCATGCTCTAGGGGGAGGGGGGAAGATACATAGATATGACTGCTAGTCCATCTGCCAATAAAGGAAAGGTGTGATTATCTCCTCCCACAGGGGAATATTTTAAACTTCCAGAACATTCTGGTCTAAGAGTAGCAGTTATCTTACAAAGAAATTTCGAAGGGAGATTAAAGAGAGAGTCTGCTGAACTGCAACTGATAATGAAGCTCAAGACAATGCATCCACCTGGACTTAATCAAGACCTTGGTTTCCTGTCTCATTACCAATGCTGATTTCTCCAGGCTACTACCTCTCTGCATATCATTCACACCTAAACCAATCACACCTGCTATTGTTATTTGCCTGCTAATTTCATTTAGCATCTGAAATCACTCCACTTTCCAATATATAGGACTCACATTCTAGCTGTATCTGAAGAAGTGAGCAGTGACTCATGAAAGCTCATACCCTGCCATAAATTTTGTTTGTCTTTAAGGTGCTACTGGACTCTTCCTCTTTTCCACCCATTCTGTTCATATCTGTGCATTTCAACCCCATCTATCCTCCAAGGAACTAAGACTCATTAGCCTGGAAACACCAGAAACTAGAAGTACAAATCACATGTGCTTCCCCTTTTGCTGCTTCCAAATAATATGCAATGCTGCTAGGAACAATGTCTCTATTAACTTGTATACCTTATTTAAAGAACGACTTCAATCCAGAATAGCATTTCTGTAGGCAAGAGGATTTCTGCTTGCAAAGCATGACTTTTTCATTTTCCTCTCCTGCAGTAGCACCAAAGTGCCTCCTGAAATCCTGTTCCTAGGGGAAATGTGCATTCCTTGGACAGCAGAGGTGACAAACAAGCAAGTATTGGAGCACATAAAACCAGACATGTCATTGGAAGGAAAGATAATAAAACTGCGACTGACTTATTTCACCCATGCCATGCGGAAGAACTCACTAGAAAAAGCAATTATGCTTGGATTGGTTAGTGGCACAAGGAAACTGAGCCACCAAAGAACATGGTGGCTAGACACCATAAAAGTCAACACCAGCTTAAGCATGGAATGACTCAAAGAAACAGTACAAGATCAGAAAACATGGAGAGAGATGGCCCATAGAATCGCCACGAGCTGGACATGACTGAATAGATAGCAAGGGGAAATGGGTCCCCCAGAAACAGGCTTTTGTGGAAGCATTTTGGGATGCTGTGGAAGGAAGGAAGTGGGGAAACTGTACTCCATGGGTGGAAATCCTTGAATCGGCTTCTGGGTTTTGGCGTCTCAATGGCGAACGCGTTCCTGGAGAGATCCCAGGGACACGATCTGCATGCCAGTGGTTGGGAGGGGGTGTGATAGTACACACTACCCCGGGGTCCTTGCGTTGGGCCTCCAGCCATGGGGCGCTAAAGGGTCGCCTCTCCTCTGGCACACTGCTGGAGAATTGAGGCTCCCTTCTGCTCCAACGGTCCTGACGCTGTGTGTCCCCTATGGATCTCGAACCGCTGACTGGGACAAGCGCGTGGAGGCTGAATGAGCAACATGAATAGGGTTGCCAAATGGTACTCACCTCCTCTGCGGGGGATTCCTGGGGACCTCCTGGTGCGCGCGCGCACAAAGCACGCACACGCGCGACATATCTACATCACCCAGATGTGACGTCGCACGGCTGGGGGCACGGCCACAGCAATTTGAGGGGAAAACTCTATGTTTTCCCCTCAAATTGCTGTGGCCCCGCCCCCAGCGTGCGACGTCACATCCGGGTGACGTGCATGCGGGGGTGGGGTTTCCCCGGGGGGCGATTCTGTCACGTCAGAAATCGGGCCGCCAAAGCGGGGGATTCCCCGCCCCCCGGGCCCATTTGGCAACACTAAACACGAACCTTTGGCGAGGTCTTCAGGCTGACATGAACTGTGAGTCCATGAAAGCAAAAACACCAGGATAAAGGCAGAAAGCTTCCCCCCTGCAATAAAAGCGAGTGGGGGAGGGAACTTCCCAAATGCAAAGAAAAGACAGAGGCATCTCCAAAGGGGGGAGGCAGCCATAAAAGCAAAACAGAGCTGTTTTAAGAACTTCACAAGATATTTACAAGCATTAACACGAACTTTAGAGACTTTTGGCAAACTACTCTTAAAAATAAACATTCCCAAAGATGGCGGGCAAAAAAACTGAGAAGGATAAGCAAGCAAAACTTAAGCTTTCTTCAGGAAGTCAGAGTCCAGCTGGGCTGGTCAGCTGCCTGGAAACTTCCACAGACATTTCAAAGATGTTAGCAGACTCTTTGCGGCCTCTGCTGGAACAAATGACAAACATAAACCAGCAACTGACAACTTTAAATCAGAACTTTGCAGCCCAGCAGCTCCAGCTAAGTGAAATTAACAAAAAGACTGAGCAGACAGCCAAGATGGTGAAGGAGATGGATGCCAAGACTAAAAAGGTTAAAAAACATGTGCAGATGTTGGAAAAGAAGAGAACATCTGATGAATCACAGCTCTTGCAACTACAAATGGAAAAAGCAAGCTTTGTCCTGAGATTTCAGGGGCACCCTGAAACTATGGGGGAGAATCTGAAACAAATTCTGAGTGATGCCTTGGCCCTGATTGCAGATTTAAAAGCAGATTATATTCAAAACGAGATGGATGTGGTCTACAGATCATATTCAGAATATATAAAGAAGAAAAATCTGCCAGGGGAGATAGTAGTCAGATTCTCAAAAAGACATATAAGGGATCAAATCCTGAAAGCAACATCAGGAATGTCCCTAAAAATCGAGGGCAAGGAAATAAGGGTTTTGAAAGATTTGAAATTAGGAAGAGAAAGAAATTTAAAGTCTTGGCAAGGTTTTTGCAAACAACATCCCCTACAGATGGTTGGTGCCTGAGGGCATCCTTTTTAAGATAAATGACAAGAAAGAAAGAATTGGCACTGCTATTAAAGCTCGGGAGTTTCTGAAGCAGCAACTTGGTTCTACAGGAGAGGACGACAACGACAGTGACAAAGGAAGTGACAATGACTCTGATGCTACAACTTCTGAAGAAGATTCCAATTCGCAATGTGGAGCAGTCGCCCCCAAACGAGACTATCAATTGAGGAATAGAAGGGGGGGGGGGAAATGAGATGCTGAATGACTCTGAAGTTAGCCTTAAGTGGATTATTAGTAGTAGTTCTTTTGTGGCATTTCTTGAAGAGTTATTTTAACTGGTTTTGATAACATAAGCATACATATATTGATCACACTCAATGTAACTAATAATCTCTCTAATAATTTAGCAATTTTTTATATGCTTTGTAATGGCCACCACCTCTTGGCTTTTTAGAGGTTTTTCTTTCCTTTCACCTGTAGTTTGTAGATACCCTCCGTTATTTCTTTGTAGTTTATAGAAAATGCAATAAAAAATATCCCTTCGGGGGTTGAAAAAAATATCCTTGAATCCATGGAAACATTAGTTGGAATTCAAGCAGCTGTTAGGCTTCAGGGGACTTCTTTTGTGAGTACAGCTTTTGTCGAAAGGGGGCATGTGTTCATGGTCTAAACAAGGAGGATGGAATTTGCATCTTCAGCATTTAGTGCAAAATGTCTTTTATTGGTCAAAGCTATACTAGTATTAAATCTTTTTTACTGTTTATGCGAGGCTCCTGAAGCCACTGCTTTGAGTTGATGTCTCTCGGTATATTCCAGAGGGTAGTCGCATTAGCAAAAATAAACAAGTCTTGTGACACCATAACAAGTTGTGCACCCTGTGGGATTTGAATAGTGCTGCAACCAAAAGAAGTTGTTTGCTGCAAGTAGAGTGAGCCATAAACAAACCCAGTAGCATAAGAACATGGTTTTGGAAATAACTGGGTATTTTGCAAGGTCAATCAAGACGAGAAGGTGAACTTGAAAATTATGCTTGGACTCAGAACTATCTGCAAGGGCACTTCAGAAGAGTGAAATAAACTATCTGTATTCTCCCTCTTTTTGCAAAATAGCTAAAATCCCAAGCAAATACCTGACAACAATATTTCTACCATGTACTTTGCTGCACATAAGGTGAGTGTGCATGCTGTAATTATTAGACTATGTGTTAGATACCCAGTCAGGAGCAACCTGCTACTTGGCTGATTTCAAGCCAGGGGTGAAGTTAATAGGAAGGCAATGCAGGGAAGCATCAGCTGTCATGACCAACAGCTGAACAACAGAAAGTGGCATGCTAAAAAAAACCCCTTCTTGTTAGCAAAAATGTATTTGAAGTGCGATGTTTGTTTATAACTAACATTAAGCTACCAATAGCCACACTAGTTTGGTACTAAAAAAATTAGGAATCTTGAGTCTGATTGTGTTGGGGGAGAGAGTCTTGCAGGATCAGGTCCTAGAAGAAGATGACAATATCAAAGCTAATTTAAAATGAAAGTCTAGAGTCCTCATTGGAATAGAAGCCACAGAAGAAGAAATACCCAGTTCTAAACATACTGTCAGGGCTGGCTCATACCTAAGGCAAGATCAGGGAATTATCCCAGGCAACAAACTGAGGAGCAGCAGCCTCCTTCCCTGCTGCCGCACCCTTACTGCTGCCACCTCCATTCCCACTCAGGAAGTTAGAGGAGATCATTCTTCTCACATTTTCAGTTTCCGAAGCCTCCCTAAAACCAGCACAGCAAGCCAAGTGTGCCCCAGGGCTTCCCAAACTCTCATGAGGTTAATTTCTCTCAGAAGAGTTCAGCCTTTGTTTTGGTTACCCTGGCAATGGTTGCTGCCTTTGAACATGGAGGTTTCATTCAGTTACGCTAGCTAATAACCTTTGGATGAACCTATTCTCCATGAATGTGTCTCATCTCCTTTTAATGCCAACTAAACTAGTGGTCATCACTATATCCAGTGGCAGTGAATTCCTCAAGTTAATGACTTCTTGTATAAAGTCTGTCCTGACTTATTTTACCTGTCATTAATCTGTTACCCACTAACTGCATTGGGTACCTGCAAGTTCTAGTATTAAGGAACAGGAATACAAATATCTCTAGATCTACATTGTACAGACCATGTCCTATCATAAGTTTTTTCTCTCTCCTGTCTTAGTTGCTTTTTCTGCACTACCTCTGTAGGCTCCACTAGCTCTCTGGCCATTTTCCTGCATCTGGAATATTTAAAGAAATTCTTATTGGTTGTCTTAATGATTTTTATTAATATGCTCCTAATATTATGTTTTTGCCTGTGGTATTGTCATCTCAGAAGCTGTGGTGGCTCAGTGGTTAAAACACTTAGCTGCAGACCGGAAGGCAGTTTGAGACCCTAGTGCCACGTGATGAAGTGAGCTCCCGTCTCTGGTCCCAGCTCCTGCCAACCTAGCAGTTCAAAAGCAAGAAATTGCAAGTAGGTAATTAGGTATCGCTTTGGTGGGAAGGTAACAGCATTCTGTGCGCCTCAGCATTCAGTCATACTGGCCACATGACCATGGAAAAGTCTTTGGACAATGCTGGCTCTTCAGCTTGGAAGCGGAGATGAGCACCGCCCCCTAGAGTCGGATTCGACTGGCTTTCGAGCAAGGGAAACCTTTACCTTTATTGTCAACTCACATTTATTTTCTTTAGAACTAATGAGTATAGTTTTACTTGAAGTTTTATATCACATTATTTGTGGGATTCTCCCTAGTAGTTTGTTCAGTTTTAAGCAAAGGCCATATACAGTGTTGCACTTACCTGTAACTGTTGTTCATTGAAGTGTCTTCTGTGCAGGCACACATTATATTGTTGTTGTTGTTATTATTGTTATTATTATTATTATTATTATTATTATTATTATTATTATTATTATTTCTATCCCACCCTCCCCACAGGGCGGGCTCAGGGCGGCTCACATTCAGCAGCACCATGTGCCGGGTCATATAAAACATATAAATACATAAAAACAAGATAAAACAATCACATATTATACAGTTAAAGTGCTCGCCATGATGGTCAATCCTTCAGTCAGTTAGAGATGGCAGGCTATAAGATGTAAGGCTAAGTCCCGATTCTGTGGTATCGGGTCTCACACGATGCTGTATCTCGATCTCCAAAAAATCACTGAAAAGGCCCTGACCTTAGTGGAGGTGAGCCTGGCCTCCTTGGGGCCTGGAATCATTAGACGATGTTGCAACCCCGACCGTAGTGCTCTCTGGGGTACATGTGGGGAAAGGTGGTCCCTCAGGTATGCTGGACCCTTGCCATATAGGGCTTTAAAGGTCAGTACCAGCACCTTGAAGCGAGTTCGGTATGCTATTGGCAGCCAGTGCAGTGCTTTCAGCATAGGCCGGATGTGTTCCCATCTAGGGAGACCCATCAGAAGCCTGGCCGTGGCATTCTGCACTAACTACAGCTTCCGGATTAGCAACAAGGGCAGCCCCATGTAGAGAGTGTTATAGTAGTCTAATCTCGAGGTGACCATTGCATGGATCACAGTAGCCAGGTCGTCGCAGTCGAGAAAGGGAACAAACTGCTGGATCAGCTGAAGATGGTAAAAGGTTGACTTGGCAGTGGCTGCCACCTGGGCCTCCACAGTTAAGGAGGGATCTAGGAGCACTCCCAAGCTCCTCGCCTCCAGCGCTGGCACCAATGGAGCCCCGTTGAAGGTCAGGAGTGGGATCCCTATCCCCAGGCCACCTCAACTCAGGCACAGGACCTCCGTCTTCACCAGGTTCAGCTTCATTGGGACTGCGCTTGTACAGGCCAGCCATCAGAGGCTCTCCAAAGCTATTCCAGCAAATTCTAACACTCCGAGGGGAGCCCCACCCCTGCAGATGTTAGAGGCTGGTTTCCCTGATCAGTGGTCACATTCTCTGTAGGGAGGGCCCCCCTTTCCTTCGGTCCTCCCACCACGAGCACAACCATATTAATACATGTAATGAACTCTCAGTGGGGCAGGAGGAAGGGAATGTGTACCTGCACAGAAGATACCTCGATGAACAACAATCTCAGGTAAGTGCAACACTGTTTTTCATCTTCATTCTTCTATGCAGTCCCATATTGGGAGACTATAAAGCTCCTTACCTTGGAGGTGGGTGAGTTCATTGGAAGAGGGAGTGCAAAACAGCTCTGCCCACTGCTGAATCCTTTCTTGCACTGACATCCACAGAGTAATGCTTTATGAAGGTGTCCGATGATGACTGCATCACTGCCCAGCAAATGTCCTCCAAGGGAGTGCCTCTTTGGAAGGCGGCAGATGCTGCCTGTGCTCATGCAGAATGTGTTCGAAGCTAATGGACATGAAAGTTTGGCTCTTTCATACCCGTTTGATGGCCGAGACTATCCACCTAGAAATAGTCTGCCACTTTCCCTTTTGAACTACCAGAGTAACAAAAAGTCACTGGGACTGTCTGAATCTCTTTGTCCCATCTAAGTAAAATAATAAATACTTTTTAATGTCTAAAGAATGCAATGTTTTTTCAGCTTCCAAGTAGGGGATGCTCTTGGAGGAGATCTGCTACTAAAGGCAGGTATATATAAAGTCCCCTGGACAGATCTAGAAGGATCTAAAACCAAGCCTGCTAGGGTCAAAAAACTGTGACTAAAATGCACAGTGTGTGTTCTCCCTTGATCTTATTCAGCACTCTGGGAATGAGGAAAAATTGCAGGAAGGCATAGAAAAGAGTGCCTGTCCAGTGGATCTGAAATGTATCCCCTAGGGAGAGGGGGTCTATGTGTGCCCTGGAACAAAACATTGGAGCCTTTGTATTGGAATGGATGGCAAAGAGTCTACCCTGGGAAAACCCCATTGTTGAAAAATTGGGAGGATATTCTCCCCAACACCCATTCGTGTTCTGAATGCCCCAACCTGCTGAGGATGTCTGCTTTTGTGTTGGCCTTGCCAGTGACATGTACTATATGAAGGGAAGACCCATGGGTGATAATCAGTTCACATATGAAAGTGGCCTCCCTGCAAAGGGCCAATGATGCAGTGCCCCCTTGACGATTTTTATATGTCATTGTGGTCGCATTGCCCATAATAATCTGGATGGCCTTCCCCCTGATGAGTTCTGCGAAGGAGGTAAGGGCATAACATAGAGCATGCAATTCTAAAATATTAATATGTAAGCCATTTTCTTCAGGTAAGCATATATCTCGGACAGAGAAAGACTCACAATGAGCTCCTCAACCATATAAGGATGCATCAGAAGTAATGGAGAGTTGTGGTACTCTTTCCCCAAATGGTACCCCTGCAAAAAGGGTATTACCATGCATCCAGCAGCTCAGCTGGTAGACTGGGGTCCACGGAATTAGTGTGTTGCGAATGAATGGTTAGGCAGAACTTGGTTCAGGAACCAATTTTGTAAAGGCCACATCTTTAAGTGGGCTGTGTTGAGGCCATGACCCCTAAGACTTTCTGGAAAAACAGAGCTGATGGAATCTATTGTTAGCCAGGATTCTGATTAGTGCCTTAATATGTAAGGCTCTGTCTATAGACAAAAAAGCCTTATCCACTGTGTCATCCAAGAGAGCACCAATAAAGGACGGTTTTGGGGAAGGCTGCAGGTGACATTTCTTATAATTATTAAGCCTAGGCCTGATAAGTTTGTAAAATTAATGACATCTGTGACTCTAGTTTAGTTTGCGAGGATGCTGTCACTAGCCAATCATCTAGCTAGAGGTAAACAGAACACCCTTTCATCCTTATATAGGCTATTACCGTGGCTATGCACTTCAGAAAAAACCCGAGGGGCATTTGCCAGGCCAAACAGAAGGGTCACGTATTGATAAGAAATACTGTTATATTTAAAACGCAACAATCTGTGATAACTAGGGTGAACTGCAATATGAAACAATACATCTTGGAGATCAAGCACAGAAAACCAAGAGTTTAATGTTAACATCTGCAAAACTGATTGTAACAATAACATTTTAAACTTTCTAAGAACCAGGGGAAAAATTAGGTCCCTTAGGTCTAGAATAGGTCTGAGACCGCCTTCCTTTTTGGGTACTGTGAAAAACCGCAACTAGAACCCCGTGATGGAGTCTGAATCTGTGACATTTTGAACTGCTCTCTTTCCTATCAGGGATGAGAGTTCTTGTTCCAACTCTGGTAAATAATTATTCAGGGCCTGGTCTGGATGCTGAAGAAGTGGCCTTTGTAAAAATTCTAATCTGTTATCTATACTAACTATTGAAATAACCTAAGTATCATTAGTAATCTGTTGCCATTTTTCACTAAAGGGTGCTCGTCTATCCTTAAAGAAAATAGGTGACTGCCCCATACCCAACTCTTGTCAGAAAGCACCTTTTGCAAGCTGCTGTTGCTCTTTAGGCAAAGTCTGGTGCTGAGGCACTGACTGCCTAGCCTTATGGTAAGGCCTACGTCTACCCTGACTCATGGGTCCTGGGGGAAGGACTGTTGTGTAGGATACTGCGGCACCCTCTGTTGTTGCTGAAGGCATCTAAAAAGGGCAACTGATACTGGTGATATCTATGCACCTGTCAGGATCTGTATGGAGTAGCTGATCCTGGTGTGATTCCAAACGACCGAGCTGATTGTTCTTTTTAATCTGAGAAAGGAACTTGTCGGTGGAGGAAGCAAACACTGTTGTCCCTTCAAATGGCAGATCCTCAACCTTCTGTCTGGTCTCAGTCAGGGCTGTTGAGCATAGCCGAGCATGCCATCTTAATACGAGTGCAAAGGCCATTGCCCTGGAGGAGGCATCAGCAGAGTGCCTGTCAGCATTGATTTGCCTAGCAATTTTGCCAGGGCCTTTTTGTCATCAGGCAAGAAATCTATTTGTGTGGCCATCTTCTCCCAGAGGAAAAGCTGATAACCCCCCATGATTGCATTGTAATTAGCAAAGCACAGGTTAAGAACCACAGAAGAGGGGATCGATTTTTCATCCTTCTTTATCAGCTGGAGACTCATGGACTCCTGTGTGTTGTTTGGCCTGCATTTCCTCAGCTATTAGAGATGAAGCTGAGGGGTGGGGGTGGCAAAATAGATAAGAATGTCCTTCTTGCTGAACTCTGTAAAAGGACTCAACCTTCTTTGATGGGGCTGCCACACTAGATAGTTTTTGCCATAGGGTCGAGGACTCAACCTTCTTTGATGGGGCTGCCATACTAGTTTTTGCCATAGGGTCAAAATGACACCAATGCCTTCCAGCATAGGAAAGGCAATTACACCCAGTGAATTTGTAAACTTTACTCAGGATCTTGTCACGAGGTCTTGGGTTGCCGGATGTCACCTCTAGGTCCAATGATTTCATCATCCTCATCATCTGCTCTGTATACAACCTTAAGTCCTTATTAGGTGAGACTGGGTCAGGGTCTCCCAATGTATTGTCCAGTGATGGTTCTGATGGTAGGTCTGAGTCTGGACCCAAGGGTGATTTGGCTCCTTGATCCCCTTCTTCAGAATCTGAATGTCCCGTATCAGGGTGAGAAGATGGTACTGGGGGTAGTCCACAAGTGGACCCATAGCCTCTTGTCCTGCAATCAAGGGGTATGTTGCCTCTAAAGGAATCCTCCTTTGTTGACAGTCACCCTATTTCTGAGGTCTGGGTGATGGTGCATAATATGGGTAATTCTGCCATGGCAGAGGGGATATGGAACCTTGCCACGGAGCCAGAGAGAATGATTCTGAGGGACAATTAGACGTTGGAATTGCTAAAGCACCCTGGCCAAGCTCTAGCTTGCCTTCAGATAAGGAACGAGCAGGTGAAACATCCAGGGAAGGCGTCCGAGGTGCAGGAGCCTTATTCAATTTTGACAAAACTGGATCAGGATTGGTAGGAACCGAAGGGCCTTTGGAAGCTTTTTTGAATTAACACACTATTTCTCCTTATGCTATGGAACGTGCCTTTTTCGGTGTAGGTTATTACTATTATTATTATTAATAATTTATGAATTGCTCCATCCCCATAAAAACAGGGTTCTGGGCGATATGCATCAACAATAAAACCATAGATAAAATCAAATATACAATTAAACATGTCATTAAAAACCTAAAATCCAATATACAGTTAAACATGTAATTAAAAACCTAAAATCCAAGATGGTGCCTTAATCAGTCTTATTTTTATACTGTATTGCGCTGCTGCTCCAAGGGCAGGGCAGGAGGAGGGAAACAAATCAAAACAAGGAGAAAGAAGGAGGGTGCCAGTGATGGTTACACCGTAGCTGTCCTCAACCAAAAGTTCGGCAGAACATCTCTGCCTTACAGGTCCTGTGGAATCGCATTAATTTCCGCAGGGTCCTGATGGTGTTTGGCAGAGAGTTCCACCAGGTCAGGGCCAGGACTGAGAAGGCCTTGGCCGTAGTCGAGGACAGCGAACATCTTTGGGGCTGGGGATTGCTAGCAAATTATTCTCCACTGAACGAAGTGCTCTCCTGGGGACATACCAGAGGAGACATACCGTAGGTTCTGATGAGCAGCATTCCCGAGAATGAATGGGGAATCAATGCTGACATGTTGGTTCCGTACCCAGAACTGACGGAACTGAGTCACTCAACGGTAGAGTCATCAAACCACTACTTTGGGCAGGCGACTTAGATGGCATTGGCTGCCTGTGCTCTGCTGGGGCAGATGATTTCACTACCAGGCTACTTGAGCAAGAGAGTGTCTTTCCCCATAGACTGGCCTTTAAGCACGCCGCTCGATCAGAGTGAGCTTTAGGGGTTAACTGAAGGCAGATTTTACACATGGCTGAGTTATGGGCCTCACCAAGGCAAAGAAGGCATCTTGGTACAGCACTGACTACATTTCTTGAATAAAGCCTTCTGTGACATAATGAGCAAGAATTGCTCAAGAAACAAGGTTTGGAACAACTCACAATCTTTGGTGGCAGGAGAGAATATCCTCACCAGGTGGCAAAGCACTGAGAGAAAGGGGGCCCCTCCCTGCAGACCACATGGCCGCTGAGCAGGAAAAACAGCCTCTAACCAGCTCTGCAGAGGAGGGGCTCCCCTTAGAATTTGCAGGAATAGATATGAATAAAGATTTATTGGAGGCCTCTGGTATTAATTTCAAAAAACTTTTAAACTGGCATCCATTTTGCATTTAGTCCATCACATTGTCTGTCATGGGATTGCTCTTAATATAACCTTGTACATTTCAAGAACAAAGGAAAATGCCCTGATGTATCTATGATCTCCATTTGCACATGTTTATTATTCTTCCATTTGGTGGCCCACTTAGTGGCCAATTGATGCAGAACACTACCAGTATCAGTTATATAGACCACCTTTCCAAATCATTGACATTATAGCAAGAATACTGGATACCCAGAGCTCAAGTATCATTCCATTAACAATGCTGCCTGTCATTAACACCCTACAGCAATCACAAATGATTTTTCAGATTGCACAAATGTAAGCAAACATTGCAGCAGCGTAGCGGGCTCTAAGATCACGATGCATTACTACTGGGGATGATTTAGATAGCCATATTATTTGAAATCCCATGGTCCACATGCAGTTCTTATGACAATTAAAAGCTGATCAAGAACCTTAGGCCTTCAATTCTAATGGTCTGATTAGACAATACATTAAATGAGAGTTGGAGTTTTCCACAACCTAATTCATGTTTAATGTGTGATCCGATGCTCGCAAATCAGCCCCTTCCTAGCACATTCAGCCTCCCTTTCATCCCACACATTTTCACTAGCAGAAAAGGGTTGTGGGGGAGGGCTGCTTGTCTTACTACCAGTTCCATATTTGGATCAGACAGAAATTCTGGCACCTCTTTTTGCGTATCTTTTCACATCCTCCACACAATTCATAGTCAGCGTGGAATTGACCAAACTTACCCAATCTAGTGTCAGTTTCCATTAGAAGACTTCCATTTGTGCAAATGTTTAGGTGAAATATAGCAAGGCCTTCTTACACAGATTTACTCCTCTGGATATCTATGCCTGTGGACAAGAAATACGAACCCATATTCTTTTCATCACCTTTTTTTGAGTAAGCATCATATGCATATAACTGGTTATGTATCACATTTAGTTAACGTGGTCTAAATACATTTATTACAGCAGACATTTTGGATGGGAAGATCAAATTAAGAGATTGGTTTGAACCCAAAAAAAGATCACAGATTTTTGCTAATTCCTCCTTCCTGCTGTAGTCTACAGTTAGGAACTGTCAAAGTTGAAATCTTGCTTTCTTTTGCATGTGAACAACTGCATTGTTGCAAACCAAGTATTCAAACCAAGAACAAATTTCCATCTGCCTCTGGTTAATGTACATCTATCTAACAGTGGCCCTGTCTTGCAACTCTGCTTTATCAGATTAAGACTTGTCCTTCGTTTCCTAGTCTTCCTGCATTGAGGCCCCACTCCTTATATGTACAGACTTGCATTGCAGGAATCTGCAGCCAGTTGCGCCTATGTATAGCAAGCCACATCTCTGCACATTTACTACCTTTGTATATATCTTAATGGGTCAGTGATGGCATTGTGAGAAAATGTCAAGCATGCAGCTGTTTTACCCTGTCCAAAGAATGTGAAGCAATGGAAACGGGGAAGGGGGCTATTTTATAGAAGAAAAACATTTTGAACACAATGGCAGTTTACTCTTCCCCCCACCCCCCTCCGCAAGTGTAAAACAACTGGCAATGCCAAAAGGTTAAAACTATGCTAAGCACATACTTTACAAAGTACAGCTGCCTGTTATTTTTCTAAAATGCCCAAAATAACTTGCTGATACTTTAACCCAAGTCCTCCACCATATGGGGAAAAGCACCCTCTTAAATGCAAATAAAGGATACCATTTCAAACTCTTCCCTTCAGTCATGCTCAGACCATGCACTACTTTTTAGCTTGCTTTAGCGCTTAGGAGGCAAGTGGCACTGGTGAAATCAATCCTTTAGGGCATACATATTTGGTGTGTTTTTCCCCCCTCAGGGCATTGAACCTGTGACTTTGTAGAGTACATACACAAAACACTTAGCATCCGCAACCTTAGTTACTGAAATATTGAATAGTTGTGGAAGACATTTACACTCAAAAAAGGCATTTACAAACAAAAAACAAACAAAAAAAGCACTTGGGAAGTTGCTAGAAAATTCACATGCTTGACTTTGGAACAACTAAATAGTTCATTTCTTGGATTTCCCTATTTCTACAAAAATGTTCATGGGAATAGTTTTACCGTAAGACACTTGATATATTAAATGTTTAAACTGTCTGCACACTCCACAGGAAGCAATTTTCATTGAAGTCAGTAGGATTTAGTTCTGAATAAACATAACAATGGCAGACACTCTTAAATTGCTGCCACTGTGCCCAACCTAAAAATAAACTCAGTCAACAACAGATTGTGGACAGTGTTCTACCAAGCAACCATGTCTCTTAGGATTAAATAAGCTTCCTTAATGATACTGGCCATATAAGAGGGTCATAGTATTGCTTCATGGAAGACAGTGCATAATGCATTTTAGGGAATTGAAAATGTAGGGAGTTGAAAATGTAGGGAGCCTGTCATGTTAGATAAACATTCACCAGTACACGGTGGCTATTTGTATAACTTAACAGTGGTAAGAGAATCTTTCCACTTTATCATAAGCACTTGCAATCATAGGTTATCAGAAGAATGGCCTTTCCACTTGAGACACTTCAATTTGTGCAGCTTACCTGCCCTTGTACTCACAAAGCCATACAGTCTAAACCTGTGGTATGCAGATGCAGTAATCTGAGCACATCATTCCGTTTCTTACACACAATAACAAGCCTGCCTGTAATACATTTGAGAGATGTGATCCATTCACTGCCACTATTGGGAACAAAAGTAAGCCCATGATGACTGCATGCAATGTGAGAAATGACTCCTCACTTCCCATACTGTGCAGCTGATGGTGAGTTTGGTGTAACAGTTTGACTGTTGGACAAAGACTGGAGAGGTCCAGTTTCAAATCCCCTCTAAAACATGATGCTCATGAACCTGGGGGCATCTCTCTAACCTATCTCATAACATTGTTCAGATAAAATGGGAAAGGTGAGAAGAAAGCAAGCAAGCTTCAGCTTCTTGGAGGAAGGAAAGTACAAAATATAGTAGTTACCTACATGAAACACCAACTGGTTATTGCCTTTGTTTGCATATTATACACCGCCATCTTTATCACTAGTACTGTTTAGTTGCTTAGGCTTTGTTGTATAGTTCATTGTATTTTAATGTATTTATTGTTTTCGTGTATTAATGTTGTTAGCCGCCTTGAGCCAGTTCTGTGGCAAGGCGGGATAAAAATGGAAACAAATAATGTGAAGAAATTATACGGAATGCGGTTTCTCCTGCTTATTCCAGATGGATACCATTTCTCTCCTATAAAAAGGAGGGAGTGCTTCCAAACAGTATTAGCTGAACCACAAACTCAAGGTAACTTTCCACCCGATAGGTGAGGGTGTTCTTTTATCAACAATGTTACTCAGCAATTCATTATATTACCCAGTCAAGGGCATTAAAGCAACCCCAAAATGAATATGCTTCCTCCTCTGATAGGTTACACTTGCTGCCAAGGGAGTCTGGCTGCCGAGGGAGACTGACTTCATTCAGATGAACTGCTCTTGCATGAAAATACAGCACATGTCATTTTATATTTCACAGCTGGGATCTTTCTTTTTTTTTTTACAGTATGTAACTTCAGCTCCTTATGATGTGAACATCTAAATGGGTAACCTACTGTACAGAAGCACATGCTTTAATTCAAAGAAAATCCATCTTAAGTGACCCGTGCAAGATTTTCCTTTCCATCGAAGATAAAAAAAGCACTCAGGGTTGCTTAACGCAGAGCTCCTGGAGGCTAAAACTGAACAGTGACAACTGAGTACTGCTATGACAGAATTCTAGGATGTCCAATTCCACAAGCACTCAAGAGTCAGAGCTCACGTTCAGCAGCAACAGGCTAAAGCCACAGCTACATACAGCACACACCAAAGGAAGGCAACTGCAAAGAGAAGGTATACATTGGACCACTGATGGGGGGATATGGAAGAGGATTGGGGTCTGGCAGAGAAACTACTGGGGATTTCAGCACAATCCACATCTTAATCCATGAAACTGGGAGGTCAAAATTTAGAGTCCGTTACATTAATTCAAGCAACATAATACACCAAGGTTACCTTCTATGAGATTTTTCATACAACAATCCATTTAGTTTACTACACACATGGGCAATTCTTGCAAGGCCTATTAGTTTCAACAGGCCTGCATGTAATCAAAATCATCTCTGTCTCTTAGAGCCACTTTTTGAGAAGCATAGTGGAACTGCAAGTCAGAGAGGAATACACCTCAAAAGCCCCACTGCACATTCAGAATTCTCCCACACAGGTCTCTGTACCCAGGCTCTTGGTTATAAACGGGTCTGTGTATACCCAGTGCAATGTACCTGGGTTCAAGGTGTGGTTTGAAAAGAGGCGATCCAGCAACCTTGCTGAAACTAAGCAAGAATGGGCTTTGTCAGGGCCCTGATAGTACCCTTATGTATGCCGCCTTGAGTTCTACAATAAAAGTTTTATTAAATTACTAAATGAAAGATACGTGCCAAGGTAACTAGTATTCTACACCACATATAACTGAACTTGGTACCAAGCCATATTATGCAAAATTATAGACTTTGTTTTTGTTTTATTCATAATTTACTCTGCTTTGGCTAATGAATGGTTGGGGCAAAGAGTATGCACTGTGTCCCCTCTTTGAACTTCTGCTTGTACACATGCATGTACACAAACATCTTTTCAGAGTACATCAAATATTGCCTCCACACCTTTAGGATTAAATCTACAGCTAGAAACAGGCTTTTAAAAAAAATGAACATACAGCCTGGCTATAAACAAACTGGCTGATCGAATAGCAAATGGAGTGACTTGCAGATTTAAAATCTGCAGTCCCCTGCATGAACACTTAATTATTCAACTACCTATATTTATTTATCTAACAGCTGGTTTAGGAAAGATGCTTCGAATATTGAACTAATTATTTAATTACATTTATCCAAGTGTTCATTCATTCACTTTCTATACATTTAAGTTTTGATTAAATGCCACAAGAACAAACTTTACTTTCTTGTTCTTTTATAAGTATGCAGTCTTCATGCTATAGAAACTATACACTTCTTTAAAAAATCTTAGCTTTAAAATGTATTTCTAAAACATTTGAAAAATCTAAAAACGGGCATGTCGAAAGAGTTTTTTCAAAGAGATTATTCTATCACACAATTACATATTTACCGTAGTTTGACCATGTTAATAAACCTCATCAGTGTTCAAAATAAAATACAAAGCTAACATACAAATATCTGAGTTTTCAACCTACTTTTAAGACTACTGTAAGTTCTGAATACTATTACATGCGATGGCAGTAAAGTAAGGCACAATAAACGGGACATTACCTGTTCTCTTAGTACAGTGTGCTTTTACTAACAAACCTCTTTGGATATTCTAAAACTGTTCCTGAGCCTTTCCAGACAGGATCTGCCATTAACCCCAGGGTTCAGGAAATATATCAGTCATGTGACAGGAAGCAGGGGATCCTGAATTATGAACTCACCAGGGGCTTTATGCTGCAATGTGCAGAATACTCCAGGAATGGTGGGGAGGAGTATCTTTGAACCTGGCTGTACGAAAAGGAAATCCTTTCCTCCTTGTTTAGCTGCACTGCTGCTCCTCTCAGGCATACAAAGAAAGGCAGGTGTGACACTCTTGCTCTCTACACATGCAAGCTAGCAACAGATCCTTCCAAACACCAGCAAAAAATGGCAGCTCTATAGAAATTCATAACCCATCTATGAGTTGTCACTGTTCCAAAAGCTATTGTGATAAAGTTACACCTTGTTGAAAATAATGAACTACCCCATTCCAAGGATGTAAAATATTTCTTCTTTATGATGGGACTTTAAATTCCGCATCAGTGAAATTTGATACAAACCTTGATGAGAGATCTTTTCTACAATAATCAACATGGTTAACTGAAATCCCCCCAACACTTTCTGGATAGTTCTTTTATAGCACTAAACTTGTGAAAGAAATCAAACTGCACATTAAAATAAGATTTTTTAAAAGTTTATCCCATTTCAAACAGCGCTTTGTGCCAATTATTTCACATTTACCTAGATGCACTTACCTGTCTGCATTTTATTCAGGTATAAACCCTATTCAGTAGTGCACATTGGATTGACCAGTAAGGAGAAATACAATTCATCATTGCTTTGTCCTCCACACTGTTCCTGATGGGGCAGCAGGAGGAGCATAGATGGGTGGGTAAGGGTGGAGGGAAATCCCATTCTGTCACTTTCACTCTACTGGTGGTGCTTTGGCTCTAACCTGATATCCATACCAGAGACACAGTGAATATTCAGTAGCAGAAAATTCATTATTTAAAAACTAAAGGGAACAGTCTGGATTCTATCTACATTTTTCAGTTGCAGGGGTGTGTGTGCTTTCCTCCTCCTCCAACTGCAAATCCTCCATTACTCCTCTCCCCACAAGCAGGATTTCAGGGGGCATGGAAGTCAGCAATAGGCAAGGAGAATCAGATACCACCACCACCCATTCTAATGGTGAAAGTACCTTCCACAAGCACAAAATACATGTAGGACCCCAACGAATATTTACAGCATTTCTGATTTTCCATGTCAATGATAACTAATAGCAGGCAGAGTAGCCCCAGAGAAATCAATGTCTCTTAAGAACATAAGAGACGCCAATGTTGGATCAGGCCAAAGGCCCATCCAGTCCAACACCCTGTGTCACACAGTGGCCAGAAATACCAGGTGCCATCAGGAGGTCCACCAGTGGGGCCAGGACATTAGAAGCCCTCCCACTGTTGACCCCCCCCCAAAGCACCAAGAAGACAGAGCATCACTTGCCCCAGAGCCCCTATCTATACCTTGTGGCTCTTAAACCATCCTTGCTGCCTCAGTTACAGAATGACTATAAATATTGCAGAATCATTCTAGACTATTTAACTCTTCATTTCCACAGTACTATTAAATACAGGCAGGGGAACTTTGTCGCTAATCTTTTAACACAAAGCTCCCACTGCACAATCAGCCTTTTGCTTATCCCTTGGGGATTAGGGAAGATGTTGCTGAGATCATCATGTATGAGGCTTTTCAAAGGACCGTGTGTGTGTGTGTGTGTGTGTGTGCTAGCTCTGGAGAGCCTTTTTCTTTTCAAAGAACCAGCACTGGTTTGAAAACAGTAACAAATCAGAAGAAAGACATATCGCTTACTATTATGAAGCCTGATTAGGCTTTATTAGGAGTTCAATTTGAAAAGTGGCCCGGATTTCACCCCTGGAAAATTTAAAAAGTGAAAATCAGCCATTCATCATTACCCATACAAGACATTAACATACATATCCAACTACCACCACCGCAGAAATCACCTTACTGAATTTAGACAGCTTCTTGATAGTTTGCGACAATGAGTCAGGAAGGCTGCAAAGAGTACAAAGAATAACAAGGTGACACTTGCACTAAGATATGAACACACTAACACCAGTATGCTGCTGCCTATCCTAAAATTTCAAGTAATAAGGCCAGGAAGTACAATGTACAGATCTTAGAAGTGAGAATTTAAACCAGATGGCATGCATATATACAAGAAAGAAGATCTAATAAGCTGTGTGAAAAATGTAACTGCTTTTAAAGCAAGATTAGAGATCAGGTTTGTTTTTATTTACTGTGTGGTGCAGTAAATTAACATTTGATCTAGTGACCATTATTTGGCATACAATGTAGTGACTTGGGAACCCAAATTTTATAAGTTTACTGATATTAAGAACAAAAATGGAAGATATATCACAAGATATTTTTTAAATGAACCATCATAAAGTTGCAGCAATTTTCACTGAAGCTCACTGCATAGAAAATCAGATTTCACCAGGTTCTTCCTCTATGCAAGTTGATTACTTTAAATATGATTGGTTCTGCAACCACTATCAATTGACCTGCTAAAAACAGTCATGAGGGTGTCCCAAATTTTAAAACTGTAAACTTTAAGATCATTATTTAAGTCAAGATTTAGCATATTTAATAAACAGCTTAAATGTCATAACAATGTTATGTACTGTATAAGTTTTCCAGTAGCAAAAAATATTTTGACTGAAATATTTGATTAAGAAGTTCAGTAAAGCCCACTGTATGCCATTTGTTATATTCAAGAAAATTCAGAGGTTACTTGGAAATTATTTTATTGGGATATCTGTGAATATTTTACACTATGACAGCTCAATAGTACATACTTCCCTTATATTGCTAATTCTTTAAAAAATACTCAAAACTGTTAATGTACTAATTTTGGTATCCCCAAAGAACTGTGCAGGAGCTACCCGTTGCTCACTAGTAACTTCAACATTCACCTTTAACTGCCCACTTTTACTGATACTGTACGAACTCATGTGACTTTATGAAACAATGCCTTATTAGAACTCAAAAAGATTCCACTAGAGTAAACTTCCCACCCGTCATCATTGGTTAGCTTGAGAGACCTTATTAGTTTACCATCACCCCTGGATACACAACATTAAATCAAACAATTTCCCCTAGTGAATTAATTAAAACCTCTTGAATACAGTCATATCTATTAAACATTGCCAAGGGACACAAGCCCTCATCAGGGGACTTGAGATGTCTTTATTCCACAGATGTTCCCTTCTCTACTCATAATCTCCACTGCCAAGGACTGATACAGCAATGGCCTTTTATCCATAAACCAACTTAATGGTTTCAATAAATTAGTGAATCTATACTATGACAATTTGTCACACAGATATACATTTGCTGATTAAAAATTCCATTTCAAATCAGGGGACCATATTACACTAATATTGCTGACATACAGGGAAGGTAGAATATTTCATTGGAATCAGAGCAGTTTGTGTAGGACTACAGAACAGTTCTATGGTCACCGATGTGTGGAATAATTGCAGCACACCATAAAATCTCCAGGCAGAAACACCCAACTCCCAAGGCCAGCCTAGTCAAAAGGACCATTACCAACAATCCATGCAGCAAGTGTCACTGTAATCTGAGTATACTTAGGATCAAAGTGACATAGTGACATAAATTCATGCTGCAGCACTTGTGATACCAGTCAGTGAGTACGTGAGTGTATGTCAATAATTCATTAACTCAAATGCAGTTTTGAATGAATATTACAGCTGCAGATAAAGCCTTCTTCGTATCAGTTACATATGAACTTGGAAAAAACCAGAAGAAATATTCTCCTCATACTATTGCAGAATCCACTGCAGCAAGAGATAAATTTGCTCAGTGTAAATGGATCACCTAGAAACATCTTTACAGAACGGATGAATATAACCAAATGCAGAAAACAGATTCAAAGTTTTAGTCAGACTTAATTGCTTGGTCAGGACTGGTATCTTGCAAATCAAAACAATAACCAAGAATTTCCTCTCAGCAAGAAGCCTGGTTCAGATTAAGCTGAATCGTGTGCCCATACAAGATGCCTTAAGTATAGGTAAAACTGCTACAAGGCTTGGCAAAATAAAATTTTGCTGCTGACGAACAGGTAAGAGACATAAGCTCCAAAGGAAGCTTGCATATATTTTAATCATCAAGTACTTCATCTACTCCTTCTTTTATTTTCTGGGATTCAGACAATGCTATATGTATCATGTTTATTGTACAAAATGTTTGAAACATCAGAGTGCTGCTGAATTGTTCAGGGACAGTAGGACACTGCCATCTTTCACATTAAATGCTTGGTATTTCTACCATTACTTATGTTGAGCACTGAAAATTGCACTTGCTCAGAAGTGATGTCATTCACTGTAATTTAAAGCAACTTACTCTGAAACGCTTTCTGAAGACATTCCTACCTCCATAATTTGATGACAAGCTGTGGACTCAATACATTTAGGCTGACAGGGTTGGGAAAGAGAACCAAGTGCATTAAACACAGAGTTCAACCACTGGTATCTGCATAGCAACAACTTATGATTTGAACCATCGTTCTGTAAAATATATTCATTTATGGATTAATTAAATGAACAATTTAAATATCCTCAAATTGTTTTAAAGTAAATTATCTGCTAAGTGAGATTGTCCACATGACAAATGGTTTTTGAGTTTTATTACAACAGCACTATAAAATCCATCTGTTACAGTGCGTAACCTCATTGAACAAACAAATGTGCTGACCTATCAAAAGTGACGTAACAAGCACCACATTCCAGCTGAAACAACTTGATAAATCATAGCCCTTAAATGCTTATGTTTGGATTCAGGTTTTTTTATACAAGATTTAGTGTTCAATAAAAATTAAATCTTTCTCTTTTTAAAAGACCTCTGCATTTAGTTATCTTACAGGTTTCAAAGAGATAATTAAAAACACAGGGTATGTACTCTGGGAATACATAATTCTCTATTAGCTGACCAATTTTGGTAGCACAGTACATAGAGGTATACTGGCATTTGAGTCAGTCATTAGATTAGCTCTCAGCTTGCTGGCCACCCCAACAACGGGGGGTAGTCTGGAACCTATCCCTGGAAAAGAGCTTGTATAATGAGCAATCCGTTTGCCTGGTGTTTTATCCATGCTGGGTGGCTTAGGTACTCGCTTACAAATCCAAGGATGTCTTAAAGCTTGGGTAGGAGTCATTCGTGCAGAAGGATCCCAGTTAAGACATTCCTTTAAGAATTCTATAAACAAAGCATCATCACAGCCTTTTAATGCTGTGACCCATTCCTTGTTGCCGGGAACACCACGCACTTTCCCCCTACGTGATCTGCTACCACTCAGGGTCGTTTTACCATCTGAGTGTGTTGTTGCAGTGCAATAGCGAGGATGACCTTTTGAGTTGATGAAGTTCTTGGCTCGTTTGGATGCATCTAGAAGCTTCTGTGGTGGCATTCCAAGGAGCTCCATCATACAAGCTAGCTGGTCACCTTCATCTTCTCCAGGAAACAGAGGGTAACCAGTCAACAGTTCCACCAGAATACAGCCAAAACTCCACATGTCTATGGGCATTCCATAACGGCTTCCCAGAATGACTTCAGGGGCTCTATAGAATCGAGACTGGATGTATGTGTAGACTCTTTGGTGCTCAAAACAACTTGACCCAAAATCAATCACTTTGATTCCACTCCGTCCCTGCTGCTTTAGGAGAATATTCTCAGGCTTCAGATCACAGTGTATTATTTTGTTTTTATAAAGAGCCTCCAAACATTGCAGTATGGAGTGGGCAAACTTGCGCACAAGCTGCACACTGAAGCCTTGAAACTTGTTTCTTTTAATCAGCTCATACAGGTTCATGCTCAAGAGCTCAAAAGTCATACATATGTGATTCCGAAAGGTAAAACTTTCCAGCATATGGATAACATTCATGCTGCCAGTTTTATCCTGTTTTTTGAGATGCTCCAAGATCCGGATTTCTTCTGCTGCTTGGCGATGAAACCTCTTCTCATTACGTACCATTTTTAAGGCCAGATGCTGGTGGTGCCTGTGGTCATAAACTTTAGCTACTTGGCCAAAACTGCCTTTTCCAATTATTTTAAGTACTTCATATCGGTAGGCGAGATGGTCGTGAGGCACATTAATATAGCTGCCTTGTTCGTCATCATATCCACCATTGTTGGGGCCACCAATGACTCCTTGCCTTTTCTTTGCATTTGGACCCACAAAATAAATTTCAGGAAAATTAAATATTTCCTGCTGCTCGTAGGCTGTTAACTGGTGTTTGTATTGCTTCAATGCTTGATCTGGAGACTGACCACCAGTCTTCTGTGCTTTTAATGAGCTGCCACTAGTTTTGGTGGTGCTTATGTTGTCTACACTTTTCTCTTTTGCTGGAGTAGGAAAGGACCTCTCAGAGCCATTTACTCCAGATGACTGAAGAGTACTACTCCTTCGATTGCCAGAGTCTTCAAATAACTGTTCAACTTTGACTTGGCTCCCAGTCAAAGGATGATCCTTCATTATGACCTTGTTAGCAGTCACCTGTAAGGATGAAAGAAAATATCTTTAGTGTTTCATTCTGATTTTAACAAACAGAGCAACAATGCCATGATTTTCTCAGATGGAATAAGCGCAAGTATACTAATTTGTATTTATTTTAAAGATGTTCTTAGATTAGCATGCACAAAAAAACCTACGCAACACCTACTCCACCATCCCAGCATATGGAAACTGATAAAAAAACTGTATCAGCCAACAAACTGATGCTGTTCACTTGCCTGCAAGTTCCAACCTTGCAGACACACATACAAGGAAGCAAGAACGGCACAAACAAGCATGCAGAAGGTATACACAAGAAGCAGCAGAATATGATAGAAGCCTCCAGAACATTAGGATGAAAGACTGACCAGGGCAATGGGTGAATGATTTTGTTACCAAGGAGACTCCATGCTACCATCAAATATGCATCTACAGTTCCCAGTAACTCCACGTGAAATTGTATTTGAAAGCATAATTGGATGAAGTTTACATCTTACCTAGAGAGCACTTTGAATCAGATTTAAGCCCTACCAAAAAAAAAAATATCCCCATTTTCCTATGCTAATCAGTACTTGCATATTTTCCACAGTCCCCAAAGGAAAACTCTAATTGGCAAGAAAATATCATGAAGTATTTTGCTTCTACTGGATTTCAGTGTGGATCATCTCTAGTAGAAACAATGCACATATTTATGCTTTTGGTGCAACACTGCATGAAAGTTACAAGATGCAGTACTATAATGTGTAACATATGTGAATCGATCAGAAGTCTTCCATTTTAGTCTTTAATCTCAAAGTAAAGACAACCAGTCCCTGAAACTGAAAATAGCAGCATTTAAGTAAAAATATACAAAAGACTGAAGACAACTCACAAATGATGCTGTCCTGTTCATTTACAGCAAGTTACTACCTATCATCCAAATAAAGTAGCAAAATACTTCTGGAAACAAGAAACTTGTACATAGTTTAAGACATTGGCTGAGAAATGTAGGCTTTTAGGACCTCTAGAGCTACATTCTTCATGATTATTGCTTAACTGCTAGCTGTCTGGAAAATGTAGACAGTACATTTTGAAACACACACCTTTCCAGGAACTCATAGAAAATATGATCCAGAGAATAAGCATTTTAGTAACACATTCTTCGCTGGGCTTATGGCTGAACTGCAGAAAAAGAATGACAGACACTGTAAAATTCTAAGTCAGAATGCTGCTCACAGCAACAAAATGGCACAAATTCTCTGCAAATTAATAAGGAATTCAGTTGTTTAAAAAGATCCATTTATGAAGTGTCTGCTCTCCTTTCCCAACAGGAGTCTGAAGTACTCCACAAAGGTTTTTTCCCCCATTTTGCAGTGGTGAAAATGTACTGAGTATCCAAATTGGAAATGAACCCAAACTGTAATTTATTCCTGCATAAAATGTTTATCCATAACCTAAACTGGAGGGAGGGGAAAGAGAGTTATCAGTTTAAATATAATATGCAACATAGTGTTTAAAAAGGAATACTAGCTGTCATATCGAACAATCCTGAAGGTACACAAGACTGTGTTTCTGATATCAGTTAAATGAGAAAGGAAGAAACAAAAACAAAATAGTTGGTAGCTGACAAAGAAGGAGAGGGGAAACTCTGGAGCTGCATACCATATGAGGCAGCTGAGTGCCTCCAAGGCAGAACCATTTCAGAATCCTTCCTGTAAAAAGAAAGTGTGAAACATTCCCAGGGCCTCTGAGAGGGGGGGCTAGTGGGGCCTTTTGGCCTGGGCCTCACGTTCTTGGGCCCCCCTCAAATTTACACTTTTGATGTTAAATCACATGTTAAAATGGGAACATTTATTACAGAGCCTTACAATATTATTTTTCTTATTGTATTAAATGTCAACATTTAAAATATAATACTACTAATTTTGTATCATTGTTTTCGCACTTCTTCATTTTTTAATTTACTGGGGGGGGGGTCTCAAAAATGGAAGTGGTCCAGCCTCTCTTGACCTCTGAGAGTGCCTGAACATTCCTGGTCCCAGAACCTGAATCTATCCCAAGAGTGGTGGAAACTCTGCCTACATGCTGAGCCACATGGGATTTGGAACAGAACAAGCAAGAAAAATATCAGTCTTTGTCAGTTTCTAGCTTTCATGCTCAGAGAGAAAAACCAGCTGAGAGAAAAGCATTTCCTTAATGGCTTAGAACTAGACATTGATCCTGGAAAAGAATGACATACAAACAATGACATCCAGTTATCAAGAAATGGGATTTCTATGCTACGCTAAGTTCCTTATCTGCCCCCCCAACTATAACACAAGGTTTTTTCCCTTTCTCCTCTATGATCAAATTGCTAATTTTGTGAGAACCAGAATCTCTTATTCATAACAGCTTGAATTAAACTAGGTTTATAATATACACATTTAATTTCCCAAAGCACAGTACCAGAAATACCACTTCGAAGTCACTTATTGGCTGCCTCATCCTTCTTCTTCTTAAGCTCCTTCATCTTAGCCAACTGCATGCTGTAGGAAAGGCTCTTCACTTTCCCAAATACCCTGACACAGTTGCTGCTTCCATTCTCTGCTGTGGAAGTGATGTGACTGAACTTTCTAGCTACTAAGGAGCAATATTTTATTTCACAACATGGACTCCACTGACAGTCATTTCAGGAAGAAATACACTGAGGTCATGCTGAAAAAACAAACATGGATTTCTAATAATTTTTTAAGATGAGGTCTAATTATTAGGTCATGGGCTGAATATACACACACACATAAAAGGACTTGCAGAAAACTTTGACAGAGGCCATTAACGCTGAAAAGCTCCCCTCTTCATTTCTCTGCATGTCAGGTTTTCTCCTTTGCTTTCTAACATCTATCAACAATTCCACCCATGAATCCATGATGCCAATCTTTGCCCAGTTTCTATTACCCACCCGTTTCCCTCTGGGGGTAGAGTGAAGAGATTAACTACCAACTTCAGCTTCTATAAAATATTAATCCTCTTTTTAGCAGCAGTCTGGTTCTTATCACAGTGCCCTGAAGACAATTTCATAAGCAAACTATCATTTTAAAAAGACCTTGGTGAGAACAAACCTGCTCTGTTCTTGTTCTCAAAACCAGAACTGTCAAGAAGGCATGCAAACACCAACAGAGTTCAAGGGTCGCATCAGATACATATTTTAAGACTACAGTTAACCTGTTTCCCCGAAAATAAGACCTACCCCCAAAATAAGCCCTAGCAGGATTTCTATGCATTTGTGGTATAAGCCCTAGTGTGTCTTCTTGAGAAAAAATAAATATAAGACAGTGTCTTATTTTCGGGGAAACACGGTAGTATCAGACTAGCTGTCCGCTTAACTGTTAAAGTTAGTCTATTAAACACAATTGTTATATAAATTACTAACAAATAGTACAAAAGACTTCAAAAGTGCTTTCAATATAATAACTGGAGAAGCACCGTGAAATTTAAATAGGGATAGCAAGTAGAGATGTAAAATTTCCGGAAATTTTGAAGCTCGGGAAAAAACCCAGTTTTTTTCGGGGGGAAACGGAAATTTTCGGAAAAATTGAAAAAAATGCTACATTAGCATTTCTTTTTTCTTTTCCAGATTGAAAGTCATTCTATTACTTTAGGAACATAAAATATGACTATGGACATTTTTACTTGGCATGAAATTATCACAACTAGCATATTAAAAATATAGTGTATCCAAACAATTATTACAAACGGAATACCCACCCACATGCAAAAACAAAACTGAAACTTTTTTATTTTCTTCTGACAATCGCACCTCCTTAAGGAAGAAATGCATCTTGTTCTTGCATTGGAGAGTTCAGTTTGTAACCTAGGACTTGCTTGTCCTCAGTGCACAGAAATTACATCAATCTGATACCATATATATATATTTTAGAAATGATTTGGAAAATATTTGAACACCTTGTCTTAAAATATTTTATTCATCATGTTAAAATAAAATGTTCCATAATCAATTTTTCCAATTTTTCGTTAAAAAAAAAAAGGCTTCAGGAAAAAAGCGGGAAAAACCGGGTTTTTCCCGGGCCTTCACATCTCTAATAGCAAGTGCTTGCTGCACATACACTATGGGGTAAAGCAGGCACTGTCCAGGGCATAATCTAGCTCATCAACTGTGCAGCTAAAGTTATCAAACACGTGCTATGCAAACACTGGATGGGGAGAGAAACCAGACAAATGTTTAGCTACTAATTAGATATTAAAAATTCAACTAGGATAACGTTTAAAAAATAAATAGGACTCTTGTGCCAACAAAGACATAAATTCTTATTACAACACAGGTTTTCAGGAATGAGTGTCTTATGCATGTGAGGAAGTGGGCTCTAGTCCACAAAAGCTTATTACAGAATAAAAAATGCTTTAGTCTTTAAAGTGACATGAGAGTTTGTTGTCACTGCAACAGACTAGCAGAGCTACCTCTCAGGAACTTTTTAATAGTGATTGGTTTAGTATTATATGACTGGGCATTCAAACAAACTTGGCAAACTGATGGGTTGAATGCCTGCCATTCTCTTTCCCAGAACCTTTGCAGAGCAGGTTCAAAGCTCTTATGGTAAGGGGGAATCAGGGGGCCTTTCTCCTTGCTGTAAACACCATGTGGAAAATTGTGAGCATCACATGTTTAGCAGACCATAGTTGTTCCACCATGCACAGTACAACTGGCCCACAAGTTGTAAAATCCAAACAATTCTCAGCACTAAAATTTTTAATGCCCCCTCTGTACCCTTTAAGTTCTAGACTCACATGCTGTTCTCACACCTTCTACTAACAGGGAATCTAGACACACTGCAGGTTCCTTAGAATTCATTCCCCATTTTGGCTCTCTGAGTAACAAAACACAAATTCATGGGATCCAGCAAGTAAACAACACATGGTAGCCCCTGACAACCTTTCACTACCTGTCATAAATGAACAACCTATCACAGGCTGGTCCTGATATCCTAACAAAATGTGACACTGAAGCCCATGAGTGTCTATGTCTAAGACCTTTGAGAGATCAGTCATAACCAGTACTGAAGACACCCATTATCTTCACTGCCTCAGCTCACTGGAAACTGGAACAGAGCTAAATAATGCTGTAAGTTCTAAAATGGTGGCAAAAAAGGACCCTGTAACTGCCCCCCCCATTTTCTATGAAATTAGTTTTAAGAATAATTATCTTAAGCCATCAATACTGTTTTACTATAGAGTTAGACAAGTTTTCTACTATAAACCCATAAGAATGGGTTTAATCACTATGGATCAACAGAAGCACTTAGCAATGAAATGACAAGGGCAAATAACATTTTCCCCATTTGTTAATTTTGCTAAATATGCTGGATATTATAAGCCTCCAATTTCCATACAGCAGACTTCAGCTTGGATTAACATAAAAACTATCCCACCCCCCGCCCAGCAACAATCTATCAACAAGCTTCACACCTGGTCAGAATTCCAAATCTTGATGTCCAGCTTTGGTAACCTGACTGAATGGGGACAGCTGGGATGCCAAGGGCCCTCTGACAAGCAGAAGACCCAGCTGGATAATGATCACATGACTTTTAGACTGACCCATATCATAATTTTAACTTCAAGTTCCATTTCCAATCAGATGACTTCAAAGCAACCCATCACCCTGCTTCCAACACTTCCTCTTCAAAACCCTGGGCCACAATTTACTTTGCACATAACCCTAGCAGTTTGCAGCCAAGATAACTGATTGACAACACAGGTGGTGTTTTGTACCAGCAACTTTAGAGCTCTTTGAAAGCTCCTCACATAGCTTATGCCCAGAAGCATCAGTACGCTCTCAGTATTGCTCCATTTAGAGTGCAGCCCTAAGCATGTTTACTCAAAAGTAAGTCCAGTGGGACATACTACTTAGTAACTGCGTTGATGATAGCAGAATTACAAACAGGTTTTGAAAATTTATAGTTCAAACAATTCTATCCATGAAAATATAAAACGTCTTATTTCACCAATCAAAAGGATTGAACAATTTGAAATTAGAAGTAGTTTTACCTTTTCAAAAAGCTTATTTATAATGAAAGACAAATAGCACGCCCACCTAAATAATTCCAGATTCTTCACACACATTTGTACTAAAAGGCTAAAATGCTTTTAACTGTTACACATTTCTCCTCCATGTCTTCATTTGGCAAACATGACTAAACCGCATGGCTCCCCTCATCTCCTCTTCTCATCCCCAGCTACTGCTGAGCCTGTTAGCCTCCTCCTTTGTCAGCCCTTTTCAATGCCAAGCCTACATTTTCAGAACCACTGGGGAAAGGAATGTAATGGGAGAGAAGAGGAAGGAGATGTTAACTCTATGATGGCCATCGACAGTCAGATGGAGGGAGGAGGAGCAGGAGGAAGCAACAGTGGTATCTCTCCCCAGTACCAAGGTGAGGGGGAAGGCTAGGTAATGAGTTGAAATTATGGTTTAAATAGTGTATTTTTATAAAATGCAATATTTCATAAAATATTATGGCAGTATTTCCTTATATGGACATTCATATACAATCTGAATATACATATAGACCTACATTTGTGATTTTTTAAAAGGAGAATGCATGTCTATGACGTTCTAGTGAATATGCACCAGTCTACAGGAGTCATAATCTAATCCAACATGTTTGTCTTTAAATATCTTTATCACATACTTTTTTTAAGACCCCCGAAGGGGATTTTTTTATTTTTTATAGTACTACATAAACTACAAAGAAAAGAAGGGAAGGGGAGCTACAACTAAGGAGAAAGAAAAGTAACCCACACTAAACTAAAAACCCAAGAGTAGGAGATCATTACCCTGTTGAACTGCAGTTAGTAATGAAAAAAA
>NW_015161416.1:234789-245744 GCF_001447785.1 Gekko japonicus | reverse complement strand
GGGGTTTTTTTTTGGGGGGGGGGAATTTTCGCTTCAAAGTGTCCGTTTACAATTGTCTCTCTCTCTCTCCTCCCTCCTCTGCTTATGCAAATGCGTCCGAGAGGCATCCCTCTCAGCAGGATTTCAATCGCTCAAAAAGTTTCGGAGGGGGGGGATTCACACTTCTGTTTACGGTTCGCTCATTTTAACTCACAGTTCATTGTTTCTTAACCACGCTCGTAATCGCTCCTTCGCCAGATCTCCTGCGCTTGACTGGGTCGGCACATCTTGTGCCTCGCTAAGAGGACGCAGACAGTGGGGCGGACCATCGGGGCGGACCGTCTGGGCGGAGGGCAGCCTCAATTTCCCTGCAGATAGCAGGAAAAGAGACTCACCCTCAAAAGCCCTATGGCCTGGGGGGCCTTCCTGACCCCCCCGTGGAGGCGCCGATCGAGCGGCACCCCTCCCCTCCTGTGCCAAGTGCCCTCCCCGAGCCACGGGAAAGGCGTCTGCCATCGTTGCGTCGTAGACCCCGCCTCATCTTTATCATATTCTAATCTATTTCTTCCCCCTGTCTTATAGCCACAGATTTTCAATTTTGGCATGAGAGGATGATGGAATTATATGTACCAGTTTCTTCTCTCACTTATCAAACTATACAGGCAACCTTTGGTTTCATGTAGAATAGAATTCCCCTATCTTTGGAAAGTATTTAAAGACTGTCTTAAATTAAGATTGTGGCAACAGCTGGATATAATTGCTGCAACCCCACTGAGACACTTTGTCTAGCTCACAAAGAGATACAACTCTTATTAAGAAACGCATCATTTCTACAAAAATAGAACCCAAGCAACAAAAAACAATAGTGTTCCCAAAGAAGCAACATTCTTATGTTATTACAATAAGATAAAGAAACTGCTGCTTAAAAAAACACACAGAAAGAGAGCTGAGACTTGTAGGATATAAAGAAAGACACTAGGTAAGCTTTTCAGTTAGGCACTTGCCTAGTTGCCACTGACAAGTAAAAGTGCTTGCAGACAAGGAGGCACAAATCAGCATCACTGTCTGAGAACTAAGTGCAAATGCAGCAGCCACAGCCATCTAGAGTCGCTACGGCTGCTATGCAAGCTCTCTCCCTTCTGGATGAAGGCCAATACATACACCAACGTGCACTCACTAGCCAGTCTTAGTTTACATTCTTGCTTCACCCCGCCCCCCCGTGGGAGAACATTCACAGCCACGAGTGTTTTGTTATTTGTTTCCCCTCAATCATCTTATTGCAACGGAAATGGAATTTTTCAACCCCCGACTATGTTCAACATTTAAGTTTACCTGCCATCAAAACATAGCCTTGTTTACTAAATGGAGACCCAAATGAATCAGAGTATTGACTTCTTACTCTATATGTTGTGTGGCATAAGAAAGGACACTAATGTTTGAAAGGTGTTGGGAAGTTTAGATACCCATAGTTCTTGCACACAATTATTCTGGTTTATCTGATTACCTGACTGGACAGCCAAGGAGGAAGAGTCTCCCAGGTAAAGAATTCAAAGCTTACTGCCTACCTAGGAAAGACTTGTCAATTCTCTTAACTCAGCTATCTAGCAAAGAGATCTGAGTTACCGCATGCCATTCCCTTCTCTGTGTGTACTTGCTGGAGGGTGTCTCCCATGCCAGGAGCTCCTCTCTAATCTATGGTGCTGCTGGTAGGGGGGATGACAGAAGCACAAAGGTAAGCAAAGCAGCAGGTGGATGATCACCTCCACAAAATTTACAAGGTTGCACTCATTAGAACAAAAAGAGATGGTAGATTAATAAAACTACAAACAAAAAGATTAACATCATGAAGCTTTATCATACTGTTTACCGATATTTTTGATCAAGTTGGCTTGGTAATTCAATACAGAAAAAGTACTAGAAAAACTCAGTACAGAACAGTACTTCACTATGAACTTCCTCATGTATATAGCTGCAATAATATTCTGCTGTGTCAATGGATTACTCTTCTGCTCGCTTGGTTCTATGTAACAGAATCAGAGCAAGTTGAAATGACTTACACTAGGTCTCCCCAGAGAAGGAAGTCCAGAAGGGCTGCAGTCTTCATTTGTAGGATCCGAATACCTCATTTGATCTATTCTCATGTAGGAATCGTACAAGCCATCTCCAAACCTGGCTGGAAATAACAAGATGGTCAATCGAAACAAACTCTAACAAAAAACAGGAATTTCAAATTATTTTTTCAGTAAGACAGTTAACTTGCAGGGATTAAAACACAGCAAGAACACAGCAGTAAAGAGCCCACTTAGTTCCTTAAGGCAAAACAGTTTCTTGTAACTTTTATTCAAATGCAATTTTTCACAGATATGCCATCAAAGAAAAGAGAGGGTCATCTTACATTTGCATAACACTTACATATGTTCAATAATAAACTTTTGTGTATAATAGTTTTAAGGGAGTTGCCTTACATTTAGGTTCATCATCTTTTTGAGTAAATATGAGAGCTTCAGGATTTGTTTTTCAAGCGAGTTCTGAAATTGGATTCACCAGTCATGTTTCAAAGTGTCAGATTAACTTAAAGTCTTTATCCAAAAGTGTGCTTTGGGAAGTGGTACGTAATACTCATGCTGACAAATGGCAACATAAATGAGTCAATAAATACTAACTACATAAACCTTTTAAAGCAGGCTAAGCTGCCAATTTGGAACGTAGCGTTTTTTCACTACCACTTGCCTACTGACTAACACAGAGAAAAAAATATCCCCAACAACAACTTAATATGACATAAACTAATCTGTTCTACAAATACTATAGTTCACAGAATTATAGAATCATAGAGTTGGAAAGGACCTCCAGGGTCATCTAGTCCAACCCCCTGTACAATGCAGGAAATTCACAAATACCTCCCCCTCCATACCCATAGTAACCACTGTTCCACACCCAGAAGATGACAAAAAAACTCCAGGATTGCTTCCTGATCAAGATTACTTTCAAAAAGGCTACAATCTTAAATATGCTTCCTGGAAAATAAACCCCACTGGAATCAGTAGCACCTGTTTCCAAGCAAACATGCACAGGATGGAGCTATAAAGGTTCTCTGAATAATGGTCTAGCTCTTTTTCCTTAAATTTGATCCCTATGTATTTAAGTCGCATCCCAACCAGCCAATTTCAGCCTATGCCCACTATCCCTTTCTCTCCCAGAAGTTGAATGAATTGTTTTTAATAAATAATGTCATACTCCAGATTTTGGTGGTGACTGGTGTATAAAAGAAACTCCATGTGCTCTCTCTCCTTACTAATTGCTGAAAAATGCTGCACAAGGCAAAGAGAAAATGCAGGACAGTCTTATTCAGTAGAGATTCTGGCTTGCTTTTAACCTTGGATTGCAAGTAAAAGCAAAACTGTTACATGAGAATTACAAAAAGAATGAAAACTGCTTGTCCTACATTAATTGAAAACACAGGAAAAAGAAATGACGAGGCAGCCAAAGGAAAAATGTAAAATATGTTCCTTCCTTATGCAAAATTTGGCAGTGGCCTGAAAGAATCCAGCTTCCTTCAAAGCCTCTTAACGCCACAGAATACCTAGTAATAACAGACTATTTCAGCCCATGGTGTTTTGATCCCTCCACAGCCGTTAAACTCGCCAAGTCGTAACAAAGCAACTGCTACAAACTCCAAGAAAAAAGACAATGGAAACCAAAGCCGTCAAGCACAGGCCGGCCCCGTCAATCCTCCTGATTCAGGCCGGCTTGTCCGTTAAAGTGGGACGCCGGGCGCTTTGTTCTGACTAGTTTTTAAAGTCTCTCATGTGATGGGAGTTTCCACTGGTCTCCTGGGGAAACCGTCCTGGATCGCAGCTTCAGGAAACGTTTCCTGAGGCCCCGTCTGCATTTTGCCGTTTGATTTCATTCCCAGTTAAGTGAGCGCACGCACATAACTCTCACACGGGCAAATCTACTTGCAAGTAAGCACCACGGAATTCAGTTAGGGCTTCCCAAGCAAAAGTGGCACAGAATCCCCAATTCTGCCCCTTCCCACCACGTGCTCCCGCCTGAAATCTCGGGCAAAAGACCGGATTAATGACAAACGCACATGCTCATCATCACCCATGAGCTCGCTCCGCAGCCTCGTTTTCGCCCCTTCCCTACCCTCCCACCATCCCCCAGACTGGACCTCTTGGCCGTGCTGAAGCCTCTATCCTACACTCCCACGGTCGTCTTCACGATCGGATACAAAGAGGAAGAATCTGGAAGCCAAAAAACGGAGTCTTTCCCGTCCAAAGCCAAAGAAGAATTAATTGCTTTTGCCTGAAAGCAAACCAGTCAAAACATAGCCCAAGCTTAGATGAGGACGATCAGCCACCAAGGAACCCAGAGCACAAAGTGGATGGAGAAGACGCAGTGTGGTCTCCTCCTCCTCCTCTGCGGGCCACATACAGACATACAAATGGATCGATACCAGGTCTCTTCTCTTCCGCTAGACGCCAGAAACCCGTAATTTCCATTCTACGTGCTAGCTGCCCAATATTTAACACACACACACCCACACACACCCAGCAAGCCCAATGGCCCTCTCCAGCGTTTGAGGATTCCGGAGGAGTGGAAGGAACCACGGGGGGGGGGGGGGGGGGGGAGGGATGAAGTCCAAGGGGGAACCAAAGGGAATTCCACCAACCCCCCCCCCCCGGTTCCCGTGATGTGCCCAGGCCGTTACCTGCAGTGAGAGGACCCTCCGGCTTCCTGCTCAGCAGCATCATGGCGGCGGCGGAGAAGCCCGCGGGCCGTACGCCCCATCACCCTACTATCCAGGCCTGTGCCGCTCTCCGACCCCCCACTTCAGCTCCGGCTGGCTGCTGGGCGGCTCGCCGCTTTCTCCTCCACAGCCGTACGCGCGGGCGGGGCCGCGGACTCTGGGCGCGGTTGCTAAGGGAACATCTGCTTGGCCAGTCTGCGCCTGCGCAGTGGAGGGGGAAGGGAAGAAGGGGGTGCTGCTGCGGGGATGGGTGGAAAGGGAGCAGGTCGCAAGGGCCAAGTCAAGGGCTTCATGAGAAGCGGAAATAAGATTCGTTTGCACTGAGGGGAAGGAGTGACTGAAGTAATAATACAACAGGGGGCCTCTGAGCATGTCAAAAGATCATTTCCCACAGTAATCGTTTCCCTTAGAACACCACGGGGCCAGGAACTATGAAAAAGGGGCTTCACTCAGAACGTTAGAGAGGCTTCAGTGTTTGTCACTGCTCCTTTGCCAGGAGGGTTTTCCTGAGCTGTCTTTTCTTCCGGAACCCAACCCCCCCCCCCTTTCGGAGACTTGATAAACGAACGAATGCAAAGCCTTTTAAGGCTACAAGCCATTTTGGGAGTAGGCTCTATCAGACTCAGTGAGAGTTACTTCCGAATAAACACCGGAGGACCAGGCTGTTCAAAAGCACCACTTAGGATACACTAAACACGATTAATCATAGTATAGCACAGAAAAGGCAAAAGGGAAAAAAATGAGGGACACATAAGGAAGGGTAGGAAAGGAAGTTACTAGAAAAGAAGCCCCAGTGTGCTGCTGGGACCTCTCGACCTCCCTCCCGTTGCCTTTTCTGGATCTTGCAGGGCAGAGACTTTCGTCATCTTCAAATGAAACAAAACAAACCTCCGTTTGTGATTTTCTTTGTATTCTGCGATAGAAACCTACCTGAGGCTGAGAGCCTTCCTAACCGTCCCACCCTGCCAAGATTTGCTTCAGCCTTCTGCCTATGGAATTAGCTTCTTTGAGGGTTGCTGCTTGGCTGTGGAAGTTACAACACTTCATAGTATTACCATCCTCCAGGTGGTACCTTGAGTTCTCCCAGAACAACAAGTGATCCCCCAATGACAGAAAACAGTTCTCCTGGAGGAGATGGCAGCTTCGGAGGATAGACTCTATGGAATCGCATACCTGAGCTCCCTCCCTTCCTCAGACTCCATCCTCTCCAGGCTCTGCTGCTCCCAAATCTCCAGCAATTACCCAAACTCTACTTGGCAGCCCTGATTTGGGGAGGGCGGAGTTTGGGGAATGGGAGGGACCTCAGTGGAATATAAGGCCACACAGTCCACCTTCTAAAGTAGCCATTTTCTGCATGGGGACTGATCTCTGTAGTCTGGAGATGAGGTGCAATTCTTTGAGCTCTTTAGGCCCTCCCTGGAGGTTGGTAACTGTAACCCTAAGAGGCAGCTGAGCTTTTCCCCAAATGGTAGCCAGACTAACTACACTGCACACTAAGCTTCCCCAGTTTGGGGGTGGGTGGGCAGTGAAGAGGTCACGGTCGCATCTGGAGATACGGTTTTAGGGATAAGTTTGGGCTTTCCCCCACAGGCCCCATTTTTCCAATTTTTCCTTGCTTTAGACAAACACAGGAATGGAACAGGAATTTGGTAAGGCTGCAAAATAAAAAAATGTAAACTTCAATAAGTGCACAATTTTCTAGTATAAACAACACTTTTTAAGTGGTTCTCAAACATTAACAACAAGGGACCCACATTTTGTGATCTGATGGCAGCGTTTGACATGGTTGACTGCAACCTATTGGCTCACCACTTCGTGACCCCATGGACCAGATCACGCCAGGCCTTCCGGTCTTCCACCGTCCTCTGAAGTTTGCTCAACTTCCTGTTCGTTGCATCTATGACACTGTCTAACCATCTCATCCTTTGCCGTCCCCGTCTTCTTTGACCTTCAATCTTTCCCAGCATCAGGGTCTTCTCCAGTGAGTGCTCCCTTCGCATTTGGTGGCCAAAGTATTTTAGCTTCAGTTTCATTATCTGGCCTTCCAGGGAACAGTCAGGGTTGATTTCTTTGAGGATTGACTGATTTGTTCTTCTTGCAGTCCAAGGGACTCTCAAGAGTCTCCTCCAGCACCATAGTTCAAAAGAATCTATTCTTCGGCGCTCGGCCTTCCTTATAGTCCAACTCTCACAGCCATACATGACTACTGGGAATACCATTGCTTTGACCATGCGGACTTTTGTTGGCAGGGTGATGTCTCTACTTTTTATCATGCTGTTTAGGTTCGCCATCACTTTCCTCCCAAGGAAATCTTTTAATTTCATGGCTGCTGTCACAGTCTGCGGTGATCTGGGATCCCAGGAACGTGAAGTCTGTCACTACTTCCACGACTTCCCCTTCTATTTGCCAAGGAGTGATGGGGCCGGATGCCATGATCTTAGTTTTTTTGATGTTGAGCTTCAAGCCCACTTTTGCGCTCTCCTCTTTTACCCTGAGCAAGAGGCTCTTTAGGTCCTCTTCACTTTCTGCCATTAGAGTGGTATCGTCTGCATATCTGAGGTTGTTGATCTTTTCCCCAGCAATCTTAATTCCCGCTTGTGATTCATCCAGGCCAGCATTTCGCATGATGTACTCTGCATATATATTAAATAAGCAAGGTGACAATATACATCCTTGTCGTACTCCTTTTCCTATGCTGAACCAATCAGTTGTTCCATATCCGGTTCTAACTGTCGCTTCTTGGCCCTTATACAGGTTTCTCAAGAGACATGTGAGGTGGTCTGGTACTCCCATCTCTTTAAGGACCTGCCATAGTTTGTTGTGATCCACACAGTCAAAAGCTTTAGCATAGTCAATGAAGCAGAAGTAGATATTTTTCTGGTACTCTCTTGCTTTCTCCATAATCCAGCGAATGTTGGCAATTTGATCTCTAGTTCCTCTACCTCTTCGAAACCCAGCTTGTACTTCTGGTAGTTCTCTATCCACGTACTGTTGAAGCCTAGCTTGTAGGATCTTGAGCATGACCTTGCTAGCGTGTGATATGAGTGCAATTGTGCGATAGTTTGAACATTCCTTGGCATTGCCCTTCTTTGGGATTGGAATGTATACTGACCTTTTCCAATCCTGTGGCCACTGTTGCGTTTTCCAAATTTGCTGGCAAATGGAGTGCAGAACTTTAACAGCATCATCTTCTAAGACTTTGAATAGCTCAGCTGGAATACCATCACCTCCACTAGCTTTGTTGTTAGTAATGCTTTCTAAGGCCCATTTAACTTCACATTCCAGGATGTCTGGCTCGAGGTCAGTGATTATTGTTTTCCTCTATTACTTTGCATTGTTCATTCAGGAAGGCCTCCTTATCTCTCCTTGCTGTTCTCTGGAAATCTGCATTCAGTTGGGTAAATCTTTCCTTTTCACCTTTGCCTTTCGCTTTCCTTCTTTCCTCTGCTATTTGTAAAGCCTCATCAGACAGCCACTTTGCTTTCTTGCATTTCTTTTTCTTTGGGATGGTGGTGATTGCTGCCTCCTGTACAATGTCACGAACCCCCGTCCATAGTTCTTCCGGCACTCTAGCTATCAAATCTAGACCCTTGAATCTATTCTTCACCTCTACTGTATATTCATCAGGGATGTGATCTAGGTCAAACCTGAATGGCCTAGTGGTTTTCCCAATTTTCTTCAGTTTAAGTCTGAATTTGGCAATGAGTAGCTCATGATCTGAGCCACAGTCAGCTCCAGGTCTTGTTTTTACTGACTGGATAGAGCTTCTCCATCTTTTATTGCAAATTATATAGTCCATCTGATTTTGGTGTTGCCCATCAGGGGATGTCCATGTGTAGAGTCGCCTCTTAGGTTGTTGGAAAAGGGTGTTCACTATGACCAGTGTGTTCTCTTGACAAAACTCTGTTAACCTCTGCCCTGCTTCATTTTGCTTTCCGAGGCCAAACTTGTCTGTTATTCCGGTTACCTTTTGCCTTCCTACTTTAGCATTCCAGGCCCCTGTGATGATAAGGATATCATTTTTTGGTGGTTCTAATCACATCCAGATTAGATTACTGTAATTTGCTCTACACAGCACTATTCTTGAAGCTACTCCAACTGGTCCAGAATGCTGCGGCACAGATTCTTACAGGAGCCCCAATCAGAGCCCATATACAACCAGTGCTCTGCCAGCTGCACTGGCTCCAGATTGAATACCAGATCAGGTTCAAGGTTTTGGTGTTAACCTTTAAGGGTGTAAACAGTATGGGACCAGCATACCTACGGGACTGCCTCTCCTGGTATACCCCCCCCAAAGAGCATTGCGCTCAGCTGATAAAAATCTACTGGTGATCCCTGACCCAAAGAGCGTTCAGCTGTCCTCAACCAGAGCCAGGGGTCTTCCATCCCTTGTGGGACTTGATGCAGTTCCTCAGGGCCTATAAAACAGAGATGTTCTGCCAGACCTATGGCTGAGGACAGTGATGATCTCGAACTAGACTGACTTCTTCCTTTTCCCTTTTCCTTACATCTTCCTTTCCTACCCTCCCCTACTGTTAGGAAATGAGGCACTGTTGTGCTCTCTTTAAGTGCCATCTTATTCAATTGTTGTAAATTTTAGAATTGTTTTAGACACTTGTTAAAGGTTTTTAAACCTAATTTATTGTTGTTACCCACCCTGAGCCCTGCTATGCAGGGGAGGGTGGGTTATAAATCCAATAAAATAAATAAATTTTGATTTAAAAACAGACTGCCCTGCCTTCTTCCAAAGCATGCAACAAGCCATTCATATTCCATTGTGGCCTCTGTCCTCTTATGACCCCAAAACAAAGCAGTGAGGGCCATATTGGCTATACTTTAAAACCAAATTTAAGTAAAATGATCCATGAGGTCAGATCTAGGGTAGCTGAACCACAGCTCAAAATGGTGTGACCCACAATCTAATGAATCTCACTCCGTGATTTACAGCAAACTTGTGCAGGAGACAGTAAGAATCTATTTTACTGTGGAAGAACTTCTAGCCAGAAACCCTTAATTCCCACTCTAGCCAGAGTCCAAATGAGCAGAGGTGTGAAGGGACCTGGAAATTTTTTTGAAGCTGCTACTGGAAATAGAAACAGACCAAAGTCATGCAAAACCTGGACTTCTGGCATTCATTTGGAACCTGCATGGACTATTCTGTCTATGGATATGGAGTTGTGTTAGCGTTGCAAGCTCTGTGTCTAGGGTTGCCAAGTCCAACTCAGGAAATATCTGAGGACTTTGGGGGTAGAGCCAGGAGACTTTGGGGGTGGAGCCAGGAGAAATGCCACTTCCAGGTCAAAGGTCAAGTGATGTCACTTCCCTAGCTCCACCCCTTCTAATGTCACTTCCAGCAGGGGGGCTGCCCTCTGGATGGCCATACGGGCCATCTAGTCCAACCCCCTGCTCAATACAGGACCATCCAAGAGCATCCCTGACAAGTGTTTGTCCAGCCCACTCTTGGGCCTGTCATTCCAGTTCCAGAACACTCCTGCTACACCCTGGGGCTGTCATTCCACTCTAGGGCCTGTCATTACAGTTCCAGAACACTCCTGCTACACCCTGGGGCTGTCATTCCACTCCATGGTCTCTCATTTCAGTCACTGACGTCTCCTGCTACACTCTGGGGCTGTCATTCCACTCTGTGGTCTCTCATTCCAGTCCCTGAACACTCCTGCTCCACCCTTGGGCTCTCACTCCACTCCGTGGTCTCTCATTCCAGTCCCTGAACACTCCTACTCCACCCTAGGACTGTCATTCCATTCTTGGGCCTGTCATTCCAGTTCCAGAACACTCCTGCTACACCCTGGGGCTGTCATTCCACTCCATGGTCTCTCATTCCAGTCACTGACATCTCCTGCTACACCCTGGGGCTGTCATTCCACTCCGTGGTCTCTCATTCCAGTCCCTGAATACTCCTGCTCCACCCTGGGGCTCTCACTCCACTCCGTGGTCTCTCATTCCAGCCCCTGAACACTCCCACTCCACCCTGGGACTGTCATTCCACTCTTGGGCCTTTCATTCCAGTCCCTGAACACTGCTGCTACACCCTGGGACTGTCATTCCACTCTGTGGTCTCTCATTCCAGTCCCAGACCACTTCTATTACTCCTAGCTTAGGGGCTGTCATTCCACTCCATGGTCTCTCATTCCATTCCCAGTTTATTTGGGCCCAGAGACCCTAATGGAAAATCCATTCTGCATTTTTATTGCAACCCTCCTTG
>NW_015161416.1:172440-234482 GCF_001447785.1 Gekko japonicus | reverse complement strand
AGGTCTGGCTGGCCCTCTCCCTCCCTCCCTCCCTCCCTCTCGGGCTCTTTTGCAGAGCAGCTGTCAGGTGGGAGCCCAGGGCTTGTGGGCTGCCCTGGCAGTTGCCTTCCTTCGAGTGGGCGCTCTCTCGCTCTCCCTTCCCTCGCTGCTCTTGGGAGGCTGGGCTGGTGGGCCCAATGACAGCCGAAGCTGCCTTGGAGCCCTCCAGCATTGCATACACGCCTTTCTTCTGGCATGCCAGGACGGGGGGTGGGAGGGCTGCACTCAGCGAGGAGGAGGGGATGGTTGACTGCTGCTTGGGACTCACCTCGGTCTGCCAACGTCGGCTTGGGAGGAATGCAGGCGGGACACAAGCAGATCGCCCGCCAAAGGAGGGATGCCGGGAGTGGGCGGCCCTAAGGAGGCGAGGTGAGTCGCGGACTACACTCTTTGAAGGCAGACGTGCCCGCCCACGGTCAGAGACCTGGGGCGCTCTAGCCTTCGTCTCTATTGCTGGTGCTAGAACGACCCCCGCCGGCCAATTCTTAAAAAGTGGGGGTGGGGGATCTCAAATCTGGGGACCCCCGCCCTAACGGGGGAGTTGGCAAGCCTATCTGTGTCCAGGAGTCTCGTGCGCGTGCTATGCATGCACAAGCCATGATGACATCACCTGGAAGTGACGTCATCACCTTGGGCACGTTGTCGAGGGACGCTCTAGTGTTCGACCTTAAAACTCTATGGTTTTAAGACCATAGAGTTTTAAGATCAAATGCTAGAGCATCCCCCGACAATGTGCCCGGTGCGATGACTTCACCTCTGGGTGACATCATTGCGCGAGGCATGTTGGCCCGATTCAGGCACTTTGGGGTCAGAGTTCCCCCCAGTGGCTGGATCCGGGCTGGCGGGTTGGGGGACCCTAGAATGGGCAACCCCCTGCCCCCCCGGGGGGGCCTGGCAGCCCTAAGTTGTGTCTCTTTATCTGTGTGCTGAAATCCTTTGCACTGGAAAACAGTGAACACTAGAAATTTTATACATGAAGTACCTATAATGACTATTTCCTTGGTGCCAGTGAACTAATTAAAGGTCACATGCCTGAGCTGCTGAATCCTGGCAACTTTCCAGCTAGTGCTCTGGGGTGATCTGGAAGCTTCAGGTAGTGGCTATATGAGCTCCTGCCCTTCAAAAGAGGAGGGGGAAGCTAAAATCATCCCTTCTCCATGAGGCCTTCATTGTTAGAAAGCAGAGAGGGTGTTGTGTAGCGAGAGCTTCAAATGAACCAGCATTGTTAGAGAGGCTCCTAGCAGCTACATTCAGATTGGCCAACCTTGCAGAGCAGGCCAGTCAGGTGACAGAAGTGTAAATGAGGCCATGCAAATGAAGGCTCCTAGCTACTATATTCTTATTGGTTTATTTGTATTTTGTGAGTATGTTTGGGACTGGGGGTTTTGTATATTGTTGCGGCATGCCATATGTGTTGTTGTTCTTAATGTTACTGAAATAAACAGCTATGCTGAAATCATGATAGCCTCTTGAACCCACTATTTAACAGAGGGTTCAACATTTGTTTTAGCTAGATGTGACATGGGCTTGCCCCCTGTCCTGACAAAGATTTCATGGACCTTATTCGAGAAATGCTAGTAGAGGAAGCGATTGTTGTTACGGTCTCAGACAGCAAGAGATTAGAAAAAAACCAGCTTAAATTTATTTGGGGGGAGAAAGGAAGGAAGTCTAACTCCTGAGTTTGCATCCATTTAATGACTGAGCTGTAAACAATGCAAGCCAAATGCATCACCTGAAGACACCATCTATTGACAAATTTTGAGGTATAAGACCAGTCATAGAAGATCCTAAAACACATTTAGCCCAGCCTACAAAGATCTGTTGTTGTTTTAAAAATCGGTTTATATTAAGAACTTCTTTGGGACAGAGAATTGTTTGGGTGACTCAGATTATATACAATGTCCAGTCTAACTGATGGATTCCTGATGTTCTCTATAGATTTACACAGTATAATAAGTAGTCCACCTACTCTGGATTTGAATGACAAAATTTTGTTTAAAAAGTGACAACATCTTTTTAAACATCTTCTACACAAATTTCACCTTTTAGGCAGTGTCAAAGATATGGATCTTCTGTTCTTCATAATGACAACTTGGAGCACAGAAGGAAATTATCTTTGCCTTTAAACCACTTCCACATTCTGCTTTGTACTAGGAATGGAAAATCTTGCCATTATCTTAACTAGACAGCAGCTACACAAACATATTTTGTGCTGGAATACGCCTGCCTTAGTATGAACCCCTGGAGTGAACTTTTGTTCATCTTCCAATTTTTAGACTACTTTCCTTTTTATTGCAAATGCCTACAAAGCTCCAAGTTTTTAAGGATGCCTTTTAATGTGAACAGTATTTTCTCTAGTGCATCCCCATGAATAATAATGGGGGTGAATCACAACCTAAGCCATAAGAGTAACCTTCTCATATAAGTGTTTACAGAGAATATGTAAAATTTTGCAAAAACGAAGCACAGAGCCATCTGTTGCTGGAAGCAGGGATTACAACCCTGCTGATGTCCCTTGCAATGCTCCCTATAAGCTGCGGAGTCATGTGAGCGAAAATTCTACTTTGTGAGCTACTGGCATTAAAGTTGTGAGCGAGCAATTTGGCTGCTGCATAAATTAGTTTGCTCTGGAGCCATCCTCCCTGAGCTAAGACAAAAAGGTGTGAGCCGGAGGCTTAAAAACTGTGAGCTAGCTCACACTAACTCAGCTTAGAGGGAACACTTGGGACATCTGTGTTGTCCTGTTATTTTATTTAGGGAAAGCAAAGGTTATATAACAATTCATGTTTGCTTTTGTAAACAACATAAAAATCAACAGTGACAGTTTAGACATTGCTATTCAGTGCTATGTCAATTACTATATTTTAATGTTAATTATCCTTCATACTGAAAAAGGCTTGAGTCCAGTGGCACCTTTAAGACCAACAAAGTTTTATTCAAGGTATGAGCTTTCATATGCAGGCACACTTCCTCAGATACAATGAAACGGAAATTACCAGTCATTACATATAGGTAGAGGGTGAGCAGTAAATTAGCATACAACATAATGAAGATGTTTAACAGATTCAGGAATAACAAGCTTAGTTTATATGGTTACCATTTCCTTTTTACCTGCACTAGATTTTAAAGAATAATCTAAGTATGAAAATAATGTTCTCCTTTCCGTCAATGCATCAGCCTCGCTTGGGGTGCCTGAGGCTTTTTCAGATTTTAAAAGCAAATTAACAGTAGCCTGACAAATAGGAAGTTTAATATTAATTTTTAAATCCTGCAAATTGATAGAGATATGTACATGTCAATTTCAGAGTTACCAGGGCTTCTGTCATAAAGAGGCACAGGGCCTCAAGACAGGAAGGAGCAGCCAACATTTGGAATGCAATCCTACACAGATCTACTCGGTATATAGCATCTCTAAAGAAATGACAAGGTTAGAACAGTGAACATAGCAACCAGCTAACTATCTCCTCGTTCAATATTCTCCCTACCTATACATTTCAAATTTGACTTAAAATACCATGAGGGGGATCAGGCCCACAGTTGGCAGGACCAGGCAATGTTATCCCCCCAGCATCTTTTCAAGACATGGGGGGGCGGTATAACAAGATTGCCTGGTCCCACTGCGTTGTGGACCCAATCAAGACTGGGCCCTTATGGTATTTTTTAATGGTTGGATTCAGACCTAAAATGGAATCAGCATCTCTAGTTTGGTCCTAACAGCCTTGAATGTGCACTTAGGAACGTAGACTACCCATTGACCAAGGCTGAATCTGCATCTGCTGTGTAAAGCAATTTCAGTCTTCTGCAGCGGCGTTGTACTCTGTTCCCCTTTCCCTCCCATTCTGGCTCAGAATAAAGGGTAGCTGTCTGCATCAGTCCTCACCATGGCAACTGCAGGGGCGCAGGAGGGAGAGCGCGCGGGAGAGGGGGGAGGCCTCCTGGGGTGCTAGCAGGGCATTACGCTGGGGGGAAGAAATGGCACCCACGACTCCCCTGCAGAAAGTAAAGGGGGTGACCTGGCAGGGGGGCAGAGGGGGGCTGGAAAGTGAACAAGCTGGGTGGGCATGCTTCTAACTCTCCAGCAAAAATATATGATTGCAGAAAGATGTTCCCTGGCTGCTTTTAAACACACAGACGACCCGGGGGTGGGGGAGAATTTAGTTCCAGTAGTCTGCTTTTTGCTCACAGCATCTTGAGGGCAGGGAGGAGCAATTGGAACTGCTTTAAACGAGATCCAGATAATGCAGTGGGACGCCATAGTGACCTCAGAGTGGCCTCTAAAGGGCAATAAGATGATGCAGACAACCAATGCTGAGTTGATGCAATAGGAAGGCGATGGTGGTATGCAATGTAGACAGGAATTTGTGAGATTATGTGAAATTGAAGGCACAGCGGCAGAAAAGACCAGTACAGATTGAACCCAAGTTGCTAAGCAGCATAAAAGGGTGTGTGTGTGTGTGCGTGTGTGAATAAAGGACTTTGTTTCTATTACAGAGTTTCTTTTTCATTTGAATTAAGACACTAATGGCCAATTTCTGTATTTTCGGAGAACATTGCTCTGTTTTCTGTACAGTGGTCTGGAAGCTAGATGTTTCTTTTGTCACACAACCTAGGTATTCGGCCTCAAAAATAAATCTCTGATAGCTGTCAACTGCAGTACTGCATATAAATTCATTTAAAACACACTTGATTAAAATTTGGTAGAACCATAAAGGTAAAGATTTCCCTTGCTTGAAAGCCAGTCAAATCTGACTCTAGGGTGCGTTGGTCATCTCTGTTTTCAAGCTGAAGAGCCAGCACTGTCCAAAGATGTTCCCATGGTCATGTGGCTGGTATGACTAGACGCCGAGGCGCATGGAACGCTGTTACCTTCCCACCAAAGCAGTACTTATTTATCTACTTGCAATTTCTTGCTTTTGAACTGCTAGGTTGGCAGGAGCTGGGATCAGAGACGGGAGCTCACTCTGTCATGTGGCACTAGGGTCTCGAACTCCTGAACTACCGACCTTCTGATCTGCAGTTCAGCATCTTAACCACTGAGCCACATAAGATTGCTCAAGCCCACATACACTGTTCTACCACCCCTGAAATAAGGTAAATAACTTTTCCTTAAAATTATATTCATAATGTTTTTGTGTCAAATCACAGTTTCTGGCAAAGCAAGACTTTAGCTAGCAAAATGGAGCAAAAGCAATTTGAAGGCCATGTATATGGTTTCATGTTGGAGGCCTCTTTATGTGATCAATATAAGGGTGGGAACTAAGGACAAACATCACATGGAGCTTCCAGTATGGTTTCAAATTAAGAGACAGGGATTAGCCTACACTTGAGGAGTCTTCCTCCTCCTGCTTCAGTATGTTTGCCTACTCCAGCAAAGCCTTGGGGGAACCCCTTCTGGCCAACTGCATCACATCCTTTATACTCAACCTCCAGGAGTGGACAGGGAAGTGAAAAATGACCCAGAGAAATTCAAGCTGAGCAGCAAGCCAGCACTGCAGGGCCCCTCAGCTTTGTGGAGCTGTCAATGGGCATTAGTTCACCCACTGCATCACCCCCCCTCTCCCAAACTGGAAGCAGTGCAGAAGACAGGAGGGCCTGGTGTGATGTGGTCCATGGGGTCACGAAGAGTCGGACTCGATTGTGTGACTGAACAACAACAACAAAAAAGGAGAAGACAGTGAGCTAACACAAACTGCCACAACTCATGGGGGTTTGGACCAAGCGGTGCCTGAGACTCAGGCAGAGTTGCTGGACTTAGATCTGCTTGCTCCTGGCCACCCAAGGGCCTCTAGGGCAGAGGTTCTCTGGGAAATTTCCCTTTAAGTTAAATGCCCAATCTGCCCATCAACTCCCCATTCTATATATTCTCTCTGACATCACTGTTTTTGACACTTCATACCATAAGACTATGCACCCATTACCACGGCAACTGGCCATTCCTCACTAATGTAGTGTCTTCCATTTCAAGGTGACATATCACTGGGGCAATGGAGTTGCTCTGGTCCAGTGGGTGCAGGTCTATCAACTGCCATATTTGTGGTACTGTTGTCACAACCATCAGTTCTACATCAGTTCTACATAATAAATCCATCTTAAACTGTGCTCTGTGTTCTCTATTCAAAAAGTAAGCTGAAGAGTTAAGACGACTTGGCCATTTGTTAATTCTTAGATCTTTTCCTCCAGACTGCTAATTGAGCAAAGCTGCTGAAAACCAGGGTTGTCCTGCAGTCTTTAGGATTTAAAGACTAATCTTTAGGAAGCTGCTGTGCTATGAATGATCCATGAAAAATGCCAGGGAATTTGTAACATGGATACTAATTAGAGAATCCACATTATGTATTGCTGTTATTTAAACATTTAAATCCAGCCTTTCCATCACATGGATGTCTAAAGTGGCTAATAAAAATTAAAAGCCAGCACAAATAAAAATAATCACTTTAAAAAGCAAATAGAATTGAAAAACAGCAGTAATAAACAGATAAAAATGCAGATACTGTTATCAGTAAAACCTGCCCAGAGCTTTGCTAAACAAAACAGTTTTAATCTGGAACCTAAAATACCCTGTCAGTTCCAGGCAACTATGCTGGAGGAGGGCATTCTGCAGTCATGGTACTATAATAGGAAAGGCCCTTATAGCCAACTATCCAACAGAGTGGGGGCAATTGAAGTACGACCTATCCTGGGTAGATTCATATGGGAGGACAGTTATCAAGGTACGTTGTTGTTTTTTGGTGAAAACTAGCACTTTCAATTGTATCCAGAAACAAACTGAAAACCAGTGAAGTTCATTTAATGCTGTAAAATATAATAATTTATTTACTTCATTTATACCTCACCTTTACTCCTAATGGAGACCCAAAGTGGCTCATGTTATTCTCCTTGCTCAATTTTATTATCACAACAACCCTGTTCAGTAGATTGGGCTAAGAGTACTTGTTTCAGTAGCAGCTGCCACTCACACTGTAAAGGAAGCAGGAAATTCAGCCTGTCCTGCAGATTTGGGAGTGGAACCTGAGGATGGTGCAGTTTGGGAGGGGAGGGATCTCAGTGGAGGGTGGCTCTAGAGTTCACCCTCCAAAGCAGTCATTTCTCCAGGGAAAGTGATCTCTGTCATCTGGAAAGCTGTTGTAATTCCAGATCTTCAGGACCCACCGGGAGGTGGGTAACACTACCATTAAGACATGAGCATTACCAGGGCTTTCTTTGTAGAAAAAGCCCAGCAGGAACTGATTAGCATAATAGGCCACACCCAATAGCAGAAACTCATTAGCATATTAGGCCACACCCCTGACAGTGCACACCCATTAAGTCACACCCCCGTGCCTTCACTTGGCTTGCCCAGGTGCCCCGCAGCTGCGGGGAGCCCAGGCAAGCCGGCCCTTGGAAAGGCCAGGGAAGGCACAGGCATTTGAAAACAAATCAGCCAGTATCAGGAACTCATAAGCATAACAGGCCACACCCAACAGCAGAAACCCATTAGCATATTAGGCCACACCCTGACAGCACAGCTCATCAGCATATTAGGCCACATCCTGTGCCTTCCCTTGGCTTGCCCGGGCGCCTGCGGCTGCGGGGAAGGCATGGGGATGCATTTAAATGCCTCCCTGATCCTTCCAGGGCCCCCCCGTCCCACCTGCCTCGGAGTTGCGGGGGTGGTGGTGTTGCTCTCCAGGCCTTCCCTCTGTAGCCACGCTCGCAGAGGTTTTGGCTGTAGTGGGCATGGCCAACTCTGAAGTCAGCCGGAACTCCATTACTGTGTATTCCTGCCCAAAAATAGCCCTGATCATTACACATGTTGTCCTGGGTTCTGATTTGACTTGGGTTTTTTGATGCATAAGACATTTACATTCAGTTGAATACTGGTTTTGGCTTGGGAAGGGGCACTGGAGATGGGAGTTGATTTAGTCTTGCTTGATTCTGAGGCTGCTTTTTGTTTTTGTATTTAATGTGAAATTTCAAAACAGCCAACAGCAAGCAGAAATTGTGTGGTAGAGTGAGCAATGGGTTCCACCAAAGCATTTTAAAGAACTATTTAATGCATTCTACGAGTCACATATAATTTCACTGAATGAAATGAATGGGGGGGGGGGAATCCAAGTTAGGGGCCATGGTGTTACCTGGAAGTTTACTTTAGAAATGTACAAACAGATATTGCTTGATAAAATCACTATTGTTCACAAACTAGTAATTACAGTTTGTCCTATTCTCCGGAACGCGTTAACTGGAAGCAGTTGTACTGTGATGTTGATATTAACCAACAGAAAAGGCAACAGATCTTATTGCCTTTATTGGAGAGCTGTTATAAGCAACTGTCCACCAGTCTCAACCCCCATGTGATATGTGGACCTGAACAATGATGTAATACTGGACTAATGCAGTGTTATTATAACCCATTCTTCTAGCCTCAGCCAACCGCTCCACAGTCCTGACTGGAAGGGGAAATAGAACGACAGCAGTTCACACTGGCTGTCCTAGGATTGTAATTGTGCTCGTAAACAAATAAATTTGCCACGAACCAGTACTTGAAAGGAACAGAATGAAAACAGAGAGAAGCAATTGGTTGGATGAACATCACCTGGATTAAAAAAATAGATTGAATCAAGCATTACAAAAAATAGGGGAGCAAACCCTTTATATACACTCATTCAGTCACAGTACCCCCCCCTCCATCTGCAATAGGGGTGTAACTATGGATTATATTTTAATTTGCATTAGGGTTGCCAGGTCTGGGTTGGAAAATACCTGGAGACTTTGGGGGTGGGTCCAGGAGAGAGTGGGGTTTGGGGAGGGGAGGGGGCTCAGCATGGTATAATGCCATAGAGTCTACTCTTCAAAGCAGCCATTTTCTCCAGGGGAGCTGTTCTCTGTCAGATGGAGATTAGTAGTAAAAGGCAATGTTCCCTCTAAGCTGTGGAGTCTTGTGAACAAGAATTCTACCTTGTGAGCTACTGGCATTAAAGTTGTGATCCAGCGATTTGGGGGCTGCATACATCAGTTTGCTCTGGAGCCCTCCTTCCTGAGCGGAGACAAAAATGTGTGAGCCGGAGGATAAAAAATTGTGAGCTAGCTCACACTAACTCAGCTTAGAGGGAACACTGGCGGCGATTTCCCCAGGCCCCACCTGGAGGCTGGCAGCCCTAATTCGCATTGCTGGCAGGCCATTTTTACGTGTATAAAATTGTTTAAAGTTCACATTTTTACATAAAACAAGACTTGGCTGAGAGATCGTCTGAATTTTCCATTTGCTTAGCTGAGTGAGTGTGACGGCGCGGTCGGTGGTAGTCAGACAATGCTGGTAACGAATCACGGGTACAATCAAATCCTAACTTTTTCCATTACTTTCTATGAGCTGCCGTTTATACCCCGCAAGCGAGAGGGGAAATGACGTTGAAAATGTCCAGGAAGTCCCGTCTCCATACCGTGGAACTGTCAGTCTAGTTTAAAAGAGAGAGAGAGAGAAGAATCTGCCGGTAGAGCGATCAAGTTGTTGCTCCACGGACTCATTTTGTCGCCGCACCTTACAATGGCTGCGCCCATGCAATGAGAAAAGAGGTCTGAGAAGCTATAATTTAACCGATGAAGGTAGCTTCTTTACACGTTTTTTCTGTGTATCAAGGGCAGCCTGCGGGATTTTAGCTGCTACAACTGAAGGCTGTGATTTCTCCAATCATGTTTGCCAAAGCTTTTAGGATAAAATCCAACACGGCTATTAAAGGATCTGATAGGTGAGCTTTCTTCTTTTAAAGGAGTTTGCCTAAATTGTTGATCTGTTGGTCTTCGGAATTATAAAGACGCTGTTTTTCAGACAAACGGAATGAGAATGTGAGTGATGCTGCTTAAAATTCTCTAAAGCGAGGAGGCTTTTAAAAATCGAGTTAATGCTTCTTTCAAAGTAAACACAAGCCCTGTACGCTGTTCGAGTGTGACATGCAGATATTGTTACTGAGAACTGATTACTGGGAGTTTATGCTTGGGATAAGGACAGTTACCCAGGAATAGATGAGATACAAACAACCTGTTCTTAATTGTTGGGCATGCATCTTCAAAGGTTCTTTAAAAATAGATTTTGTTTTTAACATGAAACAACATCTGTCCTTTAGATTTAGGAGTAGAGGTCGACAAAATGGATTGAGTTCATTGGTTTCAATGCTTTTTTGCTTAGAATTGTACTGTAAATGAAAGACATGAATTTTACAATAAACACTATAATTTTTTAGAGTTCTGGACAAATGGGAAATGTAAGGAAGTACTTACAAAAGCTTTCTTGAATTTATTTCTGTTATTCCATCTTCCATTCCAGCTCATTAAACTATTTGCTAATATTTATTTGTTCTGGAAACTTACTGCTGCTGCTCACCCACAAGGTTTCTGGGGTGGCAAGCAATAACTACAACATCTAGTACCAGTTTCCAAGCAAACAGAAGTACTCCACTTGATGCTGGAGGGTTAATGTGGCACCCAAAGCTTCATGTTTAGGTTTAGAGGTGTTCAGTTGACTGGCATATTTGAATTTAAAAGACTTGTATTTCTGAACTTAACTGTGTCTTATGTTTTCTATGCACTCAGAAAATGTGCTTAAGAAAAGCTTCCAAATATAGCCACCTGATGATTGCTGTTTTTCCTCACTGCTTCTCACCAACTTTGTGAAAAGCACATTTGAGTTCCTTTCTCATTTTTTGATCCTGTAACAGGGTTTGCAGAAAAATCTTTGGCATTTTCCTTCTCCTCTAAGCCACAAACATATTTTTTTATTCCCCAAAGTGGTAGTGGAGGATCAAACCATTACATTTTCATAGTTGTTTTATAGGGAGTTCAAGGATATTTTTGTTGTTTAAATGTGAACAACTTACAACAATTAATATGCTATATTTGCAATTCTAAGAGCTCTTTCCTGGGAGTAAGTACCATTGAATAAACTGGAACTTATTTCTGGGTGAATCTGCTTAACATGTTTAATGCTTATGTGCTATTACAGAGCTTAGTGTTTTCAATTTTGTAAAGTTTAACTTAATAATCCAAATATGCTGGTACTAGTATTGTGACTGTAATGGGACTTTTTCAGTTGAAATAACAAAAGAAACTGTATTAACTACAACATTCATTTACTAATTTCAGCTTTCCCCCCTACCTCTCAGATGACAAAAATTAAGATATGTGTGCTAAGGTAGCATAAGTGCAGCCATTTGCGTCTCTCTCTCAAGTATGGGGTATGATGTTGCTTGTACACAGCAAAAGTATTTATATTTATGCATTTATACTATGCATTTTATGTTCTTAAAATAGTAAAACAAGATTAAGTTTGATAGGAAAGTAATTATTGTATATATTTCCTTCTTACTCCTTTGGGGGGGGCATCTTGGAATGGGTGATTCCCACCAATTGCTCAAGGAGGTAGGACTGAAATCTCCAACTTCCTGTCTCCTGGGTGGGAGTTGCCCTGTCTCCGTTTGTTTCCTGCTTCATTAGAAAGTGCAGTTTTGGAGCAAAGCCCTTTGCTCTTTTTTACTTGCTTTTCTCCTAGAGCAATTTCATACCTGAGGTTGAGTTTCCTAACTCTCCAGCCTGTCCCTCTTGCTCACACCTCCTTTTGGCTTGGCTGCTCATCCTAACTCTCCAGCCTGTCCCTCTTGCTCTTCACACCTCCTTTTGGCTCGTCTGTTCCTTTTGTCTTTGCATTTTTTTCTTTGCTCCCCCCCCCTTCCCTGAAGGGACATGGAAGAGAATGGCCCAGCAGGGAGCCTCCAAGGCTCTAGAGCAGAGGTGTTGAACTCATTAGTTATGAGGGCCGGATCTGACATAAATGTCACTTTGTCAGGCCAGGCCATGTGTGCCATAAAACCTAATGCCATGTCCTAGAGATAGAAGCTGTATAAAGAAAAATAAATAAATAAATAAAATAAATGGGAGATCTTCTTAATAATTGCATCCCCATTTGGAATGCCAGAAGTGGATCTGTTTACCTCAGCATTCAGTCATTAAGTACTGGGATTTTTCTCCAGGTCCCATCTCCCTCAGTCAGAATGAGCAGATGCTCTAACCTCTCTGTGGCCCAAGGGCCTACTGTATGCCCCTCTGCCCCTCCCAGTGAGCGTTCCCTCTCTCTTCTTTTCTTTTTTTTTTGGCCCCCCTAAGGGGAATTTTTTTATTTTTACATTTTCTACACATTGCATATAAACGGAATGGGGAAAGGAGTACTAATACCCTATCACTATTAATATGGGAAATGGGACAGGGAAGTCTAAATACATATAATCTACTAGATAAGGGGAGGAAAAACTCAGGCTCTTGAAAGGAATGGACTCCTGAACCTTGGCTACTCCTCAGAGGTCACAAAGACCATCAGGGCTTCCAAGAGGGCCTCCAGAAGATGCATCTACAATACTACATAGGAAAGAACGTTCTTGAGGTGATGCCAGTGCAAGCACATTAACCCCCTTGATTCTGGCCTGGGCCATTGGTGGGCCCTCCTTCAGGGGATGTTCATCAAAAACTACAAACATCCCCCCATTGTTGCCAGATAGCAGCTATTGCCACAATCCTACCTTATTTAGCTGGCATCTCTTGACTAGACATCCTCTTATCTTCTGCTTTCTGTAAGGGGTTGTACAGATCAACCCTACTGTGGTCCACAGATTGCCTCTATGGAGAATGTATATAGTTCTTTTAGCTCTCACTGATCCTCCTTTTGAGTTATTAAGGGGGGTTCCACCTAAAATGGCTGCACACAAAAGTCCTTTCTCACAGCAGTGATTTCAGCTAGAAAGGTGTCAAAACTGGGAGCCTTGTCAGCCAGAAAATGCCTGTGTATCTTCCACAAGGACGAAGTGGTGCTCAGGCCAGATCCCACCTTTTTTACCCAGGTGAGCTCACAGGAGGCAGGAGATCTACCAGAAATTAATAATATAGTGAATTGTCCTGTTTTGGTTTCTGGAGATTTATTTCTGTGGTTCGTTGGCTTTTTTCTGCATTGTGACATTGCTGGCTATAGTATTTTATTGATTTAAATAATATACTGTTTTTTACGGTGTCGACTATATTTTTATTGTTTGCTCCCTTGTTGACTTACTGTAAAGGTTAGAATAAATATAGGAATAATAGGCAAAAAAAGGGAAATAGCATGGAACTGAGAGAAGGCTTGCTCTCCCTGTGCATGAATGTAATAGATGGATTTGCAATGTTGCCAAAATGGTAAAGTTGGCATATTTACATTGTGAAAAACTAATAATTATTATCATTACTCAACAGAATTATTAGTTATCATCTTCTATGTTGTGACAAGAATCAAAATTGTAGAGCTAAAAACATCTGAGATTTATTTTTTAAAATTTATTTATATTTTGATTTCTAGGCCGCCCTCCCTGCGAGCAGGCTCAGGGCGGCTAACATCCAGGCACGCATGCCAAATACATAAAAACAAGATAAAACACAAAAATTACAAAAATTACAAATAAAGTGCTTCAAGATGGTTGCAGGTGGTATTCTTCAGTTTAAAGATGGTATACAAAGGATATTCAGTCAGATCCCAGCTCAGTGGTATTCACACACCATAGTGCTGCAGTTCGATCATCACAGGGCCGTTCCCATACCCCGCTGTTTCCAACTTGGTGGTGGTGGTGGTAGTGGCTCCTACTCGAAAGCCTGGTGGAAGAGCTCTGTCCTGCAGGCCCTGTGGAACTGTACAAGGTCCCGCAGGGCCCTGATCTCCTTCAGGAGCTCATTGCACCAGGTAGGAGCCGCCACCGGGGGGGGGGGGTCCGGGATGAACTCGAACCCCTCCCGTCAGCCGGATCTCGGCGCGTCTCCATCTGAGCGAGACGAGATGCGTCCGAGCGGCGAAACACTTAGCTCCTGTTCCCTCTCTTGCGTTAGTTGCTTGTTGGCAACATAAGAGCCCTGGACAGGCCGGTTCTGGCCCCCGGGCCTTATGTTTGACGCCCCTGCTCTAGAGGGATGAAAAAGAGACAAATTTACCTCTGAAAATGAGAGAGCTCCCCCATTGAGTCTAGCCCAAAGCAGCCTAGGAAAACTGCTGGAGCCAAAAACAAAAGTGCTTTAAAAATGTGCCATAAAAAGGGCTCCTCAGGTGCCAATGGCTCTCTTGGCTGCCAGTTTGGCCCCAGAGGGCTATAATGCCATGCCAGGCTCCTCCATTGGACCCTGCGCTGATTCAGAGAGACTTCTTGAGCATCAGAACAGATCTTCAGGTGGTAAGGTGCTGTCTCTCCACACTTCCGAGGTTGTGGTGGGTGGAATCCTTGCTCAACTGCGATAATGGAATTTTTTAAAGAGGCATGAGAGAGGGGCTGCAAGGCATGCTTGAGTGCTCCTCTCCTACCCCATCCCAGGGATCCAAGCATTCCGACCCGAGGTCACCCTTGCCTGCCCCCAAGCAAGGGTTTAGGCGTAGGGAGGGGCATGCTTCATCTTCCTGGGACTCTCGTTCTCAGTGGCCTACCAAGGTGGCCTGCAAAGACTCTTCCTCCATTGCCAGCCCTGCTAGGGTCCAGGGCAGCCCCTCAGGGATGGATAGCCCCTCATCATAGTCAGAACCAAAGAGGGAGGTGGGAGAGGTTTCCTCAGAGAAGGCACCCATAGTTGCTGACAAAGCCACGCACCTGTTCAATGCAGATGACAACCAGTCCGTCTTATCCAAAACAATCCTGGCCTAAACCTCACAGAAATCCCTGACTCTGGTCATCTCCTATACACCGAGGCCCTTTTGTGAGTGAGTGGAGAAATACCTAGGGTCTGTCTCAGCAGAATATATCCAGGGACTCCTGCATCAGACTTGCTGAGCAGACAGATCACTGAACAACAAAAAAGTCCATCAGATTTAACAACAGTGCTGCCACGCCGACTCGATCCAGATCTCTTTGGAGGTCATCAGTCAAGGCGACCAGCGCAGTCTCCACCCCATATCCCAGGTGAAAGCCGGACTGGAAAGTGTCTAGGATGGAAGCGTCATGCAGAAAGCTCTGCAGCTGTATCACCATCACCCTCTCTATAAGTTTGCCCAAACTATTTAAGATATAGTGCGGCTGATCTGTGATTATTTTACTTGTTATTAAATGTATCATCTGTATTAATGTTGTAGTTTAATGGTATTGTTTATATTTCTATGAGCTGTCTTGAATGGATGGCAAGGTGGTATAAAATTGTATAGTTACGCTATTAAGAATATGAGTTTTTAAATATCTTTATGTGGTAACAACCTAAGTGGGAAAGCAGAAAAGTTTCCCATGTTCTACAGGTTAGCGATCAGCAACAGAAGATGCCTTATGAATCAACAGCCCTGACCATACCTCCAGAGTTATGCATAGGAATAAACATGTGCTTGTTCATTGCAGGAGGAAGCTGCGAGCTGATGTTGCAGCCACATTTCCCATGCTCTCTTCTGAGCAGCTCTCTGAGGTTGTGTCGAATAAAGAGGAGCTGAATGTTATCAAGTTGTACACTCACAAAGGAGAGGCTGTCACAGTTTATGCTGATAGCAGGAATCCAGTCCTGTTTGAAATGGAGAAAATGCTGTATCCAACAGGTACAGACAGATGTTGCGCCAGGCAGTTTGTTATTATGGGGCTGGAAAAGTTTGAATTTGGTTTTCTGCTCCACTCTGGACACAGGTCTGAAGCCTGTTTCCCGTTGCTTCCATAAGCAGAGAAGTATCACAGTGCCTGACAAGGCAGCATATAGGCTCCAGTCCACGTGCTTCCTCTGAAACCCTGTTTACACTGTGAAACACGTTAAAATGCTATCCTGAAGAGGCGGTGGGTCAGGAGGAAGAGGGCACACAGCTTGGGTCCAGACTTTTGCTTCACTTAAAAGTTGCCTGAAGCTTTAAGAGGCTTCTGCTCTCTAGCCCTGGTTGCACTGTAAGATTTGTGAGTGTGAATACAGGCGCACACCCTTCTGTAGGGCTCACCGTTTTCTGAATCGGGGTCCATGTGTCTTCTAACAACACGTCTTGGTTTAGATCTGCTGAAGCGTTTCTGCAGGCAGGATTTCACAGAAAGGGACTCTCATCTCCTGTCTTCCGCTGCAGCTCCAACCCCCCCCCCCAATGCTGTTGGGGCGGGGTGTTTCCCCAGGAGCAGCATTTCATGGTGCATTTGGAGCTGCAGCAGGAGGGGGGAGGTAAGAAGACTGTGTCCCTTCAATAGAAATCCTTCAGTCTGTGGAAATGCTCCAGTGGATCGAATTATATATCTGTTGTCTTTAAGTATTTTCTACTCTGTCCTTCAGGATATAATGGGTTAAAAACCAAAAATAAGTAAAACTGTAGTCATTATATATCACTGTAGTATTGAAAGTAGCTGCAGCTCCCAAGCTAATGATGTATTTTCATTATGACCCTTAGTTTTAAAGATTATGATGTGCTTCAGTGTTAGAGAAGATAATTGTTTAGAGTGATTTGAGAAATATTCTAAATTTATATAAACTACCTATCTTCTTGACACAAGTATCAGTCATTCTTGTATTGTTTTTTGCTGTGAGATACAGATACGTATGAATACACATTTTGGCCTACAGTACAAAAATACCACTATTTATTTATTTATTTACTTCATTTGTACCCTGCCTTTCTCCCCAGTGGGGACCCAAAGCAGCTTACATCATTATCCATTTTATCTTCACAACAACCCTGTGAGGTAGATTAGGCTGAGAGAGTATAATTAGCCCAGGGTCACCCAGTGAACTTCCACAGCATGAAACCCGGGCCTCCCATATACTAGTCCAACACTCTTAAGCAGTGTATCACACTGGCTCTCATTAAGGGTTAAATTTCTTCCCTTGACACAATATGTTGCTTTTTCCAGTTTCATTTTTCATTAGATATGCAGAACAACTCTTCCTGGTCACCAGGTTAAATTCACTCTGGATAAAAAATAACAGGTAGAGTTGGGATTTCCTCAGTATTAGTGCAAATAGTAACCAATAGATAACATTCATACTGAAGCCACAGAGAACTCTTTGAAAGCATGGCTACTTAGGACCATGGGTTGTATATTCCGGTTTCTTGTCATTTAATTTTACCTCCTAACACAAAGCTGAGACAAATGGTAATAAATTGGGGAGAGGTGAAGCCAAGCAAAATTTGTGGTGTTGAAGTCTCAAACATTTTGCTTTCTCTTTGAGACAGTGTATACCCTGTGGGCTCATCCTGACCTTCTCCCTGCCTTCACAACTTGGCCACCTGTGCTGCACAAACTAGCAGGAGGAGCAGGTAAGCAGGCTGAGCTGGAATCTTTGCATTACACAATTGATCTGTCTTTTCTGAAGTTGGTTCTTGTGGCCTGGCTTGTTATATTGCAGTCCTGAGCCTGTTGCTTAGTTGTTAAAGGTAAAGGTTCCCTTGCTCGAAAGCCAGTCGAATCCGACTCTAGGGTTGCGGTGCTCTTCTCCGTTTCAAAGCCGGAGAGCCAGCCCTGTCCGAAGACATTTTCGTGGTCATGTGGCCGGCATGACTAAACACCAAGGCACAGGGAACGCTGTTACCTTCCCACCTTAGTTGTTAGGTCCTTTGAAATTGAGCTGGACTTACTTGCAGGTACATAAACTGGCAGGTGGAAGGTATGCTTCTCCTCGCATCAAAGTATACTTGGCTGTGGAGGGGAATTAACGAGGATAGGTTGCAGGTACTGGGATTTGAATCCAGTCATATGATTTTTGTAATGGATTGGATTTCAGGTTCTCTGTTTGAGTGGAGTTCAGGCACAGTTTACACGTGGTGAGAGAATACATTGCATTTGCATTGGAAATATACAACATAATGTAATGTCCTTGGGTCCTAATCTGTTGGGTCCTGATTGTGTTTGGTCTACATCCTTTTTAACTCATACGGGCATTTACTTCCCACAAAGTTTTTATGTTTCATCTAGGTTAATATAGAGCAGACCATGGATTTTGAATGGGGTAGTTTAAGTGAAAGAAGTTCTGTGGGTCTTTTATAGCAATCAGCCTGGTAGGTGAATGGATGCTGCTGAAGGCAGATAATAAGATAAGATAGATAATAATGGCTGTGTACATTCTAAGCTATTTTGAGGGAGCGTGCAAGAAAATAAAAGATATCCAATAAGCAGCAATGTTGGGTCTTCATAGAGACCAAGAATTGTAAAGATAAACCTGAAAGTGGTCTTTAAGTAATAATCTAATTTCTTAACTTTAGTGAATGGTGAAGTGGCAATGTTCAGATCTCAGCAATGCTGTTAATTCAGGATTTGTATTTTTAAAAGTAATATATGGTGTTCCAGTCTTCTGGCGTTGTGTGTTGTTGTACATCAGTTATTTAGAAAAGTGTTTTAAGTAAATACTATACCAACTGAGGGAGTCTTAAGATATCTTATGTAGTTTGGCATAGGACTGGGAGGCTAGGTCAGATCACTTAGTCATGAATGTTTCCATTGGATTGTCTTCCATGATTTGTATGGGCAAGCCTTCCTTGCTCATGCATCTGGAAGCTTACACGCTTGTGTGGAGTTCAGACATCACCAGATGATGTGCATGTGTTTTGTCTTTCCATACAGAATTTGCTGCTTCCTGCTCTTGCAGTGCCTGCATCTATTGCTGGCAGCACTGAAATAACAAAGGCAAATTGGAAGCTGAGAACAGAACTGAGGAAAATAGTTGCTCAAAGTTGCCAGTTATTGTAACTTGACAGTGAGCATGATATTGTAAGGGACCTTGGCTTTACTATGAGAAGACATTTTTGGAAAGCAAAAATGAGATCTAGGAATGTGCCTTGTTGGAATTGTGTGCAAAACTTTATTAAAATAATTTGGAGTGCCTTCTAAATATTGTTTATTTTAAAGGAGGGTTCTAGAATCCATAGTATCTGAAAAAAATATATGTGAGCCTCTGAACAGTTTCCCCAAATTTTGTTTACAGTAAGAAAATTGAGTAGATGGCCATGCAAGTTTTGGTCCCAAAAGTAGAAAGCCTGCATCATTCCTCTTACTTCCATCACTTCCCCTAAAAATAAATCCTCCAAATATTTATTTATTTAGAAAAAAATTATGCCTCCTTTCCAGGAACCTTCCTGAGGCAGCTTACAAAATAAAATAATAAAAAACATTAAAAGAGGTGTATTAAAATCCAGCATTAGAAAAAAGTCCAGCATAAAAACATAGATTATAAAAACAGATCACAGACAGCTTAAAATAACAGTTCCAGACTAAAATAGTGTTGAAAAAATAAACCTTTTACTTAAAACTATTGGGTTAATATAAACATGTTGGCTTGGCAGCAACAACAAAGCAATGTAGGCACCAGATGAGCCTCAAGTGGAAGGGCATTCCGCAAGAGAGGTGCCCTCCCATTGGTGGCCATTCACCTCACCTCTGAAGGCAAGAGCATCCGAGAACAGGGCTTGTCAGGAAGATCTTCACTGGTGGGCTGGACAATATGGAAGGAGGTAGTCCTTCAAATACCCTGGCCCCAAGCCATTTAGGGCTTTAAAGGTAGGAACCTTCACTTTGAATTGTGCCTAGATTTTCAGCACTGATCTGATCCCTGGATTCTGCCCATGGCAATGGCCAAACTGCTGCATTTTAAACGAGCTGAAGTTTCTAGACTGTTTTCAAAAGGAGCACCATGTAAAGTGCATTACAGTACTCTACTCTGGACATATTCAGAGCGTGGGTTGCCATGGACTAGATTATGCTTCTTGAGAAACTGCTGCAGCTGGCATTTCAGCCAAAGCTGATAAAAGTCATTATGCGCCACAGAGAAGGTTTGGGCCTCTAACAGGAGGCCAGGGTCCAGCTATAGCCCCTAGCTTACAGAGCTTGACTTCAATTGCAACATTTTTGTGAAGCATATTTGCATAATTTACATTCCAGTTGATGAATTTTAACTTTGTGGCTGCAGAACTGAAGGTGGGAAGTTTGGTGGGAATTAGGAACAAAATTCAGAGCCGTAGAAATAAGCTCATGTATTGTGTAAGCCTCAAACGTAGCACTGGCATTGCTGAAAAGATTATTCTTTATGTGAGTGTGCCATATCCTTCTAGTTGTACTGTATTTTTACTGAAGTAAATAAAGGAATGTTGGGCAAGATGAGGCCTGTCCTGAAAAATTTGGGGGGGATGCTAACTGATGTTTGTTTCTACAGACCTCATGCTTCCGGGGGTTGTAGTGCCCTCTTCTGGTCTTCCTCAGATAGACCGGGGTACATTGTGTGCTATAACCTTGGTGGGAAACAGGTATGATTTCTCTTGAAAGCTAATGCTAAGTTTTGTCTTTGTGCTTTACTGCATATTTCAAGAGGGTGAACAAAAATCCATTTCCATCAAGATAAAATCCAGTTCTGTTCAACAGAAAAAGGGCGTGTAGCTGTGCAAATCAGTTAGAAAAATCTGTGCAAGAGCATAGTATTGCCATGACTCATATTTAATATCCCAGAAATTATTTTAAATTTGTAAAAATTTGTAAGTTTGTAAATATGTAAGTTTGTTAGATCATTGGTCCATTTAGTTATTTGTTACCCACTCTTGACCGGTAGGTGCTCTTTCGAGTCAGAGATCTTCAGATCAATCACTGTAACTGTTACCAGCATACATTAAAGATAATTTAGGAGAGCCAGTTTGGTGTAGTGGTTAAGTGCACGGACTCTAATCTGGGAGAACCGGGTTTGATTCCCCACTCCTCCACTTGCACCTGGCTGGATGACCTTGGGCAAGCCATATTTCTGATAAGAGCTGTTCTTGAAAAAAGAGCAGTTTCTGTCAGAGCTCTCTCAGCCCCATCTACCTCCCAGGGTGTCTGTTGTGGGGAGGGGAAGGGAAAGGAGTTTGTAAGCCACTCTGAGACTCCCTTGGGTAGTGAAGGATGGGGTATAAATCCAATCTCTTCGCTCTTCTTCTTCTTTCCCTGCCAGACTTCCAGACATCCTTTAACCAGGATGTACTGTGTACATGCAAGTCATGTGCTCTGCTATTAAACTGTGGCCCCTCCATGATGGTAGAAAATTACATTGCAAATCTCCTACATGCAACTGTACCAGCTTGGAAGAGATTTACTAGATGCCTGTTCTGACCTTTTTAAAACAAGATACGTTTGACTGTTTTGTGCTTAAAAGTATCTTACAAATATAAATAGGAAAAAGTAGCATTAGTATTATTCCCCTTTGTGACGTGACCTGTCTGAGCCCATGTGGCAGCTCCACTCAGCACAGTAGTACTTTTCTAATGTTCCAACCTCTGTGTGAGTACAAAAAACGAATGCTGTTTGCAGTCTCTTATGCCAGCTACTCTGACATTGTGGAACAGCCTTAAAAGGATGTTAGAAGACCTATGTCACTTCAACAGTTTTTTGAAGGGGATTAAAGGCTGCATTTTTTAAGAGTCTAGGCTCCTAGGGTTAGCCTTCTGGCTTTGAAGGGCAACTGCTTGGACTTAACATTTGTAACTTTTTACTGTGCCAAGATCTTTACTCCGTGTGGGTTTATTCGTACAAGTTAGGGTTGCACTAGAAGGGCTAGGTCATTAGGAACCAATTGAGATTCTAGGCTGGGAGCTGCTAATATATAACTCGTTTTAGATGGAGTAAGCATTTTTGCTGTTTACTTTAAACTTATATATGTGTGTATTTTCCTTCAGAGCCCCAGTGGCTATTGGAATAGCTACCATGTCTACTATGGGGATGTTGGCTGCTGGAATGAAAGGGAAGGGCTTGACTGTGCTGCATACATACATGGATCAATTATGGTGGGTACATAACCAGCCATACCAGATAGTTTACAAAATGGGAGCAAAGCTATATGGACCTTGGACCAAATGTTAAAATGGTTTCTTGAATCCAATGCTTGGATTGGAGGAGGATTAGCCTTGCACCCAGAGGAAATAAGTAGCCTTGAATAGCGTCAGAGCCGTCAACTGACAAAGGGCCTAAGGTCTTCAGGGTGACTAACAGAAGTCTTTCCCAACAATTTTAGATCAGCATGGGTGCATGATTTTGAAGCATACTTACGAACAGGAGTTGAGTCCTCCCGCACCAATTTAGAGAACAGTGTGCACCACAGGAAGCTCTGTGTCCACCATTGTGCTTGAGATTCTCCTTCAACTTCTGTTCAGCAGCCACAAGGGAATGTCATGGAGGCATAGGATGTTCTTGGCTCAGCTTCCTTAATTGCCAGTCACCAAGGTCAAATGAGTGTGGTGAGAGGCTTCATTCAGAAGCTCCTCGTACTGCCAGTCTCCAGTTAGCCCATGTGCCCTTCTTCCTTTCTGCCTGAGTTCAAGATTCATGGTAGATTAGGACATGCATGCGTCCTTCTGTTTCCAGAACAGAAATAAGAGCTTTCCCTTCAAATGAATCTACGTTTTGTGCTGCTTGGTGTAAAGCAGCATATACAGCTCTAGGGCTGTGGGATTATGGTTTCCTTAAGTTATACTCTAATATTTCCTTAAGTTATACTCTAATTCCAAGTCGAAGTGTGGATTTTGTTTGAATTATGCAAACAAGACCTGGCTTCACTTATGGCAGTCTGCTGTCTCTTGGCAAATTATTGGCATTAAATAAATGTGGTAGCCTCCTTGGTTTTTCCAAACTGTTCTGACCATGATCTTTTTGGGGACTGTTGTCTGCTGCTGTTCCCATGTTCCTGGAGTAGTCATTCTTCAGGGTCAAGAACATGGTTTTTTTCACAGCTCTGTATCTTAACCAGCTGTGTTGTCTCTTTTCTGTGTCTTCTCTATGCCTTATTCCTTCTCTTTTACTAAAATGGGAATTTGAATTGAGACTTACTATGCCTTTTGTTGATTTTTTTATTACACATTTTATTAAAAAGGAGTTTTGGTGACAAGACATGTCCACCCACAATAGTCCCCCTGGAGGAAGAACCTGGCACTGAGCATGCTGAAGAGGAGGAACCGGATGATAAAAAAGATGAAGACAAAGTGTCTGAAAACAGCCTCCCCGTTGACCCATCCTTGTCAACAGACATTGGGAATGTGAGCCTAAATGAAACTATTGAGAGTTCTGAAGTGGGAGAAAATGAGGAACCTAGTGAGAATGCAGCTGCCGAGACTATTGGAGAAGGCAACTTGGACGTTCCTCAGGAACTGGAAGACAGCAGGAGTCCACATGGTATCACTTTAGGGATGTGTTCAGGGGTTGTGTTCTTTGGAATTTTAGTAATAATCCTTGTGCTGAAGAGAACAGTTGCTTGTTTGTTTGACTAGAGGGGCAGGTACAGCTTACCAGCTTTGGGGCACTTCACATCTTGCAGGTTAATGTGAATATTGTGTATATCTGTGGTCTGTGACCATCACCTGGTGATGGGATATATGTATTTTTGGCAATGTCCCTGCCCTGGGTGCCTGAGGCTTAATTGTGGCACATATACAGAGTTATATGAAATGTATCAGTCTTGCACTTAATGGATGCACAGAGTACACCTGCTAACTTAATAACATGTGAAGGAGGGGTTTATTAAGGTCTGTGATTGCTATAGGTATGCTAATTTGCTACAGTAGGAGCTTAGGATGGACAGAACAGTCCTGTCAATCTTGATATACTTACTTTCATTGGTTTTTTTAAGGGGTTCTGGATACGCTTCACAAAAGAAAGAGGTACAAACAATAATGACACTTGTTAAAAGGAGTGGATGCCAGAAAAAGAAAGTGAAAGCTTAGAGTTCAATGTTGTGCTGTGTGGTGTAGCATTATAGCCTTTTTGCTGTTTAGCGTTGACACAGCTCTGAGGTAGAGTGGAGGGGTTCTCACTGTAACAATGATATCTTGTCCAACATTGTGTTTTTTGTAGAGCCTCGTGAGGGTAAACAGTTCCATCTTTTTTTACAGAACAAATGGATGCGTTGCTTCATCAGAGCTTCTTTCATGCCTTAAAATGTAAAGTGAAGAAGTCGGAGCTTCCTCTGCTGACCAGTACCTTTCTACGTAATTACATGTTCTCATGCTGGTACGTGACCTCTCTTCTCTTAGATGGGGTGGGGTGAGGATATTTCAGAAAAATCGCTTTCTACTTGAAAATCCTGATTTAGCTGACAGTACAGTGCTGTGTAAATAAGTCTTACATTTAAACCAAGCCTCTGTCTATTGAAAAGTTTTTCTGTTTTGGATTTTAAAAGATACCCGTTTAGTATGAAATTGCTATAGACAAGAAAAATGTCCTTTCGCTACCAGTTATATGGCATTTATCAGTGTTTAGTTTCCCTTAGGTTCAGGCAGAGGTCATTTCGGGGGGGGAACGTGGGGGAACACAGTTCCCCCGGGTGAGGTACAGGGGGCGGGGCACATGACAAAGCCCCGCCCCCTGCTTCCGGCCGCCCCGCTTCCAGCCCTCATTCAGCCAGGAGGAGGCAGGAGAAGAGGGAGGGTAAGTTGCTTCCCCCCCGCCTCTCCGCACCCCTGCCTGCCTGGGGCCAGGGAGGGCCTTGGCGGGGCTTCCTCGCACTCCTGCTGGCTTTGCAGGTCCACCGCCGGGCCCCTGATGTCAGGGGGTGTGGCATATGCTAATGAGTTATGCTAATGAGTTCCCCTAGCTCTTTTTCTACGAAATGACCCCTGGGTTCAGGATTATGACATATATAAGGTACAATTGAAGCTGATTTATATTGAGCCCAGACCACTGGGCCATTTGCCCTGTTCGTTTTAGCCCATCTGGCAAGTAGCTCTGTGGAGTTTCTATACCCTGCCACCCAGGGGTCGTTTTGTAGAAAAAGAGCTAGGGGAACTCATTAGCATAACTCATTAGCATATGCCACACACCCTGACATCACCAGAAGTGTGTCATAAGGCCACACCCACCACTCAGTCTTAGTCTTAAAGGTTAGTCTTAAAGGTGCTATTTGTTAGTCTTAAAGGTGCTATTTGAACTCTTGGACTATTTTGCAGCAACAGACTAACACAGCTACCTCGGGGAAGCTCCTGGATGGGGCTGGGAGTCCTTGCGGAGGCCACGTGGAGTGGCCTCGGCCAGGCAGAGGGGGAGGACGCCAACTTACCCTCCTGCTTCTTCCTCCTTCTGCAACAGAATGAGGCTGGAAGCAGGGGGCGGCCGGAAGAAGGGGGCGGGGCTTCGTCATGTGCCCCGCCCCCTGCACCTCACCCGGGGGAACTGGGATCCCCCGCGATCCCCCCCGAAATGACCTCTGCATAAGAGTAAACACAGGAAGAAGCTCAGTCTGCCTGTCTAGTCTATCTAACTCTCTTGCCACATAGTTTGGAGGCTGAGGCATGGGACAGCGTCCAGTCCTTCACCTCCCAAATTACTTCTTCCAGGATGCTGTAAGGTCTCAGGGGCTTGAGCAGGTCAGTTCTGCCATCTGCCTCTGTTTCTGAACACATGAAGCTGCCTTATGCTGAATGAGACCATCAGTCCATCAAGGTCAGTGTTGTCTACTCAGACTGGCAGCAGCTCTCCAGGGTCTCAGGCAGAGGTCTTTCCCATCACCTACTGCCCTGTCCTTTTTAACTGGAGATGCTGGGGATTGAGCCTGGGATCTTTTGCATGCCAAGCAGATGCTGTACCACTGTGCCACAGCCCCTCCCTGTTTTCTTCCTGCTTCAAGTGACTCTTGAATGCTCTCTCAACATTGCACGCTACCTGAAGCATAGTCATCTTTCAGCATTCCATGGGGTTTCATTTGGTTTTGGTTTGCCTGGTTAAGGGTGGGAAGTTTTCTTTTGATTAATTTACAAAGTCCTCTCTTTTTTTGCTTACTTGAAGCGTGTGTTTGGGCTATCAACAACCAGTGTTCCCTCTAAGCTGAGTTAGTGTGAGCTAGCTCACAGTTTTTTAGCCTCCAGCTCACACATTTTTGTCTTAGCTCAGGAAGGAGGGCTCCAGAGCAAACTAATTTATGCAGAAGCCAAATCGCTCGCTCACAACTTTAATGCCAGTAGCTCACAAAGTAGAATTTTTGCTCACAAGACTCCACAGCTTAGAGGGAACATTGGTTGGAACACCTCATCAGTCCAGCCCTCTGACCTTTTGTGTGTGGGGAGGAAGCAACTTACCCTCCCTCTTCTCCTGCCTCCTCCTGGCTGAATGAGGGCCGGAAACAGGGTGGCCGGAAGCAGGGGGCGGGGCTTCATTGTGTGCCCCGCCCCTGCACCTCACCCGGGGGAACGGCGATCCCCCACGTTCCCCCCGAATCGACCTCTGCACCACCCAAGATTGTTTTAGTCAGCAATAACAGTGGTTGAATTTGGACACTTCCTTAATGGCTTGTTTTTAGTATCTGTTGTCATTAAAAACACACACACAGAGTAGAAATGGGCTGTCATAAGTATAGTGGCTTTAATCCAAAACTCTGTGAAGGACCTGATTTCCATTAGTAGGAGAAATCAGTGGGGCGGGGGGGGGAGGTCTTTTTAAAAAGTGGCCAGAAACCAAGAGTTACTTAAGTTTGATTCATTGTGTTTCATTCATGCAATTCGTTTTTCTTTTTTTAATCTACCAATAGTCCGAAAGGTCAACAAATAGACATAAAGAAATCCAGCTACAAGAAGGTGAGGGTGTATGTTTGTTTTTCCCAATACTGTTTAAGAGTGGGGAAAGAAATTAATGATTAAATTTTGATGACAATGATAGGGGTTTGTCTGCCTCTCTCATATTTCATTCCCTAAATACCTAGCTTTAAGCAAAGAGGAATCTCTCTCTCTCTCTCTCTCTCTCTCTCTCTCTCTCTCTCTCTCTCTCTCTCTCTCTCTCTCTCTCTCTCAACACGTGAGTTAGATTCGAATAACTTCACACATGGAAAATGAGAATGTTGGATTTTCATCTTTTAAAAAAAGATTTTCATTTATTTGCTTTCAGAGGGTAGCTGTATCAGTCTGTACTACATCTAGATTTGAATCCAGTAGCAACTTATAGACCAAGATTTTTTTGGATATTAGCTTTTGAGAATCAAAGCTTCCTTGGTCAGGTAATAAAGAGAGCTTTGACTCTGGAAAACCTGTATCCAGAAAATCTGGATAAGGTGCTCCTGGACTCAAATATACCATTTCTTTGGGGGTTATGGCATTTTGATACAGAGTTTTACTGAAGTGCAGATATTCTGACTGCAGCTCAGTGAGGTGCTGTGTGTACATATTTCCATGAGTGGAGTTCAGCAGAGCTGGTATTTGCAGTGTCAGTTAGTGTCTACGGGGTGTCAGGCCAAATGGCTTTGTTGGTTCACTGCCATTTGGAGGTGCTTCTGATTCCATGCCCTTCATAAAGACAGTGGATCACTGGTTGGGAGAGAGTATCAACTGTGCATATATGTCATCACATGTGTATTTCAGTATGAGTACACCAACTGGAGAAATGTTCACATTATTTTTAGAAAGGATGTGTTTTTATAGCTAGATTCATGAAATAGGTAGGTGTAATCTTAGCTTTTCTCTAATCCTACAGTGCAATCCTATGCAGAGTCATTTCAGTCTAAACCACTTGCTTTTACTGGATTTAGACTCGAGTAAGCATCAGATTGCATTGCCAGTGTCTTTGCAACATATATGTGGGTTAAGGACCACTTTTAAAGATTCTGTCTTTTAGTCCTTGGATTTACAAAGGTAAATGTGTAGTATTCTTTTATAATATTCAAGTTAATATGTTCTTAAAATAAATTTTAGAAATATTACACCATGATAGACGTGTAAATAAAACTTTGTTTTAAAAATTACACTACTGGCAGCACTTTGTACTGCAATTTTCATGTAGTCATAATGATTCCTAGATACAGTAAGTGGTCTCCATTCATCAAGCAACAAAGATTCTGTCTAATTGTTCCTTCCCATAGATATTGGTAAAAGGTCAGCCTCTTTGTTAACATGCTGAGCCAAACTCTGCACAACCATTTCTGTACTGTGGGTAACATTCTTTTTCCATTGCTATAAATATGTGGTTATCAATTAATCAAAAAGGCATTATATATTTTAAGACATAGGGCCTCAAATAACCCAAGAGAATTGCTAAAAGGTTTAATGGTATATCGAACCCTATTATGCCTTTGATCTTTCTAACAAGGGAGCTTATAAGAACATAAGAGAACATAACAGAAGCCAATGTTGGAGCAGGCCAATGGCCCATCCAGTCCAACACTCTGTCACACAGTGGCCAAAAATACCAGGTGCCATCAGGAGGTCTGCCAGTGAGGCTAGGACACTAGAAGCTCTCTCACTTTTGCCCCCCCCCCAAGCACCAAGAATACAGAGCATCACTTGCCCCAGACCAAGAGTTCCTATCTATACCTTGTGGCTAATAGCCACCAATGGACCTCTGCTCCATATGTTTATCCAATTCCCTCTTGAATATATATAAGGTATATATATATATGGTAAAGGTACCCTTGCTTGAAAGCCAGTCAAATCCGACTCTAGGGTTGCGGTGCTCATCTCCGTTTCAAAGCCGAAGAGCTAGCGCTGTCCGAAGACATTTCTGTGGTCATGTGGCCGGCATGACTAAACACCAAGGCGCATGGAACGCTGTATATATATACATCAATATAAATGCACTCTGAAACAAGTATACTGTACGACATCTGTACATCAGCAGACTTCAGCAGGCAATGGTGAGTTACTCTCCAGTGATTTGATGGCGCCAATCCACCTGTTAGCATTAACTCCAGTGTTCCCCATGCAGATGTAAACCATGGGTCTTTACATACTGCAGTGCTCCTGTGCCACCGCTGAGCTTTGAACCAGAAGTTTTAAGTGAGAGGACCTATGCCCATCTTAGCCTGCACAAGTCAATGATGTACAAATTGAAAGAAGAACTGTGTGGGTGTACTGCAACTGTACCTGTATGGCATGGATTAGGGCCTGTTCTCTGTCCTCCCCCCCCCCCTTTAGACTTCTGGTTGGTGGCAGAGGCTGTAAGTAAACTAGCTTTCCTTTTGGACTATGAGTTGAAGATAGCATCCAGTCATTTCGGTGTGAGATCCAGCATGAGATTCTAATTGACTTCCTCTTTTTAGTTCTCCAAGTTCCTACAGTCAATGCAGCAACAGAAAATCCTTCAGGTGAAGGAACTGAGTAAGGGAGTGGAGAGCATTGTGGATGTGGACTGGAGACATGACAGGTAGGAGAATGAATCCTGTATGGGCATTGGGAGCTCAAGAGAGGCGTTCTATACAAGCAATTTTCACAATGGAGAAGAGGTTAAAGTCTGTTTGTGTCTGTGTTAGGACCACCAGCTGACTAATAAGCTAGGCTGTGATCAACAGCAAAGTAACTACTTAACTGGTAACAAAGTAGCTTTTATTGGTCTGCGTTTACACTCACATAGCAGCTGTAAAGGTATGGGAGACTCTGTTTTAAATCTCTGTTCAGCCACAATGCTAACTGGGTGATCTTGGGCCTGGCACTCAGAAGAAGCTACTCACAAGGTTGTTATGAAAATAAATCAGAAAGACGGAAGAATCTTGTATGCCAGCCTGAGCTGTCTGGAGGAAAGGCAAGATAAAAAATATGCTTGCTAGATAGATGTTTGCTTTCAACATATGGGATGCGTAACTCTACTTAATATCCTAGAATGGACTGCTATGTCTAAGGCTGTGTTAGAGAAGGCAGAAATCTAATTGGGCAAGAAAGGGTTAAGATTTACATGTACGCTGTCTATAACCATAAGCAAGAGAAATTTAAAAAGATGCAAGGCATCTCATCAAAGTGTGTTGTGGGGAGAAGGAAAGTAACCAGTATGGAAAAACATTAGTAGTATGACAAAATAGCATAAAAAGAAGGGGTTTTTTGCTTTTCAGACAGTTTGTTAAATTTTCAGTTCAATAGGCTTAAAACAAGAGGATTAAGTATTTGTGCAGGTGGACCATGTGCAGTTGATTTGTGGAAGTGGCTATCAGTATATCTAATTCTCGAAAAGCCATGTTTGTGGATACTTAAATACAGAGACTGAAGTCATGAACAGAAGAGAAAGACCTTCTACAAACATGAAAAATGCCTGAGGTTTGCAGAACAATCTAAAAACTAAAAAAAACACCCTCCCAAATAACAGAAGCAGTGCCTGTAGTTTTAATAAAATAATGCCGTTTCAGGTGCCAATGTGAGGGTTGCTAGGCAACCAGAACAGTATTGCCAACATTCAAGCCTTGATTTCTGAAAATAAAAGGCAGAGAGTAAGGGGCAGGGCCCTTTCCAGGCCTATTTTGGATGTATGGAACCACTGAGCAAGTCATGATTATGCAACATGCATGACTCACCCAGGCCTGGCTGCTTGCTACTGTTCAACCGCAGCCAGTGCACGAAAGCCGGTGATGTGTAGCGGTTAGAGTTCCAGATTAGGATCTGGAAGACCCAAGTTTGAATCCCCACCAAGCTCACTGTAATGGACATTGGGCCCATTACACATTCTGAGCTTAACCTACTTCACAGAGTTGTTTTGAGGGTACAATAGAGAAGAGGAGAATGATGTAAGTTGTTTGGGAACTGCATTGTGAAGAAGGATGGGGTGTAAATAAATAGAGCTGAAGATGTGGGGAGCAGATAAAAGGTAGGTTGATTGGTGGGTGGAAAGGAGAGAAGGAAGCAGAGATAGGTAAGGATATGGGGGTTGCCAGGAGGAGGCAAAGAGGAAATGTGGGGAGGGGAATAAAAAGGGGAAATGAGGTGATCCCTGCAAATCCTTGCAAGTTCTGCATAACTGGGCCATCGTTTTCCTGGATAGAGACAGCCAGAGGCAGGGAAGAAAAGGAAGCACAAGACCAGGGGAGCAAATAAAAACATAAGAACATAAGAGAAGCCAATACTGAGAACATAAGAGAACATAAGAAAAGCCAATGTTGGATCAGGCCAATAGCCCATCCAGTCCAACACTCTGTCACACAGTTGCCAAAAATACCAGGTGCCATCAGGAGGTCCATCAGTGAGGCTAGGACACTAGAAGCTCTCTCACTGTTGCCCCCCCCCCCAAGCACCAAGAATACAGAGCATCGCTTGCCCCAGAGTTCCTATCTATACCTTGTGGCTAATAGCCACTGATGGATCTCTGCTCCATATGTTTATCTAATTCCCTCTTGAAGCCATCCATGCTTGTAGCCACCACCACCTCCTGTGGCAGTGAATTCCATGTGTTAATCACTCTTTGGGTGAAGAAGTACTTCCTTTTATCTGTTCTAACCTGACTGCTCAGCAATTTCATTGAGTGCCCGCGAGTTCTTGTATTGTGAGAAAGGGAGAAAAGTACTTCTTTCTCTACCTGCTCTATCCTATGCATAATCTTATAAACCTCGATCACATCACCCCTCAGCCATCGTTTCTCCAAGCTAAAGAGCCCCAAGTGCTTTAACCTTTCTTCATAGGGAAAGTGTTCCAACCCTTTTATCATTCTAGTTGCCCATTTCTGTACTTTTTCCAATGCTATAATATCCTTTTTGAGGTGTGGTGACCAGAACTGTACACAGTACTCCAAATGAGGTTGCACCATTGATTTATACAGGGGCATTATGATACTGGCTGATTAGTTTTCAGTTCCCTTCCTAATAATCCCCAGCATAGCATTGGCCTTTTTTATTGCAGTCACACACTGTCTCGACATTTTCATTGAGTTACCTACTATGATTCCAAGATCTCTCTCTTGGTCAGTCTCTGCCAGTTCGGACCCCATCAACGTGTATTTATAGTTAGGATTTTTGGCTCCAATGTGCATCACTTTGCACTTGGCCACATTTAACCCCGTTTGCCACGTTGATGCCCAGTCGCCCATCTTCGACAGATCCCTTCAGAGTGCCTCACAATCCTCCCTGGTTCTCACCACCCTGAAGAATTTAGTCTCATCCGCAAATTTGGCCACTTCACTTCTTACTCCCAACTAAATTATTAATGAAGACGCTAAAAAGCATCGGACCCAGTACTGATCCCTACGGTACCCCACAGTAGGTTAGCTGATGGGTGGGAAGGAGAGAGAGAAGCAGGAAAGAGGAGAGGCTATGGGGGCTTTCAGGGAAGGGAAAATGGAAATAGTGGGGGTGGGAAAACGAGATGCCCCTGCAAGGCTTCTAGGGTCCACTGCTTGTAATTTTATATAATGATGCAGTGTAAGTTAGCTGAGAAAAGCATTTAGCACATTTTTGGGCATCATCCTGATGCTTCAGTTCTCTATACTTTGACGTCCTCTCTTAATGTGACTTTTGATCAACACAGGTCTTAAAATCTGCATTACCAAAAAGTGTCCCCCCTTCCAAAAGGTAGTCCAGAACAGATTATGTGTGTATTAGGTCCATTGCTGCTGCCTCCCAGAGGAAGCAAAAAAATAAGGGAGCACTCACTGGAGAAGACCCTGATGCTGGGAAAGATTGAAGGTCAAAGAAGACGGGGACGGCAAAGGATGAGATGGTTAGACAGTGTCATAGATGCAACAAACATGAAATTGAGTGAACTTCAGAGGACAGCAGAAGACAGGAGGGCCTGGCGGGATCTGGTCCATGGGGTCGCGAAGAGTCTGACTCGACTGTGCGACTGAACAACAACAAAAGTGTGTTGGTGGCTCACATTGGAGACAGTAGCAGCCATTTCAGCGTGTGTTCATAACTCACACTAGGGATGGAATCCTGATTTCTAAGACAGTTAAATGTGTTTTCCTTACAAAGTTATAATGCATTAAATCCAAATTTTAAAGCAGAGACTTTCCATTGTATGAATGAGTTGTTACACTCTGGACAATTTGTTGGCCATGCTACCTGTACAGTTCACGGTTGGTGTGTTTCTGTTTTTTGAGAAAAGAGGGACCCTCTATTGCTACATTTACTCAAAAATTAACTGCTCAACCTTCAGCATTTCCCAAGTACATCAGTACAAAAAAGAAAGCCAATCCCATTGTAAACACTTCTCCACTTATGTAGCAGAACCAGTAAGAGGATTGTACATCAGACCTTTCAATAACTGTATGCCAGGGACAAGCTTAGCAACTGGAGCTTTTGCCATCACTCTGCCACTACAGCAGGGCAGGTCATACCTCTGCAATCTCTCAACTGCTTGATTTTGAAAGGCACAAAATAATCTTTCAAGAGCAGGTACTGGCAATCCCTAGCCACTTTCCTTCCATAACCAGCTAGCATATTCTCATTAACAACCACCACTCCTTTATTAAGGTATTTATTAGCATCTGTCTTCTACCAGATGGAACTTTGGGTAACTTACAAAAGTTAAAAAGCACAAAATATGCAATAGAGTAAAACAAAAGCAGTAATAAAAGTAGCATTGAATAATAATTATCACCCCCCAGTAAACAACAATAAAGCAGCAAATAAGATCCAGCCAGATAAAAAATAATACCAATCAATCTGAACAGAAAATAAAAAAATAGTTTTTATTTGTGCAATTTATCGTCTCCCTTTTTCACAGGGACTCAAGATAGATTACACAGCGTGAGTCAGGACAATTAATAAAACCCAAATTTAAAAGCAGCACTTTAGGATAACTAATATTTCATTTGTTATGATGTTTTATGAATGATTTTAATTGTATTTATTTATGTATTTTATGTAAGTTGGAGGGGGGGCGGGGCGCAGTTGGCGCCCCTGAGGGCTGCCCCGCCCTAGGCGAGCCCCTAGTTCGCCTAGCAGGCGAGCTGGCCCTGGGCGAATCCCACAAATAATAGGGGCCAAGACTATGAAGGACTTTCACTAATACCTTAAACTGACCTTGGTAACAAATGGGCAGCCAAGTGAGCATCTGCAGAATGGCAGTAATATGCATGCTCCCGCTAGCTCCCCCAAAAGTTGAATCCAACCATTAAGAAAAAGGCAAGGTGTCGAATTTAACTCCCATCAATGGCTCTCTTGAATAAAAAGGCTAGAAGGGAGAAGGCCAAAGAGGCTTCCTAGGACAGAATTACAGAGCCTGGGTAAGGGGGCATTGTCAAAAAAGCTCTGTCCCGTATGATGACTCATCTGACCTCATTTTGTGCAGGCATGTGGAACAGGGCTACATCGGTATGAAATTGTGAGCAGGTTTGTATCGGTTAAGGGAGTTCCTTGAAAAACATTTAAAACCCTAAGTAGTCTTGAAGTAGACAGACAGCACTTTGCAATGAGCTTGAAACCAAATTGGTACCAACCAGTGTTCCTTCTAAGCTGAGTTACTGTGAGCTAGCTCACAGTTTTTTAGCCTCCAGCTCACACATTTTTATCTTAGCTCAGGAAGGATGGCTCCAGAGTAAACTAATTTATGCAGCAGCCAAATTGCTCACTCACAACTTTAATGCCAGTAGCTCACAAAGTAGGATTTTTGCTCACAAGACTCCACAGCTCAGAGGGAGCATTGGTACCAACATCATTGATGTGGCACTGAGGAGGAAGGATGACCTTGACAACAAGCCCAGTTAGAATTTAGGGTGCCACAAAAAAAAAATGTGTAGCATATGAAGTCTCCAGGTTGATTTCAAATGCAGCCCTATATTGAGTGTGTTACAGGACTCTAATCTGGATGTGACCAAGGCATAGATAACCGTAGCCAGATCTGCTGTCTCCAGGAATGGCTGCAGCTGGTATACCAGCCTAAGGTGCAAAAAGACACTCCTGGACACTTCCCCCACCACCTCACTGGAGCTGCTGGTGGGGTTTGATAGGCAGCCATGAGGCACTGGGGAGGCAGAGGTCAAAAGCCTCACTCTACCCCTCAGTGGTGGATCATATCTCAAGGGCAACACCTTACGAATCACTGGTTTTAACAGCTGCATCAGAATTCTGAATTCCATCATTCCAAACGGCTACAACAAACGAAGTGAAATATATGTCACTTCCAAAGTGTCTCCCTGTTACCATGAATCTGTGTTATAAATATTAACTAAGCAGTAACTCTGGCCTGCATGTACTAGTACTATATTATGCTACCACATTATCCTGTGTTTTGTTTATTATCTGATTTAGGATCCAGATTCACTGGGAAAAATACAGTCATCAATATTTTAAACAAATTTGCATAAGATCTAAAGTCTTTAGAGCCGGTGTTGTTTGGTAGATATAGGTAGGTTGGTTGCAGTTCATTGTTAGCTAGTTTGTTTGATTTATATGCAACAGAGCTCCTGCGGTTGGCTCCTACAACATTGTTCCCCTTCTGTTTCTCTCCAGCCACTGTGGAGGCTTTCCTTTGCTGTGGTGCTCACCAATGTTCCCTCTAAGCTGTGGAGTCTTGTGAGCAAAAATTTTACTTTGTGAGCGACTGGCATTAAAGTTGTGAGCGAGTGATTCAGCTACTGCATAAATCAGTTGGCTCTGGAGCCATCCTTCCTGAGCTAAGACAAATGTGTGAGCTGGAGGCTAAAAAATTGTGAGCTAGCTCACACTAACTCAGCTTAGAGGGAACACTGGTGCTCACTAGCACTTCTTGTGCACACGGAAGTACTATTGACAGAAGCAACCAGTGCCATAGCAAAGAAAAACCTCTGCAGCAGCCAGCAAGAAGCACAGTGGGAACGATGCTATAGGATCCAAGCACAGTCACAGACATTAGAATCATGAGTTCAAAACCTCCACTCAGCCATAGATTGTGTTGGTAGCTAGGACCAGTGTGCAACCTCAGGCATTTAGGGGTGCTGAAGGTCAGTGCAGCAGTCCATGATTGTAAAGCCACTGTGTCGCTGTCAATCCAGTTCAGCTTGGGTCTGATTTAGCCCAGCTCTGGAAGTGCTCCCCTCATGGTTTTAAGGCATGCATGGTACTGGCAGGAAACATTGATATTAAGGACAGTAGCCTTAATCAAAATCAGAAGATAAGAAGCAGTGCATGTGAGCCGCCCTGAGCCTTTGGGAGGGCAAGATATAAATCAAGCTAATAAATAAAAATAAATAATAAACAAATACAAATAAATAAATAAATAAGAAGCAGTGCATAAGATGTAGATGCTGGGTGGTGCTGATGAAGCTTACAAAGCCCTCTGTGCTGTATTCCTTACCATACACACCTACATACGTAAATCTCCCTGTCTCAACAAATAAGTTAGAACTGGGTGTGCTTACCGGTCATCTCTTGCTACTGCTGCCCATGCTCGCTTTGCAAGTCTTCCTACCACTTGGGCTAAAAGAGGCGAAGGATTGGTGTTGATGGGGATGCACTGTAGCCCCTCGTCTCCTTTTTCCTCTTCAGGGATCATCTCTGGGATTGGCTCCTGGCAGCTGCGCTGCATACCTTCTGGGGAGTTCCCACTGGGGTGTTCTTCATTTTCCCCTCCCCCGCTCTTCTGTGATGTCACACATGCATAGTGTTGTGAGGTGAGAATTTGATAGAGGCTTCTGCAGGGTCTCATTTGTGCTTGTTTGTGTAGATGTGTTTGATGTCAGGGAATCCTAGAGCCTTCAGCCAGGACAGCCAGTGCCTTGCATTAGATTGGTCACAATGACTACTTGTGATGTCAAGGAGGCTATGGATAAGGAAGCTTCTTCTCCAGCATCTGGTCTTCACAGTACATTGCCTCTGAACATGGATGTTCTATTATGCTATCTTCCATGAATTTGCCTAATCCTTTTCTAAAAAGCCAACTGAGGATCAAGCTGGACCTGATGTGGGAAAGCAGCAATTAGACTCTCTTTCCTGCCTATTGCACTAATTTAGAATTAGAACTGCAGAGGGTAGTCCATTTTTCCCCACCCACTTTTCTTTCACTTGTCCAGAGGACAGAGGTGATTGCTGCCAAGTGAGCTCTCTTTTGGGATGCTAAAGTGACAGTGTAGTTTTTAGGAAAGTCACAGGGACAGAATTTTTGACAATTCATCCAGTAGGTGCGAATAACCTTACCTACCCTGTCCTGGATAGCCCAGGCAAGCCCAATGTCATCAGATCTCGGAAGCTAAGCAGAGTCAGCTCTGTCAAGTACTTGGATGGGAGACCCTCCTTGGAATACCAGCAGTCAGGAGGTGGGGGCAGGCTTTATTCAATCACCTCTCTGAATATCTTCCAGGCCCCCAGTAGGGGTCAGTCACCAGAGGCCACCATGACTTCCATGTGCACACACAGTCAGTCACCAGAGGTCATCATGTCTTCCAGGTGCACGTGCACGCACACACATGTGAAAAATACAGAAAAAATACCAAAAAAAAGATAAAAGCAATAACCTTACCTGCTCTGTGCCTTTTTGCCCAGCTATACTTGGGATTTGTTCAACTAATGGCCATCCTGGTTTAGAGGGAAGCACTGTGATGTTTTGAGGAAGTGAGTCACGTGCAATGTTCCCTCTAAGCTGTGGAGTCTTGTGAGCAAAAATGCTACTTTATGAGCTGCTGGCATTAAAGTTGTGAGCGAGCAATTTGGCCACTGCATAAATCAGTTTGCTCTGGAGCCATCCTTCCTGAACTGAGACAAAAATGTGTGAGCCAGAGGCTAAAAAACTGTGCGCTGGCTCAGCTTAGAGGGAACACTGGTCACGTGTACTGCAAAGCTTGTGCTGCTCCTGATCAGCCAAGTGGACCAGTAGGGACCAAATGTGGGTTGAGTCATCCTGCAAAGCTTCCAGTTCTCAAAATGAAAGTCCTCTGAATAAGCTCAGAACCTGCTGGTCCATTTTTTTTTGGCTTTTCTTGGTTTTACTACTAAAGTACACATGGCAAACTTATAGGAAAACTTGTTTGGTGAAACCAGCAGACTAATTGTGGCGGTTGGAAGATAACACTCACTTTTTTCTTATGTTGGTAGGATGGCCTGTGAAATATATTAGATATATTTTGGGGAAACAAAAACTATGTATTGTATTGAGCTGAGAGGCTGGAATAAGCTTGCACTTCCATTGAACAGGTTTGTTGCTGGGACAACTTATGCATGGTACTGCCAGTCGTGAGGTCTAGGCGGTTTAGTGCGTGGGAGACAAAAGACTTGAGACTTGCCCTTCCTGTTTCTCAGTAGTGTCAACCTTCACGATACTTCTCCAGTAGACAGTAAACAATATAAGACTGATTTTCCTCCTTTGTATTTCAGCATTAGATCTTTTGTAGTACCTGAAATAGCAGCATCTGAATCGCCGGCCCAAGATAATAAAGGTGCTGATGGTGAGCAGATGTACCACCCTCCTGAAATAATACCACTCTATGGTATCTCATCCAAAATGGCACCCTTGTTCCAGGAGTCTGGATATAAGTAAGGAATTTAAGAAAACCAACCCTTTGCCTTACCCCCTACAACCCATTGTTCTTTGCCTGACATCATGGGCCCAGAACATCTAGAGAGGGGAAACAGCCAAGTGCTTAAGGGTGTGTGTGTGTGTGTGTCCATAGCCTTAGGGAAGACGACAGTGCCACAGCTGGAGCTTGCCAATATAAGAGGATAAGAGTTTGGGGAAAATAACCCTCCCTAAAACATTTAATGTTTGGAGAGGGATAGTTTTGAGGGTCTGGCTTGACTGGGCAATTCCTCCACTTTTTTTTTTTTTTTAAGGGGAAGTTGTTCTGAAATCTCTGATTTGCAAAGACTGTAGATTGTGCTTCCAAAGGACAGCAGATCAAGTAATGAAGTTTCCATTTACCCACAGGAAAGGCAGCACCCTCTCCAGTAGTGAAGTGAGAAGTGCCATTATCAGCTATGTGAAGATCAATGAGTTGGTTGATGAAACAAACAAAAAGTATGTAAGAACTGAGACTACATTGGGCAGAGAGAGGAGAATACCAATATTATGCCCTGTGCTGACAGCATGGACTGTCTAGCGGGATTGCTGGTGCACAGTCTCACTGCCTTTGCTCTTGGATCAGCTCTGTAATGCTAAACCAAAAATGTGGGAAGTGTTGCTAGAAAGAGCAGGTACTTTTGCTGGCATAAGATTCCCTGCACATTGAGTCATACATGTGGCCTGTTCTTGCCCTCTTCTATATCTAGGAAATTAAAATAAGCTGGGCACTTGCTGCTATGTCTGTGGAATGGATACAGATATACTACAATACTGTACCCCAGCTGAATCAATCGGTAGTTTTAAAGCAGTGTGTGACCTGCTTTCCTGCACATACAGCCCAATTACTTTCTTCTGTGGTATGTTAGATGTGAATAGGCACTTGGTCTAGGGAAGTTATGGCTAACCCCCCCCCCCCCGGGTACAGTGAAAGAGTGCCAAATATAGGACATCCAGAAATGTTATGAGTAAACAGGGCCTTTGTCATTTAGTCTTTTCTTACTAGGCACGGGCTGTCAGAGTCTAGGACAAGACTGCAAGTGCAGCGGGGTTTTGAACATTCCAATTCAGCTTTTAGTGACATGCTGAAGAGGCGAACAATGACTTTTAGAGTGCTGTACAGCCTGGACTGTGATGTATTCCCAGCTCAATGAACATATCATGGGGAGAACAAGCTTCTTTTTCATGAGTCTTATTTGATTGCAGCTTTGTAACAGTGAATCCTATCTTGTGTGACTGCCTGCTGATTTTTGCTGAACCAATCAGAGCAAGCTGAAATCTCAAAGCTCAAGTGGGATGACCTTCTGAGCAGGTGAGGGATATGGATTCCTAGTGTGCTGAAGGCCAACTGTGCCCTGGCTTCCCATATAATGCAAGCCATTACATTGCAGTGCATTGATGGGCAACCATCAAGAATGACTCCTTGCATATCCTCCTAATTTTAACGGGGTGTGGGATAGTATTGTTAATAGGGGTTTTGGTTGCTTTTAATACGGTATGAGAGAATTCTGCAATGTCAGGAAGGTTGAAATCAACCACAGGTCAAAATTGGCATGTGGCCAAGCAAGGGCCTAGCACTGTGGTGTTTTGGTGCATTATTTCCGCTATTTGGCTGTGTGAATTATATGAAGCAATCTGTTCTGGCCCATACAGTACACTTTGAGGGAGATACTGGGAATTAAGAAAGGCACACAGATAGAATTCCTCTTAACTGTCAGACTGACTTAACTAATTCTTGACAAGCTTTTTGTTTAAATAGCTCAGACAGAGATGCTCAGGTTGGGTTGAAAGCCTGGTCGTTAATGGGTTACAGGTTTAAGTTGTGCTTACTTAGCATTGTGGGACAGAGCTTCCAATCATGCTCTGAGGAGGTTTTTGGATTGCTGCAAATATTGTAGCCCTGCTGTTGTAAAGAGACTTGAGTCCTGGGCAGTGCCACAAATTAAGTCTTGGGTGTATTTAATTTCTCGTTATATGTCTGAAGGAAGATCATTCTACTATACAGCATCAAGAACTCTCTTGCTTAAAGCAGTCAGGAAAGTGCTTTAAACCTAAGGCCAAATGCAAATCTTGTGTGTATGTTACATCACTGTTTGTCAGGCTTTGTGAGATGGCAAGTTAGGGGTGTGTTGTTCCCTGGTTTTTGGGATTCAGTACGTCAAGCTGAGTTCCCTTAAGGCTGATAATGGTAGTACTTGGCTGCTTTCCATTATAAAACACATATAACAGTACCAAAGCAGAACTGTAACAGTCTTTGTAAGTCCAGAGAGGCACTCTGGAGTAGCACCATGGCCTGGCCTACTACTCTGTATCAGACCAGTGTGATTCCTCACTGGGGCTCTGTTGCCTGGTAGGATCTGGCTTTCATAAAAGGTTCTGTCAACACTGCTGACAATCCTGAACTACAGGTAGAGAAAGATGAAATGCACAGGTTTATTCCCTTGAAAGAGGTAGCTGCTACTTAACTATTGCAGGAATGGCAAAGCCATGATGCTGACAGCTGGCATCCCTTCAGGATTTAACTCTTGATCCTACCTCTCTGGCAGGTGTCTGAACCAGCTGCAGCCCTTCCATCAGGTGACCTTTGCAGGGCAGGAACCCACTGTGAGGAAAGGAAATATTGACCCCATTGACATAACCATAGCACAGCGATCATCAAATAAAAAGGTAAGGGTGAGGAGTGTTCTGAGCAAAGGCCCAAATTTGCTGTCTCAGACTTCTATAGCAAACTAAGTTCACTTTAAAACCTGCTTGTTTGGTGTAGTGGTTAAGTGTACGGGCTCTAATCTGGGAGAACTGGGTTTGGTTCCCCACTCCTCCACTTGCACCTGCTGGATGACCTTGGGCAAGCCATAGTTCTGGCACAGCTGTTCTTGAAAAAGAGCCGTTTCTGTCAGAGCTCTCTCAGCCCCACCTACCTCACAGGGTGTCTGTTGTGGGGAGGGGAAGGGAAAGGAGTTTGTAAGCCACTCTGAGACTCCTTCGGGTAGTGAAGGGCGGGGTATAAATCCAATCTCCTCCTCCGCCTCCTCTTCTTCTTGTTTGTCTGTCTCCTGCATTATTGAACTATGCGTGCAAACTGGCTAATTTAGAAATGCCATTTGCACACCAGACTAGATGGTTAAGGAAAGATGGGTGGAATGTTTTGCTAGTTCTTGGAGAAGGATGACTACTGGAACTGTACTTTTCACCAAGGGGAGTTGCCCTTGAACAGCACTTGAGTTGTCTTCCTTTTTCAGAGACAAGAATTCTGGAGGTTAACATCTGTCCCTAATTCCTATGCCATTGCAGAAGACTAGCTAGGATGTTAAGATGATACATTACATTGTTGGTAGTGTATGTTCGTGATTTATTTTCACAAACTGGGGGTGAATTAGGGGTTGAAGCCTGGCCTGGTCAGAAGTCATACTGATGGGCTCAATATAGATGGGAAATTGTGTAAAAATGTGTAGCTAACAGTGTCCTAGCTTTTCAAGCATAATTTTACTGCTATGATATTCCTTCTACACACCTCCCCTTTAGTTCTTTTAACTGAAAATTCCCATTCTCTTCAGCCTTTCTCCATAGGACAAGTGTTCTAACCCCTTGATCATCTTAATTGTCCTCTTCTGTGCTTTTAACTAGTTCTGTGATGCATTTTTAAGTTAGTGACCAAAACTGTATTGTTACAAATGAGGTTGAATCTGTTTATTTCTATTGACATTATTTGAATGATGCTGCAAGGCCTGTCTGTTGGCCAGGGCTTTTGAGGGGGTTTGAATGGCAGACATCTTTTAAGGGGGGGGGATTTGGGGCTTTCTATATTATCTTTGGTTTTAGCTGGGGATGTTTTAACTATTATTGTAAGCCACCTTGGGCCAAGGGGAAAGGCGGGTTATAAATGTTTTAATAAATAAATAAATCATTTATTTTCACAAACGAATGACCTACAGACTTGGGTTTTCGGCTTATGGGTGCTGCTTGCCTAGAAGAATAGGATATCCCAGTAGAATGGTGTACTAACTAGACTATCCTTAGCCCATAATACAGTCCTCTCTCTCCCGCTCACAGGTAACAATAATTAAGAATCTGGAGCTTTATGGTCTAGATCCGCAGGCTATTGCCAATATTCTTCAGCAAAAGGTTCAGGCCAGTGCCACAATCACCACACTCCCAGGAACCAAGGATAGAGCTCAGGTCCAGATACAAGGCAATCAAATCAACCATCTTGCAAAACTGTTGCTAGGTAAGTATCTAGGAAACTGCAGTGTTTATATTAATCAGTCCAAAATCTTGCAGTTAGGTAAAAAGTACCTTACAGTAGCCAGGCAGCAGATTTTTCAACAATAATTGCTAAGTACGACATGTATGCACAATCTGCATAGATGCCATGTACCATCTTAGAAGAAACATTCTTTCTTCTCTTTCACAATGCAGATGCCTTTAGAGATGGTGCCTGTTTATGAAATGTGTGTTTGTATGTGTGTGTGTATCTTCTAAAAATAAAGAATGTCCTTTTCAGATCTACCCTACTGACTGAAACGCATACAATTAAAAAGACTTGAAACAATCAGGCCTTATTATTATTTGTATGGCACTTTAGAGTTTTTGTAGAAAGCTGCAGATCCTCTTGTGTGTGTTTTAGTTAACCAAATACAGAAGGGGTTATTTTGTTCATACTTGACTCTGTTGCAGAGGACTACCAGATACATCGCAAGTACATCCAGGGCCTTGAGAAGGCACCAAAGATTGGTCGAAAGAAGTAGCCAAGACCGAAGATTAGAGCACTATTATTTATAAATTATTTTATTCCACAGAGATAAGTAATCCAATTTCTTTAGCTATAAAAATTATGGTTTTATTTAAAAAATAAATGGTTTTTCCAGATGTTTTGCTGAATTTTCACACAGCTGGTTGGGGACATATGTGCTGTATAAAAATGTAATACAATTTGCACCTGTTTAAATTACTACATCTAATTACCAGATAACTTTGTATTGACAGGATTCTGAAGATTAGGTAGTTGACAGTGCAATCCTAAACAGAGTTATACCCCTTGTAAATTAGTGGTATTTGAGTAGTGTACATCTGTATAGAGCTGCACTGTACGTTTTTTTACAGGCCTGTGAAAGTAGAGCATAACAGTATACACCTGCTGTATTCCCCAGCCCCATAGCCTGTTTCATCCTTTTCTTGTATATCATTGGGGAAGCTGTAACTGAAAAAGCAGTCAGGAACAGAGAGGTAAAGAGTACTGATGAAACACTATAGTCCATGTACCTTAGAGATTAAGCTATACATTGACTCTTAGGCTGCATCTAAACATTGCTGGATATTGCACTAAGGCAAAATACATAACAGGATAGATGGTTTTCCCCTCCTCCATTTTTAGCTTTGCAGCAACCCTGTGAGGTCAGTTACACAGAGAGAATGAGTGAGCTTCATAGAGGAGTTGGAAGTTGAACCTGGGTTTCCGTGTTCCGAAGTCCAAATCTCCAACCACTACGCCACACCATAAGCTATACAGACATACTGGCATAGACTTGTCTCTAGGTTAAATAATGCCTTATTTTTTCCGCATTTTTTCCTAGCATCTACTTTTTAGATCTTTCTCAGTTCTCTACTGGATCTTGTCTCGACAACATCTTCTATGTGTAGAATGCAAATTGCAGTAGTGTATTGGACTAGGAGCCAGTTCAACTGTCCGCTCTCCCATGGAAGTTCATTGGGTGATTTCTGGCAAATCACTGAGGAGCTGAGGAGAACTATATTGTATGCTGCTTTGGTTCCCCACAGGGAGAGAAGCCGGGGATAGATAGATAAACTTTGCGGTTGTGTCTTTGCTTATGGACTAAAATACCAGTGAATACCAGCAGAGGGCACAAGGTAACAAACCAACTCTTTGAAACAGCTTTAACAGGGACTGTTTATTTTTAATAGCTTCTTACAGTTTGTGTCACATGAACAAATTGCTTAGGAGCTTTAAAAAAAAAAAAGCTGGAAGGTGACTTTTTAATGTCATAGGATTAAACCAGTAGTAAAAATAAATTACAGCATTGCAAAAATGTATTTACCACATAAGCTTTCACTAATTCTGTTCTATACAGATTTTACATCTTTTACATTTGACCATTAAAGAGAAGGGGTGGGGAATTACACATGTACATATGCAGGCAACACAATATACTAACAAAGGCACTGCCAGCAGTAGTCTGCGCTTCTTAAGGTGGGGGTCTAGCCTAATGCATCCCTAAGGCGTCTGCTCTGCCACAGCTCCAGTGGCTCTGCTTTCTCTTGCAACGGGGGCATCACTAATTTTGTTTCCTCTTTGTGCCCCATAACTATATATCATCTTTAAAAAACAAAACAAAAAAACCCTCCTGTTTTGCAGGAGGCTTAGTCAGCAGCATTCACATAAATTGCATAAGAAGCCATGCCTTCTAGGAAAATATTCAAGACATGCTAAAGGGAACAGGAGCATGCCAGGCTCCAAAAAGCTGTGTTGTTTTTTTTTAAAGGAATACTTACCATTCTGAGGGCAAATGTCATGACTTACAAAACTGTCCTTCGTTATTAGAAACAATAACAATATCTCTTGTTCTCACTGGTGCCACAATTTGGCAGGAGTCCTTCCTCAGTGGACTACACCAACCGTTTCTACAGTGCTTATGAAACTTCTGAATACTTTATATTCAGGGCATGGTGTTTGCATGTGCTTCTTTGTGTCCCCTGCCTTCTTCGTGCTGTGACAGCAGTTCTTCTCAGCCTTACTGGAGGCCTGGTACTTCAATCCTTTTGGGATCAGAACAGGCAAGGGTACATGTCAGGCCCCATATCACCTTCCCCAGACAGGTATGTGGGAGCCGCTTTTCCAGGAGGTGATCCCATCAAGCTGTGCCAAAATGACTGAATCGTGTGGATCTGCCGCACTGAATCACACACACACACACCCAGGCCCAGTAACTCTATCACTTAGCTGCAGAGCTCCACCCCCACGGGACGGCCTCATAGATGAGTGACTGCTGCAGTGCTCCAGCTGTGTCAGAAGGGCAGCTTAGTCTGCTCACACATCCAAGATAAAGAGAGCTGTAAGCAGGAATCATTCGAAGTAGCTTTATCTGCATTGTTTGACACTTAGCACCTTTCTCATAATAGCTCGTTTATTGTCTCATTTTTTTAAAATTTCCCAATATTGCACAGAAGAGCCTCATAACACAGGAGAAAGCATGACAGCTGAATGGCACCACATGCAAGTCGTTCAGGAGTGACTAAATTAATCAGGAGTGACTAAATTCTACAGGTCCTGTTAAATTGGGTGAGATCTTTACCTTTGCCGTACTAGAACAGAACTAGTTGGATGAAACATGTACCACCATCATCAGGTTGAGTTGCCTGCAATCGAAAAGCCAGCTGCAGGGAATGGGGACCTGATGAGCAGGCAGCCACCAGTCTCCCACTGCCCGTGTTCTGCTAACTGGATCCCCTCCTCCTCCGGTTCCTGACATAGTTTTTCTACTAGAAGACTGGTGCTAAGCACTGAGTGCTGAAATCACCTCATTGTCAGATTCCTCACAGTGGTCCCAGTTCCTACAGGGTAAGAAGGAACTAAGTTGGCAGTACTGAGGTTAAGCTTAAAATATTAGGCTGAGGGCTTAACCAAGAAAACAGCCCTCCTGAGTTGCCTATAAAATAAAATAAAAGCAGCTGACTTTTCCCCCTGAGAAATTATAAACTCTTGCTCAAGGCCAACAATACTCTAAAGCTCATCAAGACCACTTCTCTAGCCTGTGTGATATCTTTTTAGCTAACTCTCTTCATACTGTGCAACCACTGTTTGGCATCCCCCACATGTGCCCACACGCACACCAGAGCAATAAGAGTCCATTGCTAATGCAGAGCTTCTGATACCACATTCTGCATGTGATGAAATGACCACAGAGAGCACATTCATTGCACTTCTGCCACATATACACAAATCCAGCAGCCAAGGTATTGGCGTTGAGAAGGAGAAGAAAGCTAGCAAGTTCAGTCTGGCCTTCAGCATTTACAGTGCAAGCAACCCAATTCCTTGGACATTCAGCACTTGCTGCAAAGTTTCCTGGTTATGCCATTAAGTATGACTATGGTTGAAGGAGAAGCAGCATTCTTTTTTGGTTTTCTGAGGGCCGGTGAATTTGAAACATCAATTTCCATTCTATAGTTACCAGCTCTGATCATGTCTTAGCAACCAACTGAAAGTGTCCTGAGGAAAAGTCTTGATTTTTAACATTTTTAAAATAATTATAACTTTTACTTTAAGTTCATTGCTAGCCACACTTCCAGGTTTTGTTATCCAGGCTTCTCATTGGCTTCTTTCAAGGCCTCCTGTAGTCTTTGTTTAAACCTGTTATACTTGTTTTGCACTTGCTGGATTTTGTCCTTTTCTTCCCTCTCAAGTATTACTAGGAAGTTTTGTAGCTCTGGAATAGAGAAGGCATCCCACTGTGGAAGAAAAAGCCACACAGAAATGTAAGATTGGCATATGGACAATATGTGCACGTGTGCGAGAGAAAGAAAGTTTAACCTGGCAATACACTTTGTGTTGAAAGACCCATAAAATAATCTGTCCTTCCCTGTCCCACATTTTACCTCTCACAGCTGCTGCTCCAGAACCTTCAGGATTAGAAAATGGTGAAGAAATTTCAATCTCAACATTAATGGACAAAGAGAACCCCTGTGGGGTTGGGGAGGGGGGCGTGGCTCAGTGGCAGAGCATCTGCTTTGTTTGCAGTAGGTCCCATGTCCAATCCTTGGCATCTCCACTTAAAAGAACCACATAGTAAATGATGTGAAACACCTCTAGCTCAGACTCTGGAGAGCCACTGTGTTGAGTTGACAATACTGACCTTGAGAGATCATCAATGGTCTGACTTGGGATAAGACAGGTTAACATGACCTGACAGAATGGCTTCCTAGAATACTGACCACTTATTTTATCCGTCTCTCTTCAGTTCTATGGTTGCAAATATGTTGGCACAATCAGCTGCACATCTGGATCCTTTGTATTGTTTTCTGTTCACAGATGCTCTCACAGAATGGTGCAAATGCTTTTAAATCTTATCTCAGCCGCAAGGTTTCAGGTATTTGGTGTGTGAGCAGAGCAAGTTCAAGAGAAATTCAGGAAAGTACACTATGCACGTAGTGGTGACTGTTTTCCTTTAAAATGTAAATCCTCCAATCCACCTGTTCAGCTCTTGAGTTTCAGGACTGGTTTGGGGATTCAGTCAGAGCATCTTTGGAATAGGATACAGTGGAAAAAATGTGGCTGCATAGCTACACCTGTTTGAATCATACCTAGTGCCTAAAGGTAGAGGACTGTGTGTGATTACCTAAGACTCCTGAGAGATCAGAGCACTATAAGACCAAGCGCTATAAGACCAAATTCCATTCTATGAGTGAACATAAATATTTTCTATTGCCGTGGTTTTCTGCCACAGCTGCACAGAACATGATGTCATAAGAGGAATGAAGAAAGAAGCTAACTGTTTATGGCATTGAAGACCAGGGTTTCCATTCTCTCCAGGTCCTTACTGAGCCCCTGCTGAGAAACAGTTCTCAATTTATGTGTTTTTAACAGATGAAATAGATGTGACATTTTTTAAAACTGCCTTATTGCAAAGGTACAGAACTGCTTACTCTTCCTTTTCTAAAAGACAGACGGAAAAGGTGAGACCATAGTTCCATCCTTAGCATTGTTTTAAGCACAGTGGAGCCTTATTTTCTGTTATCTTCATGCATGGGGTGGAAACCAAATACTCCACCTATTTTTTTAATTTGAAAGGAAAGCCATCTCCCTCAGCACATTAGCTAACCATAAATGCTAATCTATAATGCAACCACTCAGTTTATCTACCTGCAGATTAAAAATGGATGTGTTGTGAATTTTTTTAAAAAAATCAAGCAAGCCAAGGATTATGATTGAAGGCTCTGCAGAAGAGAGAGAATTACTTTTATAAGTAAAATTTAACTTTTAAAAAGCTTAAATGAAGAAAGGGGAAATGGGTCCTTCAGCATATTATAGGCTCAAGAAACCTTGCTATTTGCTCAACATTTCTCCTGTCTTGGAACAGTGGTATCTTTAGTTCCCGAAGTACAGGAAGTTTGTTTTTCCAACCCACTCAAACTCTGCCCTTTTGGATACAACTCTCAGCTTGTTTCTGGCTGTTGTGCGTCTTCAGAACGTTCAGCATGTTTGTGCAGGTTCAAAAGGTAAAGCCGCTTCCAGACATACCTCAACTTCCCCGGTTTCATTTTCTTTCAACACAAAGCTGAGAACGTCTGTGTCGGGACCGGCTACAAGTCGGAGGTATAAAGGATACTCTGTTACCGAGAGTTTCTGGGAAAGAACTGCAAAAGGGACAAACAGAGGATTATTGCAGACCTGTGGCAATTACAGGCCAAATGTAAAAGCAGCACATTTTTACTTTCAGTGGGGCATGGAACAATACTCAAAAGTAACTGAAAATCAGAAAAGTCTTCCCTTACCTGTCGTGGTTATTGGAGGATTGTTAAGGCTACCCTACACACAGTCCCAATTCTCAAGGACTGGGCAGGAAAACACTGCACCTTCCCACTTAAGTACAACCCTTCTTTCTCTCAAATTAGGACTATGTAACATTCATCTCAAATTCCCTGGAATTGAAAGTCACCCTGAGCCTGCTTTGGTGGGGAGGGCGGGATATAAGTCGAAGAAAGAAAGAAATATAAATAAATAAAGTTTCCAGTTGCTTTTATCTCAAGGACAGGCATTAAACAGGGCCTAGATCAATTGTCTCAGCATTGAGAGATGAGAGAGAAGCCCTCTTGCCACAAGCATCTTTCTATGGTTATCACTCAAGATGGATTGGATTATAATGGACTCAAGGCACCTGTGTGTGTGTGTGCCTTACCTTATCCCTTGTTATAGGGGTGGCAGCTTCCAGCCAGCGCATGATTGGCCTAATTTGTCACTTGACAAGAGCAGGCTTGATCAGTAATTGTGTACTGATGAAGAAGCCTATCCAAGGTCACTCAGCAAAGGCAGTGGTTCACCTTTCTGCTCCCTATTCCAAACTGCCTCTTCACTGGCAACCAGTACTTAAGACCTGCAATTCCCACAACAAGTTATCCGTTTTCAGGGTGCAGTCAAATGAGGAAGAATTTGCATGCAGACAAGGCCCATGGACAGCATCATGGCTTTGCCAGATGTCTGTTGTGTACGGTTCAAGCATCTTCTGCATTACAGAGAGACATCCTGTATTTTACAAACTACTTCCCACTAGCTTATTACAGAAATGGATAAGACCCTTAAGCAGACAAGTTTTTCAAGGGGGAAAAGGCAAAAGGCACATCACAATATATTTTGAAAAAACATGGTTACATCCAAAATTTGATTGAGGGAATGCATTTCTATGCTGCCCTGCAATCATTTTTCCACCCCCAACCAGTGTTCCCTCTAAGCTGAGTTAGTGTGAGCTAGCTCACAGTTTTTTAGCCTCCAACTCACACATTTTTGTCTTAGGAAGAATGGCTCCAGAGCAAGCAGTAGCCAAATCGCTCGCTCACAACGTTAATGCCGGTAGCTCACAAAGTAGAATTTTTGCTCACAAGACTCCACAGCTTAGAGGGAACATTGCCCCCAACCCCCTTTTATTCTGTTTAGATATTTAACTTATGATACATCTGCCTAATTCTAAGTTGCTTTCAGGTAAAATTCGTGGGTGCTTCAGATGCCAGTTTTGAAAAGTAAAAAATTATTAACAGACATCTATTTAAAACTTCCATTGTACTAACTTGTGCCACTCTAACTGGGGAGGCGGGCACAAATGGATATTATGGGCTTTACCATTTACATGCACAACATCTTCACTGGGTTTGAAATTGAAACCAGTCTGAGATTGTAGGCAGCTCTTATTGGAAACCTCTGAGGGCCTGTTTGTCTCACCTTGGCCATCTTTCTGCATCTGCTTGAAAAGTGCAAATTTCTGTGGGTTGTCCACCACCATGAATTTCTTCAGAAGTCCCTGGATCACCTCACTGACAGTGGTAGTGCTGCTGATGTGCAGCTGCTTGATGGCATCCAGTGGCAAGTAGAAGGACGTTCTCTTTTCTGTCATGTTGGCTACATTGACCTCTTTGAGGGCATCATAGATGGACTGCGGCCTGATGCCTGCTGGGACTGTCACAGGCCGGCGCAGTTTGAGGTGCACTTTGATGAAGCCTGTGTAAGTGCCATCATCATTCTGTGGAGGAAACGTCCAAGATAGTGATGATTTATCAGGAGTAAAGAAAGTGGAGTGGCATTTGTTTAATCCTCCAGTTACTTGGAACACGGGATTAATTTTCATGAAGAACTTCACTACAGAAGCAACAAACTCACCATTCTTCCATACCCATACTATTATTTCCTGGTTATATAAATGTATTCCAAGTTAACCCAACCTGTAACAACCCTGAGCTAAATGCTTTGGGAAATAAAACATATCATGGAAGACCCAACAACCATGTACCTTGAGTATACAAGCTGGCAAGAGCCTTCTGGCTCATTTAGCTCCAACACAGCCCTTAGTGCTGTACAAAGCATTCAGATCTTCATTAAGCCATTCCACATTCATAACAATCTGGAGTTATACTCCAGTAATTTCTTTTATAATCATGGCTCTGTGGGAGCCCTCTGACTTCCAGGTAGATTGTGTTTAATAGAGTATTAAAATACACTTCTTGGCCCATGTCTTTCTGCTCTATTTTCTATAATATTTTTCCACTGCCATGGAAGAATGTTGTTACAAAGAAGCTATAACTCCACAACAAAACCCCCATACATTTCAATTTCAGCTTCCCTCATTCACCGTGACTGGACTTAAAGCTGACGATGGTGACTGATGATGAAGTGCTGTGGCCCAAAAGCAACTGCCTCATCTTGACAAGGCAAAGTAGAAAGATGCACTGAACTGAGTGAACAATGATCCCTTTTCCAATGAAGTTTAAACAAGCTTTCCCTTGGTGCCTCTATAGAAAATGCTGTTTTTCTGGGAAAAATATATTGTCAAGAACCCCAAATTGTAGGACCTGACTGGAAAAAATGAACACATCTGCTTCCACAGGGGCGCAGGATGTGAGGCAGCGGCTGAACCACAGCAGGGGTAGGATGTATTCATCTTGACTCATCTGAACCAGAACAATACAGCCACAACTATTTCTGGAAAATCATTTGTTGGTATTCATGGGGCACTGCAGTAGCTGTGGAGCATTTCAACCTAACACTCAAATTAGCTATAGAGCAGTCATCCCAGCTGCTATATGGCTCACACCAGTTACACAGCAGGTTCATGGAATAAGCTCTGAAGGACGATTGATGGTGAGACAGCTCAAAATCTTCTTGTATGTGAAGGGAGTCTGTCCTTGTGAGGAAAGTTGCCCTCCTTACCAGAGCTGAGGTGATGGATTCTGTCCGTATTCTTTGATTGTACTTCACTAAGGGACTGACATCATATGGAACACAAACCTTTTGGGGCTCTGCATGAAGTACAATTAGTTTTCAGATATAAAGCTGCTGAGCTGATTTTTCTTTTCTAAAAAATCTATCAGATTTGTATTCCGTGCAAGAAGCTCAGAACAGCACACACAGGAGCCCCCTCCTTCAAGAAGCTCAGAACAGCACACACAGGAGCATCTCATTTTACCCTCACAATAACTCTGAGGTGAAAGGTGAGTGTGTGAGTGAGAAGCTACTGATCAATGCTTATTAAGGGGAAAATGTTTCAGTTAAAGTAGTTGTATTGCTCACATTCCCAAGTACTCTGTACCATTTCAGATTCAAAGTGAAACTAAGAGATCACCTCAATATTGTATTCTACAGCTATAAGTAGGTCTGTCTTTGTACCCTCAACTCAACTTTTGTTGGCTGTACAATGCTCCTGACCTGAGCAGCAACAGTTCAAGAGAGTTCAAGAACATTGTGACGCTCAAATCCAGCTGACAGACTGTATGGACTTCAATAAAGAAATTGCTGAAGTCAACACCATACCAGCCAGATGAATAAGCCAAGCCCTCCACCAGATTTGTTGAGATGAAAATCAAGCAAACCAGAGGACTGAAGGGAATGGTGGCGCATCTGTCCTGACCAAATGTTATATATCCATTTTGATGAAAGGTTATGTCATGCTGAATGAACAACTATCAGGCCAATTTGATCAGTTCTGGTAAGCAAAGCAGCAGCCATGGAATAGCCTGCACAACTGCATTTGGACTCTACATTGAGCAACTTTGTGCAAGAGGAATCAACACAGAATGGAGCAGCCAATGCACTATCACTTAAAAGCAGAATTAATGAATCCATGTTTCCCATGAAGCACCAACTAATTCCTTGCATCTATTATGAAGTTATATACAGGTAGTTATAATATAATTACCTACCCTAAGCCTCTCAGGGCAACGGAAATGAAAACAATACTGTACAATAGGGCCACCACAATGGTGCCCATGAATGCCATGGCACCCCCCCCACACACACACACTTTTTCCTTGGCAATTGCTAACAGTTTTAGAAAGTGATTAGGCCAGGGCTTCTGACTGGCTGCTGGAGATCTGATTGGCTGTGCAAATTAAAATAATGTTGTGTACCAGAGTGTTGGTTTTATTTTCACTCACTCTTCTTTCCCAGTGTATTCCTTTAAATTACTCCTCTTGTCCCTGCACTTGGGATCCTGTGTGTACAGCTCTGCCTCCTGCAGTGACCATTTTGTGGTTGTGCCCACCGTTTTGTATCAGAATTCCAAAGATGGCCACAGGCTCCAAAAGGTCAGGGACCCCTGCTGTACAATCTACAAAATATCTGTAATTGGTGGTCACTCCATAAATCATGAGGTGTTCTGCCAGGCGCATTTCCATTAGGCTGGCCTTTCCTTTCATCATAGCTCAGGTGCTAAACATGGCTTTTGCAGGGAAGAAGAGACTATGAGTGATTTTTAAATACTACATTATTTGTCTTGATGTCCCTTCTGTCCATCCAGAAGCGGATTTTGGTTAGTTAACTTCACTCCTGACTCCACCCAAATCTGATGCAAACCTTGTAGTTTAGGGAGAGAGCAACAGCTAGCCAGTCCCCCAGAGTCATACTGCACTGGTGCTCTGTACAGGAGCTACTGCAATGGCAACAGGCTACGGAAAGGATAGTGGGATCTCAAGGAAATCAGTCTCTCAACTCGTCTCCACAAGGAGATAGATGGACAGCCCCTCCTCCAGAATCTGGGCTACATTTGTTCTTAGGGATACAGAGTGGGAGAAAAGAGAGGCACCTTTTTTCTGGAATGGAGCAAAAATTAGTTCACCTTTATGTTTAGGCCACATTACTGTACTGAGCTGTACTGAAAGACAAATGTAATCCAGAAAATGCAATACAAACCATCTTCATCAGCAAGCAGTTGTTGACTTTTGAATTGTAATTGTCAATCTTCTGTTTCAGCTCTTGGATGGTTGGAGCTCTGAGCTTTTCTTCTTCCACTGTTTTTGCTGCATTCTGGAACACAAAATGGGAAGCAACACTTGACATACACTTCCAGTATCTAGGTGGCTTATGCTGCCTTTGAAATAATGTTTGCCTTCCATACAGTTTGCCCTGTAGGTGGAAGACTCATCCATTCCATTTTTTTGCCCAGGGCACATTTTATCTGCATACACACAAACATATGAACTCATCCATTCCATTTTTTGCCTAGGGCACATTTTATATGCATACACACAAACATATGCTTCCTCTTCTCAGAAGTGTAAAGTAAAGGTAAAGGTTCCCTTGCTCGAAAGCCAGTCGAATCCGACTCTAGGGTTGCGGTGCTCATCTCCGTTTCAAAGCCGAAGAGCCAGCGCTGTCCGAAGACGTTTCTGTGGTCATGTGGCCGACATGACTAAACACCAAGGTGCACGGAAGGCTATTACCTTCCCACCGAAGTGGTACCTATTTATCTACTTGCAATTTCTTGCTTTTGAACTGCTAGGTTGGCAGGAGCTGGAACTAGAGACGGGAGCTCGCCCCGTCTTGCGGCACCCGGGTCTTGAACTGCTGAACTACTGACCTTCCACAGCCTGCAGTTCAGCGTCTTAACCACTTGAGCCACCGCAGCTCCATCTCAGAAGTGTAGGCACATGGTTTTCTTTTTCCTGAATACAACTACAGAATTGCACAAATAGCATCAAACTTATGCTTATCACATTTACTCTTATCTGTCCTCCTATACCTCTGTCAGCTATACCATCTAAAGCTTATTCACTTGCTCATCTTGCAGTGTAATATAGTCCATCAAGTGTCAACAGTGTCCTCCTGCTCTCTACATATGACAAAGAAGTCAGTCTCTATGCAAAACTAAAGGACACAAATCTGTTTTTAAAAATCATAATATTCAGAAATTAGAGGGAGAACTTTTCAATCTACCAGGATAGTGCTTCTGACCTCTAAGCCACCAACCTTCAACAAAAGAACTTCAAAGGGGAATATAGTATGAAACAATTGAATTGGGATTTATTCAAATGTTTCACACTACTTCCTCTCTCCTCCTTGGGACTTGGGAATTTTATCTCACTAGAACTGTTACTAGCCTAACAAAAACCCATGACTCTCCACCCATTGCAGATATTAACTAGTTTATTTATTCAAAACATCCTTTAACATTCTACCCAACTTAGGGTCCCCTAGGCAGCAAACAATGAAAACAAGACACATGAACAGAGAGGATGGTCAATGAGAATCAGTGCGGGAACACCAGACAAAACAGAAAAGTCTTCATCTGCAGGGGTAAGACTGTGATAGAAGGGGACAGATGAACCTCCCTAGCAAGAGAATTCCATAGTGCTGGTGCCATGAGTGAAAAGGCTCTTTCTCAGATGGGGAGGGGATCTGAGGATAACCGTAATGGTCAAGTAGGTCCATATGGGAGCAGGCACTCCTTTAAGTATGCTGTCCGCAAGCTGTATAGGGCTTTAAAGATCAATACCAGCACTTTTAATTGGGCCCAGAAGCAAACTAGACCCCAATATAGGTGGAACAAAGCTGGAATGATATAGTCTCTACAAGCCACTTCAGCCAGAATTCTGGCCACAGCATTATGCACCAGTTGTAGCTTCTGGACACTCTTCAAGGGAAGCCCTATGCATAGTACACTGCAGTAGTCTAATGTAGTCTGATGTAGATGTTATCCCTGAATTTTGCTACCTTATTCCACTCCTTTTGACAGCCCTGATACTAGCTCTGATTGTCTCTGCACTGCCTTCTTCTTAGAAGAAACACAAACAATACAATATTGCTGAGTTTTAAAGAGAATTGCCCCCTCCAAGCATTTTAAAAAGCATGCAAAACGGAATTAATCTGCATGCTGCATTTCCAACCAACCCTTTCCCCCCAGTCCCAAAAGGAATTTGATCCATTCGTTGCATGATTGGAAACTACTCTGTGTAAGAAACAGAGAGGGACACTGGCTGTGCACTTTATTTTAATTTCCTTTTAAAATAAGACAAATCAGAGCATAGGTTAGATTCCCATGAGGGTTTTTTAATGCAAATCGATTAATGTTCAGATGCAACTGAACACGCTAGCAATCAAGACCAATCATAGACCAGGACTTCTCCAGGACACCAAACATAATCGGAGGTTCAGAGAATTCAGCAGAGAAGAAATAAACAACTTCGGATACACCTGTCACAGCCACAGGGATGCTGAGGAAGCTCATTAAATGAACAATGGGCTGATTGTCAAAATGTGTCCTGTACCCAGTGCTCCAATTGATTAGATGGAATGGCAGGTGCTAAATAATCAAGCTATTAAAGCATTTGATTTTTTCATCAATCTTGGGAATAATGTCAGCCCTAAGAAAAAGAGAGCAGTTCCTTCTCTAGTACTTGAGCCCACTGAAATCAATACAGTCATGCTGAGTAATGTAGTCTAAGCAAAGAGGAGGAGATTGGTGCTTTTTTCTTTTATCTTCAGAGACCTCAAATGATAAAGTATGCCCCATAAAGCCTCAGGCAGCTGCCAGGGAATGGTGAGATATTCCCTGACCTCTCTTCCCAGTGTAAAGGCTGAAATGGGCAAGACCCAGAAATGTCAGCTCATACCTTTCTAACCAAAATATTCAGAGCAACCTCCCAATCACATACCATGTACCAAACCCATCTATACTGCCAGAGTATGGCACCTACACCTGGTCAGAGGCAGTCAAGGAGGCAGAGCCAGGTATTTAAAGGGGAACAAGACAGGGCACATTTTAGCCATGAAAGAAGTTAATATAGGTATGGGACAAATGGGCTTTGGCTTTCTGATTCCTACAGTAGAGATCGAGAAAGTCAGATTACTGAAAAAAGATGGACAACACTTCACTAAATGTAGGGAAAGCATTTTGGAAAACCAGCCTTCTAAGTAACATAAAGCTTAAAACAGTTTTAGAAACTAAAACCACAGATATCTGTTGATACAAATAGGTGATAACATGGTGATGGGGGGTGAGGGTGGTGATCGATAGAATGGACACAAACAAGATTAGGCACTGGGTAAGGCTAAAAAGAAAACAACTTTCAGGCCTTCACACTAAGGAACATTGCTGGATTATTATAAATGTAGGAGAACTGGAGGGTCCTAGGGAAGCCTGCTATATGAGTGTTAATTCTTCAAGTCTCTGGTGGACTCTCCCTTCCAGAGGAGCCACAACTCTTTTGACAGGGAGCTTGCTTGCAGAAGATCCCAAGTTCTAGTCCCTCTCACCCCAATTAATAAAATCTCATAAAGCAAGTTTGGGAGATAATTTTCACTGAATGGTCACCAAAATACACATACTGATTTAGATATCAATGGTCTACACAAGGCAATTTCAATGGTTCATATAACAGACCTGGACTGTAGTAGCAACCACCAACTACTTCACCTAGATATTCTGTACTGTCTAAGCCCTTATTAGAATCCAATCAGGTATTTTCAAGAAGACAATCTCTGAAATAGGGTGGCCAGGTCCCCCCGGCTACTGGTGGGGGATGGGGGACAGAGTTAACAGATTCAGGTTAGGAAGCTCTTGGAGATTTGGAGGTGGAGCCTGGGGAGGACAGGGACCTCATTGGGGTACAATGTCACAGAGTCCACACTCCAAAGCATCCATTTTCTTCAGGAGAACTGATCTCTGTAGTCTGGAGATGAGATGTAATTCCAGGGGATCCTCAGGTCCCACCTGGAGGCTCACATCCCTACTCTAAAAGGATAAAGTTCAGATTCTCAAGACTCTACATTAGAACTAATATTCCATGCACAGTCAAAGCATCTCAGGTGAAAATACTTGTTAACCTAAGCAGACATGTGCCAATGTTACCCCATGTCTGTTACCCTATGCTTGCTCATCTGTACTGAACCCATCGCAAGAGCGATCCCTCTGTACAAAGTACCTTCAGTCTTGTTTCTTGTTCATCAGTTCCCATCTCTCCATATCCCCTGTCCAGCTGTCAACTCCCTCTGGCATTTCAGTGCATTTTGCCATACATCCCCCTACTCATCATTTGGAAGCCATGTGCTGAGTTGTTGTGAGTTATAATTGTTTTCAAAGTAGCTCACAAAGCAAATATATAGTTAAAATCACAATTAAAATGGCTTAAACATTAACATTGCATAAGCAAATATACAACTGATAGTAATGTTGCAACTAATCAAAGGGAAAGCATCTGGTTTCTATGGGAATCAAGAGCACATCTGGCATGCAGTATATTCTCTCCATCCTCTGTTTTAAATGCAGCAAAGAATCTATAGCCCTTGATGAACAGCTCTTAACTCCAGTGAGTTGAAGAGGATCCCATTCAGCTAGAAGCAGCTCTGTTCTTGAATCAAGGCTTCTCCTGAGCCATCTGCAATATGCCAAATGGATCTGAGAAAGGAAACAATCCAATGAAAACGTAACTGGGGACAGTTCCCAGTGCTATAAATGTTCAGACTCCCCCCTAGCTTGTTTAGAGTCAGGTTTGCTGGAGGCAAATAGCACTTATGCATTGTCTGGGCCACCTTCCAAGCAAGGCCATCAGATTCACAATCTACTTTTGCCTTCTTATATTTGAGTACAACACAGTACTCAGTATTGATTACCAGCTCATTCAGAAGGTGACACTGAATCAGGAGGGTAATGAAGCTATTCAAAGTAAGCCAATTAGTAGCAAGTGCATGCACAATGTAGCTTCTGCTGGACGTTTATGTCCAATGTCCATAATGGTAATAATATACCAAATGATAAGAACATACTAGACACAGTCTAGGAGGCAGCAGATTACTATGGCCTACTAAATTAGATTATTATGGGAGAGGAGCAGGAATCCACCTTCAACAAAGACACTCTCAGTTCTTCTGAAGAAGGCTACCTTCCCTGAAATCAATTTGAACAATTCTCTTTCCTTGCGGGAAAACTATTTCCATAACAACAAGCCAAGCCAAGAGAGATTTTGATCAGAGACATCTTTTCCTGTGGAGGATCTGCCTCTTCCCAAGAGAATTTCTAATTCTGATACCTCTGGTCACAGGTGGATCTTACAAGGTGGCTTTTTCAGATGTCGTTGCAGCCACATGGGAGCTGTTTTTCCCCTGTGATATGTTCCTAAACAGCTGGGGGCTGCATGTGGGTGGCAAGTGTTTGGGGAATCAGCACCCAAATAAGCCAGTCAGAAAAGTAACTGAGGACCTTAGTCAGTGTCCACTTATGAGCTCCCATGTTCCCTCTCTGTCCTTAGGGTTGAGTTGCATAAGCATGGTTTCCATTCAGCTCATGATTTCCCAACTTGCAGCGGCATGTGTGCATTTATTTTATTTATTTTACTTCACTTACATTCTAACTTTCTCCCCAATGGGGATCCAAAGCTATTTACGTCGTTTTCCTCTCCTCTGTTTTATCTTCTCTATTTTACCGTGAATTTCTACTGAAAAGAACAGGTGATATAGGAATGTCTATTAGATTTACACTGTACTTTTTTTTTGCATCACAGAATTCAAGGTGATGAATATGGGAGGTATCCCACCCAAGCACTGAACAGACACAGACCTGTTTAAATTGAGCAAGATTACATCATGAAGTGCCTTCCAACCAAAATCTGGGACCAAGGGAGGTTCAGGTCCTCGGCTTTTCTCTCAGGGAACAGACAGAGAACAAATTAAATTATTATCTAACAAGATCAGAATGCTAAGAAATTGTAACAAAAGTTCCAGCTTTGCCTAGCTCAATGTGGGTGTCCTTAATCAGGTGAGAGATTTAGAAACATATCTTCTTATTTGGGCAACTCAACCTTTGCTTCGAGGAGCCAAGCTGCTACCCTCATCAGCCTCCAAAGCCATGACACCAATGAGGCTTTCCAGGCCAATCTGGTAAATAACCAATGACTCTCAAGGAGTACAAGACATGGAAGCTGCCTCACTGTGATCAATATTGTCTCAAGCACAGGTCTATTTATATCACCTCCTACTTCATCCTTTTAACTGGAGATGCCTGGGAATGAACCTGGCATTTGTTGTTGTTCAGTCACACAGTTGAGTCCGACTCTTTGCGACCCCATGGACCAGATCACGCCAGGCCTTCCTGTCTTCCGCCGTCCTCTGAAGTTGGCTCAATTTCCTGTTTGTTGCATCTATGACACTGTCTAACCATCTCATCCCTTGCCGTCCCCCGTCTTCTTTGACCTTCAATCTTTCCCAGCATCAGGGTCTTCTCCAGTGATTGGAGAACCTGGCATATTCTCATGCAAAACAGATGCTCTAGCACTGAGACATTGTGCTCCTCCCCCTAGCAGAGGCACAACAAAGTCCTCTAACAATGGCAGGCATGTACCACAGAAATCTGTCCTCCATTAAAAAAGAGCCATAAGGGAGTGAGTCATGCAGAGCGATTGGTAAAATGTTTCATCTGGAGACTGCTTAGAAAGGAGGCAGGATACTTCAGAGGCAGACAAATTGGTAGCTGAAAAGAATGGAGAACAGTTCATCCAATGCTCAACTATGAGACTTCCATGTGGGACCACTCCCTGAAACTATCACAGGATTCAAGTAAGGACTCATGGCACTATTGGTATAAATATATTTCTTGCATAGTTCCCAGGTAAAAAGCTTTGGGTTTGCCCAGACAGGGGACAAGGAATGAGAGGGGTGAAGTATGGTAAGAGGAGAGTTTGGGAAGTGTTTTACGGTGAGGAATCCCTTGCCAAGCCTGGCCACCAGATCATACCTCTTGGGAGTGATAATCTAATCTTAAAGTAGTAGGTGTTCAAATCATGAATAAATGATGCAAACGAAAGAGCCAGCACTTGTACCCAGAAAAGGTGCATTAAAAAAGATACCACTTTAAAGAGGCGGAAATGCATGTTATTGTTTCTTTTTTTTTTTAATAAAATTTTTTATTTCATAAAACAACCCAACACCAACACCACCCTAGTGCAAATTCCAGGCATTTGAGACATCAAAAAGAATTCCATACATTGTTATATCCCAATCAAACTCTGTACAACTCTAATACTCTAATACCCTTCCATAATAATCTTATACTCAAATTATTGTTTCAAGAGGATTTTTTTTTTTGAAGAACGTGAAGACTGACTATAAGTTAAAATGAGTGGTCTTGAACCATCAGTCCTCTGGCTCTTCTGAAGCAAGCTCCATCCCTTTTTAGCACTCCTGAGGTGCCCATTTATTAAGGCAGCAGCTCACAGAAGAAGCTGCACTTTTTGCAAGGTGAAGAGATGTCTCATAATTTGAGCACATATTCTGAAATATCTGCTAAATGTCCAGACAGCACTGAACACCCTCTTTGGCCATTCAGTAAGACAGGCACTTTCAGTGATAGCTACTTACTGAAGCCCATAGCATGCCTTGCACTTCAAATCATAACCACATTTTTTGTAACAATCTAAATTATGGAGCTGCATATTGAAGCCTTGTTCACACATGTCTCCTACTGAGAAAGCAGCAAAGGCAAACCATCTTCAACCATACTATGGGGGGGGATTGTGGCCATCTGCAGTGAGTTCCCCCTGCTGCTTCCCTTTGCTGGCAGCCCAAACACTTTTCTTAAGCAAATCCCAGAATAGCTTTTACAGCAGAGAGCTCGTCTCCCACAAAACAAATTGCTATCTGCAGCATTTACAGTTAAGCCCAACCTTCTCTGAAGTCAAAGCTCTGAATATATGTCTGGGAGATACTGACTTGCTTGGTAAACTATTTTAACTAAAACTAAAAGCAAAATGCACCCCCCCCCCAATCCTAACATTGAGTCTGGTGGTCTTTATATCAGCTGCAGCCTACTCAAATATGACAACTCAGGGATTTCCGGTGAATGGCAACTCGTGACGGTCGCACCCCATCAAGCTCTGATGGGGGCGAGTCGGATCGGGGCGGCAGGGAGGGGGATCGGCTGGTTCCAACCTTCCCATGAAGCTCCGAGAGGGGGCTTCTAGCCTGGAGCGCCAGAGGGGCCATTCCCGAAGTTCCGGCTTGGGAGCACAGTGCTCCTTTTTGCTCTGATAGGTTCCACTTCCCTGAGGCCAGCAATGGTGCTCAGTGATGTTACCGGACCAGAGTATACAAGGACTTAACTAAAAAGAAAATCTATGCGACAAAGCTATCCAGCGATTAATCAAACAGTGAGTTAAGTGGCAAAGAGAAAGTCATATACAAAAAGGGTGGTGGAAGAAATTGGCATAACAAAACGGCATAGCTTCAAAGAGATGGGGGGGAACTCGCAGAGGAAGAACCCTACCCACTAGTGAAATTGAAGCGTAGAAGCAAGCCGGATTCAGGCGATTAACACCCTTTTCAAAGCGGAATACATCTGAGTTAAGCAGTCACAACATAGTAAAGATTTCAGAACTTTTATAAACTATTACCTAAGTATAAACAATGTCTCAGTGTGGGAGTAAAATGGCATCCAGAGGCAGAGGCTCTACAGGAAATGCCAGCAAAGCATCACCAGTCACAAGA
>NW_015161416.1:149486-172295 GCF_001447785.1 Gekko japonicus | reverse complement strand
GGATAGTTCATCTTCTACAGCTACTTCCGTGTCTTTGGGTGAAATCTTTGACTCTGACTCAGATTCGGATTTAGGAGCTGCAGCCCCTAAAACTTTTAAAGTAAATCTCCCCTGGCAAAAGAAGAAGAAAACCAAAGCTAAGAAGAAATCTAAGTGAAGATGAGATTATCTATGTTGACATTTAACTTACTTATATTCTCAACCAGATGTGATGTAATATCAAAAATGCCTTTATGTTCTTTCTTTTTGAACACTTTTATTAGATTTTGAAGAATTGAATGAAATTTTTAGCATGTAGACATATACTTAAAGCATTTGATTAGCCTACCAAAGATTCTTGTTACCCTCTTTGTAGTTTTAGTTTTGTAGAGTATAGTCTTTGTAGTATGTAGGAAGAAAAGCAATAAAAAGTATTTTAAAAAATATGACAACATTGGGACAAAGGGAATTCTATTCCACCTTGTTTGGGGGCATGGAGGCAAGGTCAGTGTCATTGGATCAAAGAGCTGACTCTGACTAAGAACTCCAGCAGGTAAACCATTTAGCTGCTCAACCAACCTAAGAGACAATAAAGCCAAATAAATAGATGCAGTGGGAATTCTCATGGTGTAATTAGATTAATTAATTAATTTTTTATTTATCTTTGGATTTGTATCCCGCCCTCCCCGAAAGCTTCTCCACCCCCCTCCTGGCTTGGAGAAAATATATATTTTACCTTTGCAGCATTTAATAATTTTCAAATTCCACTCTCACCACCTTCAACTCCTTACTATACAAAGCAGAGGTCCTTTGGAGGATGGCAGAAATCATGGTACATTATTACCTGATTTAAATAATCATAAATAACACAAAGAAATGCCACCCCTAAATTAAAAATACATAGCAAGATACAGTATACCTTATTAAATCAACTGTTGCCCTTCCCATTCTTATGTAGACCTTGCTGCATCAATTTAGAAATTAATATAGCTGGACAATTAAAAAAAAGAAAAGAACACAGCATGTGAATTCCAAGTGGCTGTGGATCTCTCTTTTGTTTACTTGATGAATCACTGGGCTAGAGACACCTTCCTTCCATGAATCAATGCAGTGGGATTATCAGCTTTGTTGAAAATATCATAGTAACAACTCTGTCCTTCTAAACTCCATGAAACTGGGACTGGATATAACTAAAGAGTAAGGCATGTCCCAAAACAGACAGCTGGTAATACCAGTTCACCCTAAATTGTGTAGAAAATTCTGCCTAAAAGAAAGGATCCCATAGGACAAAGACCAGTGATCCCAGTGCAAATACAGGGCAGACTCTATCATATCCACAATAAATATATGCAGCATCATGTGCTGCATATAAGCAGCATCAATATGTGTGCACCCCCAGTGTTTGAACATGAAATTACGACATGTTGATCTTTGAAGTAGCTTTCAAATTAAATATCCCTTTTGTCATAGACTGAAGATGTGAACCTTACTGCAACATTCCTGTTCAGTCCTGCTCATAAAAGCAACAAAACCAAGAAATTGAAAGAGGAATGCTTTATTGCCAGAGAGGACACTGACCTATTATTAAAAGACCATTCCCATCCTGGAGCCCATAACACAAAGAGTCAGCAAGCTGTAGATAATACAGGAATGCCTCTGGACAAAGATGATATTTCTTTCAAATGAGAACCATGGAAAGGGCCAGTTTTACAGCGATGATTACGTATGTCAATTTGCTTTTCATGGGTGAAGGACTAAGAAAGCTTCAATTTCTAGAATAGATCATGATGGTTCAAAGACATTATAAAGTAGAGTAACCCATGTATGGACAATTATTATTGTGGTGTTCTTGAGAATAAATAAAACTGAGCAAGGTTCTAAACCTTTCATATCTTAGGCCCCACCAATCACTCTACCAAAGAATCTGGGTCCCTCCATGATAGGAAAAAATGCCCACTTTTTTGGAGAGGGACACTTACATGTTTACAGGCATACTGTTATTATATTTATCATTTACGGTAAGTTTTAAGGGCATTAAAATTGCAGCTGTATTGATGCAAATAAATTTTATTGCTGTAACTTTAACACAAAAACAAAAGTAATTTAGTAGCTGAAAACTGTAACACTACTGCTGAGTATAAATTTTACTGCTACAGTAACTCTAAAATACAGTGCAAAACACTGGTAAAGCAATGCAGATGACTTGGACTTCCAACAAAAGCAAAAAAGGGATGGTGCCTCTAACTTGCCACAGGTGAATGTCACGTATACCCACATTTTGGAAAATGTAGGTCTGCTTTATTGACTAAGAATATATGTCCAAAGTTACTATAAGCATACCTAAAGGTCACAAATGGATAATCCATGGCATGTAAAATTGGCAGAAGATGGCATGTCACATTGGCAGTGGACATGGATATGGAGGGAAAGCGAATACTTAACAATTGTTATGAAAGCTCTGAGTCCCACCTAAACTACTTATGCATTCCCACCAGTGGAACAAATACCACTGGAGAACCACTGGTCTTCTGGACCAAGATGTGTTCATGTACAAGTGCAGGTTTGGGAATTACACAGAACTCTTTACAATATATGTCAGGTAAGAACTATCACCAAGGCTATTTATACAGCAAACTAAAAATAAAACCAAAATTCTGCACCGCAAAAAGCCTAGCTCGGCAAGCATTTATTCTGCATAATTTATTCTGTTTCCATTAGTGGTAGGAAAGGAGAAATTATTTTATCTTGAGGCTCAGGCCACTAGAAATTCTGCTCAGCCCCTGTTCCCAGAAACGGCCACAAGTCTATCTTCAGAGCCGTAGGGGCTAACATGCAAATCACCCTGCTGGATCAGTCCAGAGGTCTTTCTACAACAGCATCCTGTTTCACTCAGTAGACAATACTCAGTCAAACAAAAAGGGAACAACTGCAACAAAAATCGAAACCAAAAAGCAGAGAATTGCAGAGAAATTGTATTTATATATGGTATTGTCATTAGGTGGACAACCAGTCATCCTGGAGGGCACTGAAGCCAAGACCATTCCCTGATATTGTCTCCTAGCGATGGATTCAGGGGTATTCTGCATCTGGATGGGGAGGTTCCCTTTAGTCACCATGGCTTGGCTTACTAAGCTTGGGATAGTGTTTTAAAACAAAAACAAACAACAACAGTCCTGAACTTCAAATTCTTCAGAATGCTGAATTGTAGCCCTACATTTCACACTTGCACAGTACAAATAATAGAACACTCACAGTCCTGCAAACTGCATTCTTTTTTTCAATTTTTCATTTTCTGGGATCAGTATTCTAATATTCTGTCACCTTGACAAAAATAGCACTTATCAGACTAATATTCTAATGGGCAGCAAGCCCATATAGCGGGTCTCTCCTTGGCAGAGAAATAAATTCACCAACTGGTAAAATATCCCCAAGTGTACTATTCCAGGATAATGGTATCACCATGTTTCCATTGATCAGACCTAAGTGTCTCTACAATGCAGCATGCAACTGAAGAATACCCATCCAGAGTGTTAATTAGCAGCCACAAGGCAGGTGCTAATTACTATTTATTCCATAGGCCCTAGAGTCAACAGCTCATAGATAGCAAGTTGAAAGGTCTCAAACCGAATCTTTATTAATGTCAAATGTCAGTCAATTCCTTGTAAACATTGGGGCAGAAGGGAGCTTAAGATTCATATCATAGTCTTCATATTTAATCAGATAAGTTTCCCCCCAACAGAACCATAAGATCATTTCAATAGATGAGTCTGCTATGTCGGGCCATTTCAGGACAGAAGAACACACTGTAAAAAAAATAAACTTTCCCCTTCACTTGCCTACGCTGTATTGCAACATCATTGCAACGTATACTTCCCCACCCAGTTCTAGACCATTGGCAGGCACAGAAAAACAGTGTAATGACAACACATCTGAAATGAGTCATAGTCTATGATACGGGAAAGAGGGAGAGGACTTAGCATGCAGATTGCATTTTTAGTTGCAGCCTCACAACAAGCATTACCTGAGGCTCCACTACCACAATCAACCTTCTTGAACTAACCATACATGCTTCAACTGCATATTACTCTTTGTACAATAGTCCCCGAAACCATAACTCTGCTCTGGTAACACAACATTCTATTCCAATGTAAGCCAACAATGTAAGCCACACCACAGTGAAGAAAAACACTGGAGACAGGTCTCATCTCTCCCTGCCCCTTCTTGGATACATAGCCAATACACTTCTCACCTTCACAACAGTTCTCAAATTCCATCCTCTTCTTAATGACGCTTTTTCCAACCCACTCACATGTGATGGAATTTGTACCACTCCCAGTACAGTGTTCCCTCTAAGCTGAGTTAGTGTGAGCTAGCTCACAGTTTTTTAGCCTCCGGCTCACACATTTTCGTCTCAGCTCAGGAAGGAGGGCTCCAGAGCAAACTAACTTATGCAGCAGCCAAATCGCTGGCTCGCAGCTTTAATGCTAGTAGCTCACAAAGTAGAATTTTTGCTCACAAGACTCCACAGCTTAGAGGGAGCAGAGCTGGTACCCAAGCTGCACATTTCCAGCCCATTTCATTGTCTCTAAATGTAACACCTGATTTTTACATCAAACCATGGTATCTCCTCTGTTTGCTTTGGTCGAACCCCAAACCACAATCATACAACTGGCTAGCCATAACCCACCTGACCCTAAGGAGCCCCATAGAAGGCTTAATGACAACAAGCTGGGGTACAACATAGCCTTTTCCCACTCATGAAAGGGCTATGCCCTGTCCCCAGGGTATAGTCTGAAGGTACATGATGCAGTAACTGCTGACAGCTAAGGAGGCATGGGTCTGATCAGTGCCTGCGAGTCCTGTTGGGTGCCCCATGTATATGGCCTTTAGTTTCTGAAAAGCAAGATATAAATGCAACTTATGAAATCATAAACAAATGTGTTGAATTCATAACTGAAACAATCACCTGCTTGATTGCTTCAAAATCCAAACTCTTTGTTTACTAACACATTCTGAAACATTATGCAATTGTTCCCACTGAGTTTGTATCACAGCAATATTAGAATATCCTACAAACATTATCCGCGTAACTGCTCTCAGGAATGTTATACCTGTGGGCATTATTATTGCTTTAGAGAGGCCAAATGATCCCACAACAAGTGTAATATTTGCTGCTGCAAGCTTTATAAATGATGCTACACAAGACTGCAAGTGTGCAAAAGGGGGTTTGTGTCTTGGTTTAGTGCTGGAAAACAATGATGTAAAATGGCTGCTCCATCCTTCAGTTCGACTGGTACCTCCAAGAGTTCCTTCCTTCCCTACAACCACAGATGAAAGAAACACCTAAGTCCCACCACCAGTCACCATCACAACACACAGAATCTATTGTAAGCTCCAAATATTCGGTTTTTTATTTTCTGAAGTCATATTTTTTTCAACTGCTTTGTTAATCTCAACACTTAACATAAGTAGACACAAATGCTTTTCTGTCTTTTCATATTTAATCTGCATGACACAACAATTACAACAGGACACATACAAAAGCTAAGCTTTCTTTTGGCCCAAAATGTTTTTTTTTTAAATTTGAAAAACATTTGTATACTCTGGGAAAACAAAAAGGAAAAAAACATATTACAAACTGTTAGAAGAATAAACAGATGCAAAAGCAGAGAAAGACTGTATGTGTCTAACAGGTTTTTGAGAAAAAAAAGATTGCCAAGTCTTGTCTGATTGAGATGTATCGAACTGCTTTTAAAGCAGTCCATCTAATAGCCATAAAGGTTTCCTTGCATTTTGTGATTCATTCTGCCATGGTAGGAGTCATGTCGTCCCCTCCCTCCTCCGATTACCATGCATATAGTATTCTAGCTGCTGTTACGGGGGAAAAAAAGTTACATTTCTAAAAACAAAAAGCTTTTGCAGATTTTTCTCAACAAATTGCAATATGTACAAACCAGCAACATTTTGCTTAGCACTCTAGACAACAATACACCTATACAAAAAGGGGGGCCAGAGAAGGGAGTGTCAGTAATTGAAGCTATCATAAAGAGACATGTGCACCCACATTTTAAGCCAAGGACATCCCTGGTGCCAAGTGTTCTGCCTCCAAAAACAAGGCAATAATTGACCAGGCAACAGTCTCCTCTATTCCCTTTCTCAGAGGATTTGAATACGTTGTCACATTTTTCAACTAAAACAGTATGAGTTTTAGTGGCACTTTTCTCCAGGGGGTCATTTAGCAAGTCATTTTGCATGCGGTGTGGAATTAATTTGTTCCTAGTACACCTTCGTGCTTAGTGACAGATGGTTCAACTGTTCCACTGCTAGCAAACAATTTAAGGTAAACAGAAAAAAGAAGTGACCTGTTTTAGAAAATGATCCATCACCCAACAATAGCATGGCGGTAACTATAAATAGTTATTATAAATCAGTTTATTCAAGAGCTGACCAATGCCTCATGCATGCCGTCAAGAAAGATTGTTGTATGGCTAGGTGTTTCTTTTTTGTTCAAAACTCCGTGACCGAAAAGTAATACATGCTAGGATACATCAAAATTCAGTTTTCTCCAATTGCAATCAGAGGCAGCATAGACCATGGAAGATACCATTTCCATAATGCAAGCATTTAAATGAGCTTGAAATGCAGGACATATCCAAAGCAATGCAGTGGAAGCTAGGGCACATTTTACAGTCATCTTGGAAGCAGAATTTGCAGTGTGAAACGTCCTAAAAGATCAAGCTGAATGCCTTACATTCTCTGATCTCTTAGATCTATCAAAACTCCCAATAGACTCAGCGAATGCACAAAAACACTCCTTTGCTTTGTAAACCATAGGGAAGTATTATTTTTCATATTTTTAGGTTGTTCAGGTGCCACAAAACTTGTGGATTTTGTTCACTAAAATAAAACAAAAGTCCCGTGGCACCTTAAAGACTAACAATATTTCAATATGAGCTTTCGTGAGTCACAGTTCACTTCTTCAGACAGACATGTGAAGGAAAATCACTAACTCTGCCTTTACTTTGTTATGTCAATGACCAAGAAAAGGGCCTGTTATACTACATCAAATGTTGAAGTTGGTTAGGTGGCTTTGTTTTATCCACTTCCTTTTGTGTGGGTGCTTAATGGGGTCAATGTGGCATAAATGCAGCTGGATTGGAGTTGCCAGCTCCAGGTTGGGAAACACCTAGCGATTGTGGGGGTATAGCCCTAGAAAGGTGGGATTTGGGGAGGGGAAGGGCTTCAGCAGATTCTAATGCCATAGAGTCCCCCTTCCAAAGTGGCCATTTTCTCAAGGTGAACTGATCTCTGTCACCTGGAGATCTCCAGCCATTACCTGGAGGTTGGCAACCCTAAACTGGATGGTTCCAACTGAAGGTCTCCTTCTGTTCATATTTCATTTCAAACAAACCCAACCCTGGGTAATCCTTTTTACAGGCAAAGGCAGTTTCTAGTCCTAGATGGTGTGTGTTAAGAGTATGTTTCATCCTGTCTCTCAGAAAACAGGAAGTTTTAAGGTTAACAGCTTTTGTTTTTAGTATAAGCAGAACCTGCAGCAGAAAATTCTTCTCTATGAACACAAAGAATGAAAAACTAAAGCTGATTTTACTGCTTTTTTCCAAATAATAACCCTTGGTTATGATTAACTGTGAATGTACTGTATACATGTCAAACAAAACTATCTCCACAGAATACATTATCTCAGTTTTTACAAGGAAGCTTGATTGTTACCCAAACGTCTTTAGCTCCCATTCTGAATTCTGTTGTTGACTATTACACAACATCCACCACCCACTTACCATTGATAAAGTGGCTCAATCAACCTCTACCTACCATTAACTGGATTTTTGCAAGATTTATACTTGATAGTTCTTGAATACAAAAGGGCAGACTGTGAGGTGCAATATCAGGAGCTTTCTTTTAAACAGGAACTTCTACCGATCTCACGAAAAGGGGGAACTAACCATACTTTTTAGCAAACACCTAAAATATGCCAGATGAAAAAGGCATCTCAAACTGCCAATGATATCAGTGTCTGGTGAAATTAGGGTTGCTTTGCCCACCAGCACCCTTGCAGCCACCAAGAGAAGGAAAAAAAATATTAAGGTAACTTATAAAGCAGCTTCATTTATGCTGATTTTGTTTACCATACTGTCAGTTAAAAAAAATTAAACAAGTGACTGACTGGTATAAAACCAAGACTTGTGCTGTATTTATGGCCAATGGCTAAATGGGACCAGTATAAGCAGGAGAACAGCTGCTACCCAATGCAACTCAAATTGCCTCAGGTACCATTTTCTTGTCTCCTTCTGAACATCCACCTTCCTTCTGCTTCCAAAAATGAACTAGACTGAAAATCTACAAAATCAAATTGGGCAGCTGTTACTTGCATAATATTTGAGAAGATAGTTCTCTGGTAGAAAAAGTCTCACTGGGAATTTCCCAAAGCAGAGACAATTGCATCTAAAGAGTAATATGGAGAAATGATATGAAAAGGGGTTTCAGTGGCTTAGTGCTGTTTATGATTGCTCAGTTATTCTCCAGCTTTTATCCAGTCATCGTGTGAACCATGTGGTCATTTTCAGGGGAAAATACTGTTGGGTTATTCTTCTGCCACTGACTTTTTGTAAGATATTTTGTGGACACCCATTGTGGCTTACCAGAAGCAGAAACTCCAGCTTTACCTGAAAATGGTTGGCAATTTTTGTAGGAGACCAGTTAATCCATTTTAAAAGAGAGAAAAATTCAGTTTTATTTTAAATATTTTAAATATTTCTGTTGGGATGCGGAGCATAAATAACAAAGATGTATATATTTTTGTAGGCATGTTCAGGTATTACCCCACCACAGTCTTCAACCACCACAGTCTTTGTTCAAAACTGAACAACATTCTTCACATACTTCTTTGGACCCAACTGCAGTATATCCCCACTTGACCTGCCCAGGGCAAAGAGGCGGCATAACATGAACAAAAGAGCACTAACTGATAGTATGGATTCCTTTTGGTTTTGACATATGTAGGTCAAGGCCTAGCTGGCCACAGGAACCTCTTAACCAAAGAAAGAACTTATTAAGTTTATTATATGGGTTACTGGAGAAAATGCAGGGAAAATTATTGGTTAAAGCATTCTCTGAAGGACAGAACAAAATGAATGGCCAGGGAGTCACATTTTCCACTCGTCAGTCTCTTCCAATTTTTATTTTTTAGTTTCCTGGTAGATAGTGTGGTTTCAGGGCCTTTAACAGTTTCCAAGTTTATCATGATTATAAGCTTCTGGATGGAGAGTCTAATAATTTTAACAGACTGAAAACAGTGATTTTACAGTGCAATCCTAAACAGAGTTAAACCATTCAAAATCCATTTAAGTCAATGGTAACAGCAGTATTTGATTAATGAATAGGGTTCTGATGTTGCACAGTACATTGGAAAGGCACATATGTGGGATGCCTATTAACATTCAGTGCTAGCTCTAAGATTCTGGAAGCTATTGGGCAGGCACCTTCATTAGGACCTCTCAACCTGGAAGTTGCATATAATGCAAACTGAGAATGCTCTCTCAATGCCTCTGACGGTGGCATGGTTGGTTCAGAGTGTCCCCTGTTGGCCCTGAGGGGCTAGCTATACATCTATACCTTACCACTCTCTGGAGCAGCTCTGATCAAACCTTCTATCCTTATTTCAATAATCCCACAAACTGTACAAGCAATCAGTAACAGTTCCTAACTGAACAAATATGGCCACCGTATCTGAGGAAGTGTGCATGCACACCTCTTACCTCACCACTCTCTAAAGCAGCTCTGATCAAACCTTCTATCTCTATTTCAATAATCCCACATCTGCAGAAAAATAATTTTACCCTTCAAACTGTACAAGCAATCAGTAACATTTCCTAACTGAACAAATATGGCCACTGTATCTGAGGAAGTGTGCGTGCACATGAAAGCTCATACCTTGAATAAAACTGTGTGGATGTAAAAGGTGCCACTGGACTCAAAATATGGCCACACTGTTATTTTGCTACATGAAAAGGCAGGAGATACCATATTCTGTCTGGCATCTAATAGAGCTCTTGGAACTGCATGGGTAGGGGGGGACATTTTGAGCTGCAGAGGGATGCAAGCAAATAATCCTTCACAGGTAGAAATTGTTCCATGCATGGATATGTTCTGGTGGATCCAAGCCTCTGTGTGGAATTTTGGAAGAAATCCAGAAGTCTAATAACCATGTACATGCAACAACCAGTGCCCCCACTTCTAAATCTTTCGTAGCATAATGCTTAACACAAGCCAGGCTGCTTATTTGTTGTCATTCTGGATAAATATATTTCTCCATTGAAGATGTATTTTCACAGGATCTCCTGTTTTCAGAATGGCATTAAACCAGAGCTTTAGGAAAAATTATCTGAAAAGAAGGTAGACAGAGCTCAGGGGTCTTTTCGGGCTGGAGCCCTCCGGAGGGCCGCTCCGGCAGCCTGCGTGGTGGCAAGCCCCGCCCCCGGGTCCCTCGAGCCCACGCAGGAGCACCGCTGGCTGTACCCTGCAGCCCAGCTGGCTGGCTGGCTGGCTGGCTGGGGCAGGGGTTGAGTTGACTGGTTTCATTTCCTTCAACATAGTCACTGACAAGCATAGAACCTTCACTAGATGGCCCAGGTGCAGAAGTGTAGCGAGCATCTTAGTCTATATTTGGGAAAGTATCATGTAGGATACTCAGCTTCCAGATAATTCCATCTGGTAGATGGATTTTTTTAAAAAATGAAAAAGGAGTTTACACTATCTTCTACTTTAATAAGCTTAAGGAGTGGAAAACAGTGTAATAATTACTACTGGAGAAAATGGCCCCATCTTTCAAATACAGCCAAGAGAACTATCTAGTCTTTCAAATGTCCTGCTGTTGTTTATGAAGAACAACTTTTATGATATAGCTCATATATATCTATTTACTTTGCATTTAAAGGACACTAAATTTATATTTTCTTGAATATAAAATTACTATTCTTTTCTATATTGGAAGCGTGAGGGGTAAAGAGCAAACCTACAGATGATTAAACCAAAGTCATCCAGGGGATTGGAAACTGATTTTCCTTAGAACAGCTGTGTACTGAATATATAAAAAGACCCAATGCACTGCCTTCCCATTCCTATTCTCCCAAAAGCATGTGGGGGAAGAAGTTCTGAAACATAGTAATTTAGATAAATTAAAGATACAAAAATAGTTGTTCCCTTGGGGGCTGACTCTTCTGGAAGGAAATAAAACTTTTCAAGAAGTTTTGCGTAGGAAGCCAGCTAAAAGGATCAAGTTAAGTAAGACCTGAGTTAGGCATGATGCTGGCTGAAGAAAAAGCACTGGAACTTTGCTTTCGCACAGTGTTTTGTTAAACTGGTATGTTACCCATGCAAAATAGCTACCCTTTCCTATGCAAGAGACCTATGCATTCTGATTTACACTAGAGATCAAAATATCTGCCGGCATTTATATTTCCGAAAGGGAAATCTAAGATTCTGGAAGCTATTGGGCAGGCACCTTCATTAGGACCTCTCAACCTGGAAGTTGCATATAATGCAAACTGAGAATTCTCTCTCATTGCCTCTGACGGTGGCATGGTTGGTTCAGAGTGTCCCCTGTTGGCCCTGAGGGGCTAGCTATACCTCTTACCTCACCACTCTCTAAAGCAGCTCTGATCAAACCTTCTATCTCTATTTCAATAATCCCACATCTGCAGAAAAATAATTTTACCCTTCAAACTGTACAAGCAATCAGTAACATTTCCTAACTGAACAAATATGGCCACTGTATCTGAGGAAGTGTGCGTGCACATGAAAGCTCATACCTTGAATAAAAGTGTGTGGATGTAAAAGGTGCCACTGGACTCAAAATATGGCCACACTGTTATTTTGCTACATGAAAAGGCAGCAGATACCATATTCTGTCTGGCATCTACTAGAGCTCTTGGAACTGCATTGGGGGGGGGGACATTTTGAGCTGCAGAAGTCTAATAACCATGTACCATGTTTCCCCGAAAATAAGACACTGTCTTATATTTATTTTTTCTCAAGAAGACACACTAGGGCTTATACCACAAATGCATAGAAATCCTGCTAGGGCTTATTTTTGGGGTAGGTCTTATTTTAGGGGAAACAGGGTACATGCAACAACCAGTGCCCCCACTTCTAAAACTTTCTTAGCATAATGCTTAACACAAGCCAGGCTGCTTATTTGTTGTCATTCTGGAGAAATACATTTCTCCATTGAAGATGTATTTTCACAGGATCTCCTGTTTTCAGAATGGCATTAAACCAGAGCTTTAGGAAAAATTATCTGAAAAGAAGGTAGGCGGAGCTTGAAACATTCATACATCTTTGATTGTTCAGGCAGGGCAGCCCACACTGACCCCAGTATATCATTTCATGTGCCATGTGTTTGTACATGTTTATCCAGTCCCTAAAGAAAGCTTCATGAAGACCTATCTTGACACTTTAAGTACCAAGAAGAGTTGACTTTGCATGGTTACCAGTGAAGTCACCAAAAATTTGAGTTGACTGGTTTCATTTCCTTCAACATAGTCACTGACAAGCATAGAACCTTCACTAGATGGCCCAGGTGCAGAAGTGTAGCGAGCATCTTAGTCTATATTTGGGAAAGTATCATGTAGGATACTCAGCTTCCAGATAATTCCATCTGGTAGATGGATTTTTTTAAAAAATGAAAAAGGAGTTTACACTATCTTCTACTTTAATAAGCTTAAGGAGTGGAAAACAGTGTAATAATTACTACTGGAGAAAATGGCCCCATCTTTCAAATACAGCCAAGAGAACTATCTAGTCTTTCAAATGTCCTGCTGTTGTTTATGAAGAACAACTTTTATGATATAGCTCATATATATCTATTTACTTTGCATTTAAAGGACACTAAATTTATATTTTCTTGAATATAAAATTACTATTCTTTTCTATATTGGAAGCGTGAGGGGTAAAGAGCAAACCTACAGGTCATTAAACCAAAGTCATCCAGGGGATTGGAAACTGATTTTCCTTAGAACAGCTGTGTACTGAATATATAAAAAGACCCAATGCACTGCCTTCCCATTCCTATTCTCCCAAAAGCATGTGGGGGAAGAAGTTCTGAAACATAGTAATTTAGATAAATTAAAGATACAAAAATAGTTGTTCCCTTGGGGGCTGACTCTTCTGGAAGGAAATAAAACTTTTCAAGAAGTTTTGCGTAGGAAGCCAGCTAAAAGGATCAAGTTAAGTAAGACCTGAGTTAGGCATGATGCTGGCTGAAGAAAAAGCACTGGAACTTTGCTTTCGCACAGTGTTTTGTTAAACTGGTATGTTACCCATGCAAAATAGCTACCCTTTCCTATGCAAGAGACCTATGCATTCTGATTTACACTAGAGATCAAAATATCTGCCGGCATTTATATTTCCGAAAGGGAAAACAGCCACTGTTCCTATTTGGTGCTGCATGAGTTCTCCTAAGCATCTATAGCAGACCAAACTAATTAAGTCTCTGTAACATGTCCTCCATTCCATTTTATGATTCTTACACACTGGAGTTCTGTTGAGCTCAAAAGCTTCCTCACTTTGTGATGTTTTACTCTACTTCTGCTCTTGGTGGAGTGATGGAGCTTTCTGGAAGATCATGCTCAAGCTCTCACTACTATTAAACCTACAAGAACAGGAAGAAGCCAATTCCTCACTTTGTGATGTTTTACTCTACTTCTGCTCTTGGTGGAGTGATGGAGCTTTCTGGAAGATCATGCTCAAGCTCTCACTACTATTAAACCTACAAGAACAGGAAGAAGCCAAGATGCAAAGTAGTATGTGATATGATAGGGGAAATGAACAGATAGGAAATAGAAGGGTCAATTTTAGTCCACTATTGATTTACCTGTGCCCTTGCATTCAAAACAATAGACTGCCTGGTCTTTGTCCTACATACCACTTTTTCATCCCTACAGTGCTCTTTAGAAAATAATCTCCATTGCCATTTTGGACATAAGGGCCTTGTCATCATCATCAGAAAAATGACCTGATGAGAAGCAGAAATCTACCAGCAGAGAAAGATCAAAGAAGATACGGAATCCAGACACCATTATTATGATGATAAAAGAAACAGTGATCAGGTTGATAGCAGTCCCCATCATATATTTTTTCTGGCAACATTTGGTAACAGAATTCATCTGTCCTTGGGAGACTGACATTTGCAGTAAAGCTAGGTTAGTATCTCATATACATTTCAGTTCAAGGTTCCTCTCACGGATTTTACAGCCCGGTCAAGGAAACATGATTTCTTTAAAATCTACGAAAAGACCCCTGACGGAGCTTGAAACATTCATGCATCTTTGATTGTTCAGGCAGGGCAGCCCACACTGACCCCAGTATATCATTTCATGTGCCATGTGTTTGTACATGTTTATCCAGTCCCTAAAGAAAGCTTCATGAAGACCTATCTTGACACTTTAAGTACCAAGAAGAGTTGACTTTGCATGGTTACCAGTGAAGTCACCAAAAATTTGAGTTGACTGGTTTCATTTCCTTCAACATAGTCACTGACAAGCATAGAACCTTCACTAGATGGCCCAGGTGCAGAAGTGTAGCGAGCATCTTAGTCTATATTTGGGAAAGTATCATGTAGGATACTCAGCTTCCAGATAATTCCATCTGGTAGATGGATTCTTTTAAAAAATGAAAAAGGAGTTTACACTATCTTCTTTTTCGTACTTTAATAAGCTTAAGGAGCGGAAAACAGTGTAATAATTACTACTGGAGAAAATGGCCCCATCTTTCAAATACAGCCAAGAGAACTATCTAGTCTTTCAAATGTTCTGCTGTTGTTTATGAAGAACAACTTTTATGACATAGCTCATATATATCTATTTACTTTGCATCTAAAGGACACTAAAGTTATATTTTCTTGAATATAAAATTACTATTCTTTTCTATATTGGAAGCGTGAGGGGTAAAGAGCAAACCTACAGGTCATTAAACCAAAGTCATCCAGGGGATTGGAAACTGATTTTCCTTAGAACAGCTGTGTACTGAATATATAAAAAGACCCAATGCACTGCCTTCCCATTCCTATTCTCCCAAAAGCATGTGGGGGAAGAAGTTCTGAAACATAGTAATTTAGATAAATTAAAGATACAAAAATAGTTGTTCCCTTGGGGGCTGACTCTTCTGGAAGGAATAAAACTTTTCAAGAAGTTTTGCGTAGGAAGCCAGCTAAAAGGATCAAGTTAAGTAAGGCCTGAGTTAGGCATGATGCTGACAGAAGAAAAACACTGGAACTTTGCATTTGCACAGTGCTTTGTTAAACTGGTATGCTACCCATGCAAAATAGCTACCCTATGCATTCTGATTTACACTAGAGATCAAAATATCTGCCGGCATTTATATTTCTGAAAGGGAGAACAGCCACTGTTCCTTTGTGCCAGTATTTGGTGCTGCATGAGTTCTCCTAAGCATCTATAGCAGACCAAACTAAATTAAGTCTCTGTAACATGTCCTCCATTCCATTTTATGATTCTTACAAATTGCAGGCTGGGCCTTTTACATCATACCTAGCAACATCTCTTTCCCCCCTCCCCCCTCCTTTTTTGCTTAATATCCAGTCTGAAGAAGAGTTCTGTTGAGCTCAAAAGCTCTCAAGAGTCTTCTCCAGCACCATAATTCAAAAGAATCTATTCTTTGGTGCTCGGCCTTCCTTATGGTCCAATTCTCACAGCCATACTTTACTACTGGGAATACCATTGCTTTGACCATATGGTCACTGTCTGCAGTGATATTGGATCCCAGGAACGTGAAGTCTGTCACTGCTTCCACAACTTCCCCTTCTATTTGCCAAGGACTGATGGGGCCGGATGCCATGATCTTAGTCTTTTTGATATTGAGTTTCAAGCCAACTTTTATTATCTCCTCTTTCACCCTGAGCAAGAGGCTCTTGAGGTCCTCTTCACTTTCTGATGCGATATTTACCCCTTTGCAGGGAATAGACTTGCTAACTTTGCTTTGTGAATCATGTTTTCCTCTATTTGAAAAAGAATCTTCAGACATAAGTTTTGATTGCATGTAGAGTAACACATGCTCATGAAATGAATTTAGTCAGGTCATAGAAAGAAGAGAAAGGATTGTATAAAGCTTCTAGGGGAGAATGGTTTGTGTTAACACTAACAAAACCTGTTCTGCTTCCAACAGACCACAGATTTAGCAGTGCAGGGCACATCAGAGGTGAAGATGGTGGTTATTGTTAATACAGCTCTTTGGGTTTGTGAAGAACAACACATACCAACCTGAATATTACGCAGAGCTCATTCACTTACTCTGCTGATCAGCCCTGCCCAAATGTTCTCCAAGTGCACTACAGCACCCCCGTTACATATCAATGGTTCTAGCGTTTGCAAGCTACCATACGAACTTCATAAGCCATTCTATCGACATGCTGCTTCAAACTCCCTGGGTAATGGAAGTGTGATCAAAATACAGCATGCTTCTGAAGATTTCTAAACTCTTTGATAGGCCTTAATGTAACATGCCCTGATATACAGCCATACATTTCAGGGCAAATCATCTCTGCACCATACGCAAAAGAGATACCACCACATAACTGGCTGCTGTTCAGAGAGTCTGCTGGTTCATGAACACTATTAGCCCTTTCTTTTGCACTTCTTCCACCTGTTATAATAAGTTTTATCAGATACTGTCTATCTTAACAAAAGAGGGGGAAAGGGAAATTTTTGAAAAATACGGTCATAACAAGAATCTTATTGGCCAATTAGAAATATACATTTCAGCCATCCTACTCGAACCATTCCAATTGTCTGCGCTTTAATCGGAATTTCCTGGCATTCGAGGAACTTGTCAGAGCTTGCAAATTAGGAGGGGAATATGCTGGGAAGAGACTCATTATGCATTCTGGAAAACTGTATTATAAAAGTTCTCCAGTTGGGTCACAGTAAGCCTCCTCAAATGTAACTGGATCACCATTCCTGCCACATTTCATCTTCTTCTATCCACTCAGATTCAGAATTAGCCCTCTGTCAGTCATGCTAGTACAGCAGGCTCAGATATTGTTTCCCTAATAAACAGCAAAACTGTGCAATTGCGCTGTGCATCTATATATATGTTGATAGATTTGACATGGTTTGTTTAAAAAAAACACGGTGGTAATGGATGAACACAGACATGGGGTAATAAAGATACTTTGTTCAGTTTGAACCCCAAAAATCTTAGACCAAAACTAGACCTAACACTTAGATGCATCTCTGTCTCTTAAAAACACAGGAGATGGCTGCTTACATGAAGTATACAATAGCTACCGTATAATGGATGGAATCCATTGCAGTCTTTATTCCAGCAATGATTTGTTCTGAAGAGAAGTTTTAAAGGAAGCCAGAGCCAGCCACTAGTGTGAGATGAAGTGTGATAGACCATGGCCATACCTATCAAAAACAAACATGTCCCACAATCACATCATACTCACCCCCCACCCAGGTCTGGCAATCAAAGGATTCTTTGCCACTTATCAGGAGGATGGGCTCAGCCCTGGGCCTCCAGCTACCAATCCATTGCCAATGCGTATCACAGCACAACAAAAGGACCACGGTGTACTTAGTTTTGTTATAATACCTAGCACAGGACAACCAGAGCTACATGCAGCCTGAAGTTAATTCCCAGCTACTGATAATCACAGAAGTTTGGTGCCATATCCCCATTTTGTCTACCCTTCATGCTTTGATTGTCTAAATGTTTCAGAACTGTCATTTACAAACTGAGCTCACAAAATTTACAGAGAATCCCTCAAGGACCACTGGGCTGTAATTTAAAATATCTTTCCACAGACTGGTGGATTGTTACTGCTACTATCCACTATAAAAAAGAAATTGCTATAACTATCTGCTCACAATTCAGCTTGAGGTTCGGAACTTAGGTACACTGCACTGAAAATAATTTAAATAATTCAGCAGCATGCCTGCAGGGATGTATACAAGAAGCATGAAAAGAATAAAGAACACTGCCTGCTAATGGATATTACAGTGAGCATTAGAAACTCTGGACTTCCAACTCCAGGCTGTTTTTCCTTTAAGTGCTTTTAGAAGTCATGCACAGAATGTGTAATCTTAAAATCCCCTCCTTGCCAGGGAAACAGAGTAGATCATGGGGGGACTTTCCAAACTATCAGTACAGACAAAACTAAAGAAAGCAACAGAAAGCTAATTGTTAATTACAACCACTTGTGGACCATCATATGGACCATCAGTAGTCATACAGCTAAGCATAGAACTATGTCTTTCTATGCTTGGCATGGAACTATGTATTTTGGATTTCTCTGCCCCTACCAGCATCAGCCAATGATGTGGAGCAAAGGTAAAGAAACACACAACATGGTATCTTGTTGTATGGTACATGATATTGGCATGGATTCTATTCATTTCATCCATGGAATGTGAGGTTTCCTGCACTCCTTTCTGTTTCTACTGCCCCTTTCAACCACCAGAAAGATAATTTGCGAGGTTGCAGGACTTACATGGAGCCCCAGGCGTACAGGTTGGGAAGGACTGCAAAGTGGAAGGACAAGAGGATGAAATCACTCCTCCATCTTCTTCCACAAGCACAACTGCACTGTGCTTCCCCTTTCATCCTCTTGTTCCTCGTCAGTCCTAAAGTTAAACCTAGTTTCTGGCACCACTAGTACCATGATAATCTGTTTGAGGTTGCATCCTGGGGGTTATAGAAGAACCCTCAGTTTAGAAAGGGTGAAAACCACAGGCTTATTGCTGTTTTAGGAAAAGCCAGCTAACTTCTCTGTGTCTCACTTCCCACCAATAATGTACTCAGTTAATTTTAGACTCTGGACTTAATGGCCTTAAGACCCCCTTTAAAATGGAAATGACAGGGCTATTTTTGGGCAGGAACGGAGTTCCAGCTGGCTTCAGAGTTGGCCACGCTCACTACAGCCAAAACCTTTGCATGTGTGGCTACAGAGGGAAGGCCTGGAGAGTGACCCCCCCGGTGACTCTGAGGCGGGTGGGCCAGTGGCCCCCCTGGAAGGATCGGGGAGGCATTTAAATGCCTCCCTGTGCCTTCCACAGTTTTTCCAAGGGCCGGCTTGGCTGGGGTCCCCACAGCTGCGGGGCACCCGGGCAAGCCAAGAAAAGGCATGGGGGTGTGGCCTAATATGCTAATGAGCTGCACTGTCAGGGTGTGACCTAATATGCTATTGAGTTTCTGTTGGGTGTCCCAGCAGGAACTCATTAGCATAATAGGCCACACCCAAAAGCAGAAACTCATTAGCATATCAGGCCACACCCCCGACAACACAGCTCATGAACATATTAGTCCACACCCTCATGTTACCAGAAGTTAGGTCATCCAGCCACACCTTTTGCCTCTTTGCCTCTTATTCTGTTCACCATGTTTGTTGTCAAAACCCAGGGCTTTTTTTGTAGCAAGAACCCCTTTGCATGTTAGGCCACACACCCCTAATGTAGCCAATCCTAATAAGTTATTTATTGTCTACTAAATATTGTAGGTACTTTGGCCCAGCAAATTTCACACTATACGTAACTTTTTGCTGCAGTGGGGTAGATGGCACTAAGCAGTTAACACCATCACTTATGCCTAGCAGCATGCTGTGTGGACATGGGCCAATGGCATCATCAGCCATGCCAGGCCTTTCACCAGCTATTTGCTGAGTACAACCCATGCTTTTTACAACATCTCAGCAGTTGTGAGGAAGGACATGGGGCCTTCCTTCCCTTATGAGCATATCCTATGAACCAGCTCACTGGCCACCACTGATATAACATTTGATGAATCCAAAATATTACATAACAATTGGTATTGTGGGGGTACTAGGAAACAACTAGTAAAATAACAATGGTTCAAGCTTGTACCAGCAGTGGTATTGAAAAGTCTGGTTGCTCTTTTGTAGGTCTTTTCATTCTGAATGCCTGTTCCTAATACACACAGCACAGTGAATATGGTGCATTAACATGGGAATGGGCAGAAGGTTGACTGCATCTACCAGCAGATCATCTGAGTCTGCTAACTGCCACAATTCTTGCAAAGGACACTGAACAAGATGAACCTTGGTCTGATTCAGCAAGATGGTGCTTACATTCTTGAGCCATGGTACAAACCCAGGATCTCTCATCATGGATTAGTTACACCTTAATGGTTAAGAAATACTCAGTATGCTCCCTTACTTTATACATTTATAAAACATTCTATATATAAAAAGTAGACCATGTCAACATGAAGTTAGATCACCTTTGCCCATCCAGAAATAAGCCAAACAGTATACTCTTTGCTTCTACTGCAAACAGGTTTGCAATGCCAGGCTAATCAAAAGTGCCAACAAGGAGTTGTTTCTTAGAAGGAGGAAATGGACTCTAAGAATGTACAAACACATGCAGAAAACCCCACTCAGGGACAATGTTTTGGCATTATTATGCACTTGTTTCCATAGAAAGAGTCAACCAACAAGTAGACGAGGAATGATCAAAACCAGTATAACAAACAACTAATACCAGGTATATTATGCCTCCAATGCTCCAAACAACTCTTATCCAGACTGAAGACCAGGACAACAATGTTAACAGGCTACACTAAAGTTCTGCAAAGTTTTTACATGAGTTAGACACCAGATGCTGGATGCAGTGAGGCCACAAATGCTAATATTGTGCTTAAAGTACAGCCTTCAGAAGTCTGCCCATCTAGAAAGAACTAGGACAGGTAAACCTTGCCTGAAAAGAACCTGAATTTCCTGACTGTAACCTTGTAGAGAAGCTCATAAGATAAATAAAAAATGAGGTTAGTAACCATAGCAATTATCACCAAGTTTTTCTATTCTGACTAAAAGTATGAAATAACATGCAAATGTCTTCTTGGTTTGATCCTTCATTGCACTACCCTGCTGTAAAAGTCCCTGCTGTAAAGTTAATTTAAAATGCTGCCATCAAGGCAAATTCACGAAACAATGTTTCCATGTCAACAGGAGGTAAAATTTTGGAGTCAACTTTCAAGAGAGAGCTGTGTGGAACTTGGTTTTGTGAATACATAAATTCAAGTTTAATTGGGACTATGACACATTGGCAGCTTAACACAAACCCATTCACAAAACCTAGTTCTACATGGATTTTCCCATAGAGCACGTATACATTTAAATTGAAGGGTGATTTGACAAAACGATTCCACCATTTATTATTCTTTATCTTTTGATTAGCTTAAAATTCCATTACAATATAGTTACAAACAACTATACAAAAATGACATCCATTAGCATCTACCAAGAGTTCTGATTGTGGTGGAAGATTTTATGTACACATGAAGCTGCCTAATAATGAGTCAGTCCACCGACCGATTTTATCGTCTGCCAGGCTAACAGCAGCACTTCAGAGTCTCAAGCAGATAAAGGCCTTTTCTGACACCACAGACTTTTTAACAGGGAATTTCTAGGACAGAAACATGGATCTTTCTCATGCTAAAGTCATTTTCTACTATGACGGTACAGTCCCTTCCCAAAATCCTTGTCCCATGCCATTTATAGAAAGTCATACTCTTGTGAGAAATCTCTCTTAACTGAACTTTAGATTTGAATTGGGCAGTTATTGATCTGCAGATTTAAGAAAGCCTCTTCTAAGTTCCACATCAGGCATTTATGCTACATACTTTGAATCCAAGAGCAAGCCAGCAACTCCATCAGTACACAGCACAATATGGTACATGGCAACACAGCTATGAATACCACCATAACAAACTAATTTTTTTAAAAGTTTCAAACATGGCGACATTTGAAAGATATTGCCTTATTAATAGTCTGTTCATTATAAAAGACTGAATTCCAGTTTTTCTAGCTGAGAATTTCATTTCCTCTTCTCCTCCACAAATTTGATTAATTTGCCTGTCCTGACAAGCTCTGATATAAAATCTTTCCATAGAACAACATGCAAATTGACTCATCTTCCAAGACAATGCTGCCTATTATCTGAAGGATGCCTCCTTTTTCCATATCTGATCTCACACTGGTGCCAAAGTCAGCCAGACAGTGGCCATGGTACATCAAGCTCCATGCCATGCAGAGTAAGTACATTGCCAGGTTCAATGTGGCCAAGTGCAAAGTGATGCACATTGGAGCCAAAAATCCTAACTATAAATACACGTTCATGTGGTCCGAACTAGCAGAGACTGACAAAGAGAGAGATCTTGGAGTTGTAGTAGATAACTCAATGAAAATGTCGAGACAGTGTGCGACTGCAATAAAAAAAAGGCCAACCCTATGCTGGGGATTATTAGGAAGGGAATTGAAAACAAATCAGCCACTATTATAATGCCTCTGTATAAATCCATGGTGCAACCTAATTTGGAATACTGTGTGCAATTCTGGTCACTACACCTCAAAAAGGATATTATAGCATTGGAAAAAGTGCAGAAAAGAGCAACTAGAATGATAAAAGGGTTGGAACACTTTTCCTATGAAGAAAGGTTAAAGCGCTTGGGGCTCTTTAGTTTGGAGAAACGACGGCTGAGGGGTGACGTGATCAAGGTTTATAAGATTATGCATGGGATAGAGCAGGTAGAGAAAGAAGTACTTTTCTCCCTTTCTCACAATACAAGAACTCATGGACACTCAATGAAATTGCTGAGCAGTCAGGTTGGAACAGATAAAAGGAAGTACTTCTTCACCCAAAGAGTGATTAACACATGGAATTCACTGCCACAGGAGGTGGTGGCGGCTACAAGCATGGACGGCTTCAAGAGGGAATTAGATAAACACAAGGGGCGGGACCCGCAATACTTGCGGGAGGGGGGGAGGGAGCTTCCCCTGGG
>NW_015161416.1:112045-148400 GCF_001447785.1 Gekko japonicus | reverse complement strand
CCCCACCCCCCACCCCTCGATCTCCCCGAGGCGGCAGCGCCCCCGCCCGCTGTCTGCCCCCCGCAGGCCGGTCTCCCCCCCGCCCCCCGCCCTGCCTGCCGGCTCCGGGGAGGCGGCGGCGGAGGCGGCAGCAAGGCCTCTCCTCCCTGCCCGCCCTCCACCCCTCCCCAGCCGGCCTGCCTGCCTGGCGGCTCCGGGGAGGAGGAGGCGGCGGCGGCGGCAGCGAGGCCTCTCATCCCCGCCCTCCCTCCCTCCCTACCCGGCTGGCCTGCCGGCTCCGGGGAGGAGGCGGCAGCGGCGGCAGCGAGGCCTCTCCTCCCCGCCCGGCCGCCCCCCCTCCCCACCCACCCGGCGGCAGCGTTAGCAGTTTCGGGGGGATTTTAACATCCCCCCGAATTTTTTTTTAACTTTTTTTATTTTTGTGCACACGTGGGGACTGGCCCACGTGTGCACAAACCTCCCCCAGCCCCCCAGCTGCCCCCTCCGTGCTGATTTAAGTATCCGCACGGAGGGGGCAACTTGGCTATTAGTATAAGGATGGAGCAGAGATTCAACAGTGGCTATTAGCCACAAGGTATAGATAGGGACTCTGGGGCAAGTGATGCACTGTATTCTTGGTGCTTGGGGGGGGGCAACAGTGGGAGAGCTTCTAGTGTCCTGGCCCCACTGATGGGCCTCCCAATGGCACCTGGTATTTTTCACCACTGTGTGACAGGGTGTTGGACTGCATGGTCATTGGCCTGATCCAACATTGGCTTCTCTTATGTTCTCTTATGTTTCAATTAAAAGCAAGTTGGAAGGAGGTGGGGAAAGAGAGCCAAAGACACATCTATGTGCTGCAGTTGTAACGAAGGGAATTTGCAGAAACAGATTCCCTGTATTTTGCGTACATGGGCCTCTGTGGAGGACTTTTCTGTTATTCTTTCAGTGTGACAAAGATGTGCATAATGGCATCTTTACCCACTCCCCCCGCACACATTTCTTCAATACTGGAGCTGGACCAAAAGGCAGAGTTGGCCAAAAGTATATTCTCAATCATCCTTGTGAATCTCTGAACATATGCACCCTAAGGGTTAGTGATGAATGGCAACTTCCACTCAATTGTATTTTTGCTTACCAAAACTTAACTGTGTGCTAAAGAAAATATTAAAGTAGATATGGCAACTAGCTCTCTGTAACTGTTGTTTAGGGATTTTTAACCAACATTTTAGAGTTCAGCTCCTCACAGAAATGCTCTGTTTGCTGCAAGATATAACAGATATCTTCCACATATACTCCTTCCACATATTCCATGGGGGATTTTGTCACAAATGCTATTATGCTTCATACATTATTGGACCAAGAAGCAGGGCTGCCCCCTGGGCCTGTTCTGCTCCAACATGATGTCTAGGGAAACTGATGGAACCTTGAAACATTGGAAGTAAAAGTAATTATAAGGTAATAAAACAGTAAACCATACCAAATACGCACATCAGTGTAATAGCACAACTGAAAACTGAAAGTGCAGCATGAATTCAAAGATTAGTGTAACAAACTTAACAGAATGCCCAGTACACAGTGCTTCATGGAAGCTTAGGAAGGTAATACAATACAGGGAAGAAGAATACTATTCTATGTAGAATGACTTCATAAGCTTTAGGATTCCTTATCTATACTCAGTTTTCCCAAAGAGTTAATTAAATTTTGAATCCAGCACCTATTTTTGCTACATTAGAAGCATTTTCTAAGCAACAGGCCAGATAATGAAACTGAAGCTCAAATACTTTGGCCACCAAATGAGAAGGGAGCACTCACTGGAGAAGACCCTGATGCTTGGAAAGATTGAAGGTCAAAGAAGACGGGGACGGCAAAGGATGAGATGGTTAGACAGTGTCATCGATGCAACGAACATGAAGTTGAGCCAACTTCAGAGGACGGCAGAAGACCGGAAGGCCTGGAGAGAGCTCGTCCATGGGGTCGCGAAGAGTCGGACTCGACTGTGCGACTGAACAACAACAACAAGCAACAGAATGTCATACAACAAAAATCATGTGCATGTGTTTTATAAGATGGAAAGGACAAAAGGAGGGAAACTAAAAGGTAAGAGACATGAACCAAAGAATGTGTTCTTTATTTTATTTTCATACCCAGAGCTATTTCAGATGGCTAAATATGTAATTTGATTAAAAAGCATATTTAGTGCACCAGGGATTTTAGAAAGTTTCAATTCAGTACGCATCCACCCTTCAATTACAATTTCTTTGCTAGTCTCCATTTCATTAAGGTAAAGCTACAGAACTACCCTCAATGAGAAACACTGGTATCAAGTTGCAGATAGAATTCCACTCTTATGCACACTCCCTGCTACTGGTCTACAACTGGAGACACAAACAGGTCACACACTAGGAATACTAGCACTGCTGATCCTGCATGGTTTTGTTCTAGCGTATGTGTAACAAACCGTCAAAATTACAAACCCAGCATATATACGCCTTTTTAGAAAGTCTTTCATGTGGAGAATACACACTCACTCAGACTTAACAGGGCCGTTGATCCTAGTATACTGTATGCCTGCACAAAAGTAGTCTGAAGGCCAAATTCAAATGCTGCACCTGTTCTCCCTTTTAACAATAATCCTGTAAGTTTCTTAGAGATGCAGGGGGAAGTAATCTACCCACTTTAACTGGCCCATCCTTACTAAGCAGCCTGCATTTTAAAATCTAGATCCAGAATTCATTTAAATGAGGGGGGATTCCTATTTGCTATATATACAGATTGTATACAATTATTTCCTCTTCTCCTCCCATAAGCCTACAAATTTTGTTCCAGCACACATTTTTCTCAGTCAGCAGGAGGCTCCTGAGGTGATCAAGTGTCTGAGGATAACCATTATCCCTTTGTAAATCATCTGTTCATTTCCCATATTAGGAGATTATTTGCTCCTACATCCTTTTGACCATAATTTGGCATTTACTTCCTTCAGAATGCCAGGTGCCTGTTACAGCTGCAGGGGGTGAGTGGCTCTCCATTCTCAGCACACACATACCATTCTATTAATTGAACCTTCCGAAACCAATGCAAAAAAGTAATCATGCCATTTTAATAGTCCCTTTAATGGGGACATAATTTCTTAAAAGTCTTAAATTATATCCCTCTAGCCACCAAAAACCCAGCTACTTGCAATTTCCATTAAACACAATGTGATGCTACACAGATATATCAAAGAACAATTTGTCAAGAAAGCTAAGGCCAACATGAGAAACCTGGGGGGGGGGGAGAGCTTTCTGTATTTCTGCCTGATATGAAACACAAAGGTTAGAAAACTAGAAATGAACAGCCAATCCACACCCAATTGCAACAGAAGCTTAACACATTTTTAGTATATATCATAAACAAAATTATGATAGCACAGGGAAAAGATCAGGACTGCCCATGCTTGATGGAAGCCATTTATTACAGGAGCATGTGGAGGGCCTCCATACAGGTATCTTGACTGGGAAACAAGAATGGCGATTCCTTGAGGAAAACTAGTTTAAGGGAGGTAATCTATAAATGCTGGGTAGGAATATTGGCCCCTGCCACATGGCAGGGGAAAAGCCTCTTTAAGGCGCGGCTTTTAAATGTTGACATGGCGTGGCGGGATCCCCCGGCCGCGCCGCCTTTTCTCCCCGGCGCGATCAAACGCCGGGGAGAAAACCCAGTTTCGACGCCTAGCCGGCCGAACTGCGCATGTCCGAGCATGTGCAGTTCTGCTCCGGGCCGGGGTTGTGCCGGCGCAAAGACGCGCCGGCGATCAAATGCCCGGTTTGCCGCGGCGCGTCCCTTTGAACCACCAAAGGAGGTGGTTCAGTTTGCCGCGGCTTATCCTGGGAAAGGGAGAGTTCGGGAACGGAAGCCGGACGCTTCCCAGATGTGGTGGTGTGATCGCGCCGGTTTGATCCGGCCCCGAACTGTCCCGCTCCCGGACCAAATAGCCGCGTGTGAACGGGACCATAGAGTGCTAAACTGTTTCAGTTAAATAAAATTTTCTGTTAACTTAGTTTCTCTAATGGCCAGACTTTCTCCATTACTAAGTGTCCTGGATGTACATAGCTCAGTGTAGACAGCTGTGGTTTTTTTAATCATATATATATTTTTTTAATTAAAGCAGATTTTTAAAAGATTAAGCTTTATCCATTTCAAGTTCTGCTTTCACAGGTAACGTGGTTTAAAAAGAAATTTGAACTTAATTCAACAGTATAATCCCTTAAAACTGAATATATGACCCTCTTACAAAAGGCTGCTTTCCTGTGTAAAGATAAAACTGTGTGTAGCAAACATCAGTCATCATACAACACAATAGTTCATGCATTTATACTAGGATTTGATTTGGGAGGCCACAGACTGGCAAGTCACACCAGGGGTCATTTACTGATTCATCCAATCCAATGTTAGATTTATACCCCACCCTCCCCAGCAGGCTCAGGGCGGCTAAAACAAAGGCAATTAGTTCAGTAGCCCAACTATAACATTTATGACTCTACCTACTAGTCAAGGAGTACTACATTTACTTTTTTATGGGGTTGGGCACCTATATAAGAGAACTGAAAGCCACTGGAAAGAAAGAAGCACCTTCCAATGCTGATTCCAGTTGAACCCCTTCCTAAACGCAGTAAAAGAAACCCAATTTGACAGCAAGAGCATTGTTATTACTTAAAAATCAGCAATATATTACATATACTTTTTTTGAATAGTATGCATTTTAAGTTAAATGACTACAAGTGAAATCCTGAACAGAGTTACACCCTTCTAAGTTCAATGAACTCGCAAGGATATATCTCTGCTCAGGATAGCCATGTAAGAAACTTAAAAGTGCCTGAGGTTTTAGTTTTAAATCAATATGTTTTAGTTTTAAATCAATATGTTTTATGGTTATAGCAACCCATTAGCATGCACTTTTATTTAAGAAGCATCAAAATAATAAATTGAAAATTCTGATTAAGTCAAAATAGTTACATCAGAGTAGATTGATATAAATTAGCAATCACGATCAATGTTCCCTCTAAGCTGTGGAGTCTCGTGAGCAATTATTCTGCTTTGTGAGCTACTGGCATTAAAGCTATGAGTGAGCAATTTGGCTACTGCATAAATTAGTTGGCTCTGGAGCCATCCTCCCTGAGGTAAGACAAAAATGTGTGAGCCAGAGGCTAAAAAACTGTGAGCTAGCTCACACTAACTCAGCTTAGAGGGAACACTGAATGATGTAAATCAGGTCCACCACTCCAGTGCAACCACTGTTTGCAATTATTCCCAGACAGTACCAAATCTTCAGCTAGGACACGTCTGAGTTGCTTCATTACAGTATGGGAAAGAAAGCCTACCAGCCACATTTCAGTTCAGAATGCAAACACCTGGAATCCTGTTGTCCTACCTTCCTGCATCACCTGAGCCTGGTCTCCAACCAAATTTTCCTGTAAGGCAAAGTTGTTCTACAAAGTGTCTTCAGTCTGGAACAAGCAAACATCACACTCCCTCCTGTCCACAGAGGCAGCAGGGGACCTGGATTTTCAACTGCTCCTTGTTTTGGAGTTCTAGCAAACCCTCAACTCTACCTATGGCATCTAGAAAGCATCTCAGCCCATACTACTTCAGAACTTCATGGTTGGTGGCAGAACCAGCAATTTATAGTATGTTTTAGAGTGGATTTAATAAAACTACATCCCCATCATTTCACCAGTGCTTCCCTTGGCTGCAAAGGCAATGAAAAGTCTAAAAAAATCTCCAAGTACCCCAGAGATGTCACAAGTTGGATCCCATGGATCCACCAGTGTTTCCCTCTTTTGCAAGGATCCTTCTGCTGAAGCAAAAGGCTTAGGTGTTAGAGAAAGGCTTCATCCTTGTTCTGGGGAAATGCACAATAGATTGGTGTGATCCAGCGCCAACTTTCGACATTTCCCCCATATTTATTAAACTAGAAAAATAAGATTGGCAACTCATTAATGATACTACCCTGATGGCACCTGGTATTTTTGGTCACTGTGTGACAGACTGTTGGACTGGATGGGCTATTGGCCTGATCCAGCATTGGCTTCTCTTGTGTTCTTATGCACCCTGGAAGTATTATGACCATTCTCAGAAACAGCTTCACAGCATTACAATCCATTAAATTATAGCTGGCAACTGAAATAGGGACTTTCATTAATCTGTGATTCCTGCATGGTTTGTTCAGCAAACAAAGAGGAGGATCACTAGCTGCTGAGACAGAACACAGAGATAGTTTCCTTCACCAGCCTTGACTCCAGTCTCAGGATGTTCTGGAAATGTCCATCTTCCCCAATCCCCCTTCCCCTCATAAAAACACAAACTGTGCTGGAAACCAGAATACATCCTCCTCACCAAATCAGTGCAGCTTTAACAATCACTTATAGTTGTTTGGTGTGGGAGGACAGTGCTGGGACGCAACAGAACAGTCCCCATATACCTTGTAAGCCCCTGTTCTCTTCCTTTGAACTCTAATTCCAACCAGCAAACAAGATGAAACATCACCAGTGTAGCACTCATTCTTATATAACATAGTGGGCTCAAGAACTGTTCTTCATTTGCAGGACTGTTTCATTAAGCGGACATCAAGCAGAGAAAAATATAAAGTAAGGCTTGTGTATCCATACTGGCTATTATAAGAGGAGGTGAGACAAAGCTATGGAAACAATGTTCTTGTGTAACTGAGTTTGCCCCGAACTCAATCTTTCTACAGTTCTCACAGAAAACGAAAACACAGAACTCAAGTCGTTAAGTGCTACCAATGAAAAAGGGGACGAAGCCTCTCCTGTTCCAGGCTCAAATCCAAATCACTAATGATTTCAGAATTTCTTAAATGGAGACAAATTATCCCGCATAATTGAATGTATGTGTTTTGCACACTCCTCTGCAGCATCTGGTGCTGGCCTTCATTTGAGAAAGAGGATACTTGGCAAGATGGACCAATTTTCTGATACTGTCTAACTGTTTCTAGCATTTCTAGCTCTCCATGCAAAAGGAAGATTTTCAAAGGCACGAAATGTGCACTGGTACAGAAACATATAGAAGATTTTGATCTTTTACAACGCCCACAGACATGACTCAGTAAAGCCTTTTTTAAACAAATGGCAGCAAATGAGACTGGTTATTAAATGAAGCTCCCTCTTCTGTCCTACAGTAATTCCAGAGGGAATGCTAGAAAAATGGAAGAAAGCATCAAAAGAAAAGACTACTGCCTGCTGTGTGGAAAGGCACCAAATCACTTGAGACGTGTGAAGTTCAATGGTTCACCACACTTTTAGAAAGATGAGCCCCACACTACCTGTTTGGATTTAACAGTTGCAGCTTCTGTCATAGAAGTCCAAGGGCACATGTCTCAATTTTATATACATTTCTCCACAGACACAAGAGGCAGCCCACTGAGAAGTGACATCACTTCCTTTTCTCAAGCTAAAAGCAGACCTAAGTTCAAACTTCTGTGCAAGGGCTTTACCATGTGTTCATTTATACCAGTAAAACCTTTGAAGGTCTGAGGTTTCTTTCTTCCTGTGTAAAAACTAGACTTCCCCTAAATGTCTTTTTCCCTTCTCTTTTTACAAAACTATCTGACTGGTGAATCAAGGCTGTGCAGAGACCATTACTTCTGGGCAGCAGTTGAGGTAACTCCCCCCTTACTGTGTCAATAATACTACCCCTGATTCAGCTTCAGTATAGATGTACAAAATTAATGGACGGGTGGGCAGGTTTATGTTAGAAGAGGAAGAGATACTGCAAAAGCGGGGGAAATTGTTCATTCCATTTTTAATTCTGCAAGCAAACCAACCAATGAAATCGTCCAAAGAAAAAATGATTTAGAAAGACAGCCTTCAGTGGGGGTGGGTGGGTAGTGCTGTATGGAAGCACGAAGACTTGCACACATTTTTCTCTTCTTTTTAAAGGACTAGATGAGAACTTATAGGGATAAGCACTCATCCTTCCATTTACTTAGAAAACATTAAACTTAATATAAACACGTTAAACTTTATACTTCTATCTTAAACTGAAATCTATAACCCTTTATCAAAGATACTGAATTGAAGAGAGATTTTTATGTTAAATATGAGCAACAGGTGAAATTACCTTCAAAAAAGGGGCCTGCTGGACCAGATCAATGGTCCACTGGTCCAGCATCCCAGTTCCCACAGTGATCAATCATGTGCCTCTGAAAAGCCTGTCAGCAAGACATAGAGACCAAAGCCTTCCCGCACTGTTCTCCTCTAGCATCTCTGACTATGGAAACACTGTTTCAAGGAATTCAAGGCAAAGGTTCTGGCTTACTAGTTAGAGCACCTGTTTTGCATGTAAAAGGTTCCCCATTCAGTCCCTGGTGTCTCCAGTGCAAAGGATCAAGTGGTAGGTGATGTGAAAGATCTCTACTTCAGACCTTGGGAAGCTACTACCAGACAGAGTAGATAATACTGACCTTGACACACCAATGATCTGACTCAGGGCCAAACCACATGTTACCTGTGACATGAGTTGGGAAACTAATGTTCCCAAATGCTCCAGGGCCAGCTTCAGCTCAAGAAGTATGATACAAGAGGAGCAGAGGCTTCAGCCTTCCCTCCCAGGCCCTTTCCAAAGCTACAGTGGAGATGGGGGGCATATTTGGAGGGGCAAATATCAGGTTGCAGAACCTCAACCTTACTCATGTCACAGCTAGCAGGTAGTTTGGTCCACCATATAAAGCAGCTTCATGTGCTCACTCTGTTCCTTTATCCATCAATGGATTTATCCTTTATTAATTCATCTTAACCCACTTTTAAAGCCATCACGCCACTGAGTTCAAGCATTACAAATGTAACATATATACTTCTTCCCAGACAAGAGACTGGTACATCACAGGTACTACTACAAGATGCACTGTCTCATGTTTCGCTAGGATCATCTACCAAGCCCAATTGTATAATTATTTAATGTCCAATTACCAGAGTTCAGCATCGTAGTAATTTCTCAGATTATGAATAAGTACAGCCCTATTGGCCTAGAAAGTATGGCCATTAATTTTCATGGAGAAAACACTGTTGTGCTCAGTAACTTACAAACACCCAAAATTATCTAGGTTTGCTTAGTGCATATTTACACTATTTCTCAACTGTAAATATACCTTAGTGCAAACCAATATATTTCAACTGAAAACAAGTACATGCATTTGTTTAATCACATTGGGAGCTTGATTTAAAACAATGATTTATATCATCTCAATTTATAATCCATCCACCTTGTTAAGCTTTCATCTAAGAGTCAATTGCTAATTGGCTATTGGTTATAGTAAAATTGTAAATTATGACAAAAAAGTAACACAAACCCATTTTATTTTATTTTGTTCAAATCTCACAATACTAACACTCATATATTATTTGAGGAGATTTTTCCACAAAGCAGGTTTACAGCTGTCAAATAAGATTATCATACCACAGTCTATTATATCAGTAAAGGGCGACACACATAATTACACACACACACACACACGAACAAGCCACAAAACCTATTGCTCATCCTAAGTCCTCAAGTGTAAAGCCTGAATTGAACATATCATCCAGTTCAGGGCAGATTTTTCCAAGACAACATCCTCTTTTTGAAAATATGCACACTGAAACAATGTCACTAGACTCAAAAGCATCTACAAGACAGTCTAATGTTCTTCGGTCATTTTTAACAAGCCATCTCACAACCTTTAACAAGCTAGATGGTCAAAAACGTTGTGTTGCAAAAGATTACTACAGGGTCTCAGTTAGCTCACTTTGACATGTAGGGGATAGCAAACAGGTGTCAAAGTCAAATACCCAGATGAATGCAAAAGGATCAGATATTGAAAGAGTGAAATGCCGGAAGGATAAGCTTTAAGCTCCTGCAAATGAGCATGTATATTAATATAACAGCAAAATAAATGCCACTTTAGTATTAAACAGCAGGCTAATTTTGATAGCCTGACAGCTAGCAACAAACACAGACCTTACTATGGGAGGGAAAGACTGTTACAGAAGCGTGTTACCTTTGCAGCACATTTGCTCTGAGGATTCCTGGACAAAGTGGTCCTAGCTGTGAAAAAATAGTCATCGGTGTCCTCATCCAAGCTACAATAACCACTGCTCATGCTGTTGTCGACAGTCATCTAAGAGGGGATACCAGATTCTCAGAACATGTGGAGTCTTCCTGGGAGCCAAAGAGCCAGGTAACCATCTGACTTCCCAGCTCACTGCAGCCGCTGCGGTGTTTCCCAATTCAGTTCCTATGTGATCAGCTGCATACACTGTTTCACCTCCTCCAGAACCCACATGCCATGCTGTGCAACAGTTCCTTTTGACGAACAAATCAAGGCAGGTCTCCTTTTAAAAAAAAAATAGGCTTTCTTATCATCCGCCAATTTCTCGCTCTTCCTTTCTCTCTCTCTCTCTTCCAGCTAACCTCTGCCAGAAGTGGAGAAGGTGCAAGACCCTGAGAGACTTTATTCAGCTCCTGGCTTGCTCCCTCACTCACCATCTGTGGCTTGATCTCTTATCTACAAGCCCAGGGAGGCTGGTTGCTGAACAGCATCACCTCCCTCCTCCCCCCAGCCCTTCCTGCTTGCTTTCTGTTGAACCGAGTTGAGCCACTTCCTCTTGCAAGATTTCTGCACAGTTTTCTGCAGAGGCTTTGTGAGAGTGAATTGTCAGCACCTCAGCTGATTTTGATTGGCACAGCTTAAAAGACAAGCAGAGTTATACCATAGGTAGGGGGAGGTACAGTCTCCAGTGTCCATAACAACAACATGTACAAAAGGTAGGGATGAAGATCAGAAGAGCCAATTAAAATATATATTACGAGAGAGAAATCGCTAATGCAGTGCCCTCCCAGGTGAATATCCTGTGGCAATTTAATGCATGCCTTATCTCACTGGAAAGCTGCCCAAAAAAACAAGCTCCAGCACTGGGTTTGCTCTCTGCCCAGTAACTGATTTAAGCAGCTTTTTGCCAAGAAATCCGGGTAAAATAAAATGGGGTGGGGAGCCCAATCTCCGTACGTAACCTACATACAGCCCCTCCCATTCATTTTACAGGAGCAGCTGGACAACCACTGGACTTCCCTGGAAGCTCAATAAGACACCTGGCATGAGGGGGTTTCCACTCACCTCCCAGTCCAAATAATAAATCAATCACACTGGTGCACAGCAGAGACAAATGGAAGGATAGATTCCCCTAGCAACACTTCAGCACAAGAAGCATTGCGTGCCTCGGAATTCTGCAGCTAATTTTAGAACAGTCAGGATGATTTTTCAGCATAGCTGGCACAAGCAGGCGGCAGTTTTGATCATAACCTTAGCAATGGCCCTTCATCAGGTTCAACTTTCCCATTTTTCACCTACTAACCCATCAGAGGCACTTTGACACAGATCTTCAGCTTTAAGTAAGAAAGCCCTCAATTTTTACCAGTTCTGATTCCTTAAGGCCTAAGGCTACAGCCCTGTTCTGAGCTACCTTTGACTTCCATCTTTTTAGGATCAAATCACACAATTCCAGTCAGAGCCGCAGCACTGGAGCAGGAACAGAAATCTACACACCCACACACCCACACACATACAACATGGTGTTTCCCTGACAAGAATGCCCCCAAACAGCTAGTAGACCCAATTATATCAACATGGGTACACTGCAAGGGGAAAGGGTTAACACCCCAGCTCGGTGATTTGTCTCCAATGCACCCTACCCCCTCCAAAACACACCGTGCTGCTTTTCACCAGTATAGAAAACATTGGGATATCTGATTCAACTCCGAGTAGCATGTAGCTTGATCCTGAGATACTAAGTCATCTATCTCCAAGAATATTGACATGTACTTTAAAAACATTCACAATTTTTTTTTCTACAGACCACCTGTTCAATTGTATAAAGTGTTAAGATTCAGCATAAGCTTCCCTTTAAAAAAAATGGCATTTCAACATCTACTCCCAGTCATATGAAAGGCACACACTGCACCCCACCATGTTCATTCATATCACCTCTTGCCCACTTGTTTTGAGCCTATCTCTCAATGGTGCACCATCCTGTGTAACTTCTATTGCCAGCCACAGTGGAACCACCAGCAACCAGCATGACGTTACAGGGTAGCCAATTGCACTTTGAGAAATTTTGGGCGGGACCTGGAAAGGACAGAGGTTGGGGAGGGGAGTGAGGCTCAGGAGAGATGCAATGTCAAACAGTCCACCTTCCTCAGCTGCCATTTCCTCCAAGATAACTGATCTCTGTACTTGGGAGATCACCCATAATTCTGGGAGAACTCCAGACCACACCTTGGGGTTGGTAACTCATTGTGACAATGCAAGTCCACATTTGGATTCCCTGCTGAAGAGGGAAACAGTTCTGACCCCACAGTAACCATCTGACTTCCCAGCTCACTGCAGCCGCTGCGGTGTTTCCCAATTCAGTTCCTATGTGATCAGCTGCATACACTGTTTCACCTCCTCCAGAACCCACATGCCATGCTGTGCAACAGTTCCTTTTGACGAACAAATCAAGGCAGGTCTCCTTTTAAAAAAAAAATAGGCTTTCTTATCATCCGCCAATTTCTCGCTCTTCCTTTCTCTCTCTCTCTCTCTTCCTGCTAACCTCTGCCAGAATTGGAGAAGGTGCAAGACCCTGAGAGACTTTATTCAGCTCCTGGCTTGCTCCCTCACTCACCATCTGTGGCTTGATCTCTTATCTACAAGCCCAGGGAGGCTGGTTGCTGAACAGCATCACCTCCCTCCTCCCCCCAGCCCTTCCTGCTTGCTTTCTGTTGAACCGAGTTGAGCCACTTCCTCTTGCAAGATTTCTGCACAGTTTTCTGCAGAGGCTTTGTGAGAGTGAATTGTCAGCACCTCAGCTGATTTTGATTGGCACAGCTTAAAAGACAAGCAGAGTTATACCATAGGTAGGGGGAGGTACAGTCTCCAGTGTCCATAACAACAACATGTACAAAAGGTAGGGATGAAGATCAGAAGAGCCAATTAAAATATATATTACGAGAGAGAAATCGCTAATGCAGTGCCCTCCCAGGTGAATATCCTGTGGCAATTTAATGCATGCCTTATCTCACTGGAAAGCTGCCCAAAAAAACAAGCTCCAGCACTGGGTTTGCTCTCTGCCCAGTAACTGATTTAAGCAGCTTTTTGCCAAGAAATCCGGGTAAAATAAAATGGGGTGGGGAGCCCAATCTCCGTACGTAACCTACATACAGCCCCTCCCATTCATTTTACAGGAGCAGCTGGACAACCACTGGACTTCCCTGGAAGCTCAATAAGACACCTGGCATGAGGGGGTTTCCACTCACCTCCCAGTCCTAATAATAAATCAATCACACTGGTGCACAGCAGAGACAAATGGAAGGATAGATTCCCCTAGCAACACTTCAGCACAAGAAGCATTGCGTGCCTCGGAATTCTGCAGCTAATTTTAGAACAGTCAGGATGATTTTTCAGCATAGCTGGCACAAGCAGGCGGCAGTTTTGATCATAACCTTAGCAATGGCCCTTCATCAGGTTCAGCTTTCCCATTTTTCACCTACTAACCCATCAGAGGCACTTTGACACAGATCTTCAGCTTTAAGTAAGAAAGCCCTCAATTTTTACCAGTTCTGATTCCTTAAGGCCTAAGGCTACAGCCCTGTTCTGAGCTACCTTTGACTTCCATCTTTTTAGGATCAAATCACACAATTCCAGTCAGAGCCGCAGCACTGGAGCAGGAACAGAAATCTACACACCCACACACCCACACACATACAACATGGTGTTTCCCTGACAAGAATGCCCCCAAACAGCTAGTAGACCCAATTAGATCAATATGGGTACACTGCAAGGGGAAAGGGTTAACACCCCAGCTCGGTGATTTGTCTCCAATGCACCCTACCCCCTCCAAAACACACCGTGCTGCTTTTCACCAGTATAGAAAACATTGGGATATCTGATTCAACTCCGAGTAGCATGTAGCTTGATCCTGAGATACTAAGTCATCTATCTCCAAGAATATTGACATGTACTTTAAAAACATTCACAATTTTTTTTCTACAGACCACCTGTTCAATTGTATAAAGTGTTAAGATTCAGCATAAGCTTCCCTTTAAAAAAAGGGCATTTCAACATCTACTCCCAGTCATATGAAAGGGCACACACTGCAACCCACCATGTTCATTCATATCACCTCTTGCCCACTTGTTTTGAGCCTCTCTCTCAATGGTGCACCATCCTGTGTAACTTCTATTGCCAGCCACAGTGGAACCACCAGCAACCAGCATGACGTTACAGGGTAGCCAACTGCACTTTGAGAAATTCTGGGTGGGACCTGGAAAGGACAGGGGTTGGGGAGGGGAGTGAGGTCCAGGAGAGATGCAATGCCAAACAGTCCACCTTCCTCAGCTGCCATCTCCTCCAAGATAACTGATCTCTGTAGTTGGGAGATCACCCATAATTCTGGGAGAACTCCAGACCACACCTTGGGGTTGGTAACTCATTGTGACAATGCAAGTCCACATTTGGATTCCCTGCTGAAGAGGGAAACAGTTCTGACCCCACAGTGGTGGCACCTGCCACTCTACTCTCCACTGACACTTAGGAAGAGCTGAAAAACAAAACACAGCACATTGGCCATGCTGCAGCCCCAGCTCTCCCCCCCCAATGCAAGATGGACCTGAAATCCCAACCTCAAATAGTAGAAAACATTTTCAAAGAGATTTTAAATCACTTTCCCCCCATTCTCTAATGAAGTCTTATTCTCGCAGAGAAATGTGTCGTTTATTAGCTAAAATCCTATTTTCAAAAGCAGCTTACTGATTTTTTTTAAAAGATCAGAATTCTTATTACTGAGTCTTGTATACTGAAGAAGAAAAGAATAAGATATTGATTTATAGCCTGCCCTTTGTTACCTGAAAGAGACTCAGAGCGGCTTACAATCCCCTTCCCCACAACAGACACCCTGTGAGGTAGGTAGGGCTGAGAGAGCTCTCTCAAGAACTGCCCTTGAAAGAACAGCTCTGAAAGACTGACCCAAGGTCACATCAGCATGTGGAAGAGTGGGGAATCAAACCCGGTTTTCCTAGATTAGAATTCATGCTCTTAACCACTATACCAAACTGGCTTGGTTTATTAGAATTAGAGCTTGGTATATTAGAATTAACCTGTGTAATTGATACTTCCAAACTAACCCTCCTTCCTGTCAATATCTGCATCACTGAGCCCAGATATACCTTTAGATCCAAACGACTCTTTCCAAGACAGAAAGTATTCCCCCCCACACACAGAGTGCAGTTCTCCCACCTCCCCTCCCACAACAGCGCAAAATGCTCTCAGAATCCTGTTTCCTAAAAACCAATTTTGGGGGCATTGGGGGCTTCCATGGCAGGGGGGAGGTAAGAAAACCATGTTTTGTGTGCAAAACTCCTTGTGCCCACCAAAACACTGGTCTGGATCCAAGCCAGTGTTCCTCAGGATCTTTACACTTAATTCAAACTGATTGCCAATGGAGGGGAACCCACCCCAGCATCCCAAACCCACCATACCTATATACCAGGCATGTCCAACTTCTATTTTTTCCGGCCAAAAGTGCCGGTGATCTAACAACATGAAAATAAAGTTTCAAATTAGTTTCGAATTTGGTTTCAAATTAGATTTTAACCCACTAAAGTTGGGTTCCACTGCCCCCCACCCCACCCCCCATTTATAATGCACCTTCTGTCATTTACTGGTAAGCAAAATAAGCAAAAACAAAACAGAGAGACGAAGATCCAGAAAGAACTTCGAACATTTTTTACTGACACCAGGAGACCAAGTGGGGCTGGTGATCTACCTCTGACCCCTCTGCGATCTACTGGTAGATCGTGATCTACCTGTTGGACATACCTGCTATGTACAATGATGGGATCTGAACTGGCAGTGACTAATCAGGAAAGAGCTTTTAGGATTATGAGAGACAGCTGAACCGAAATGTCAACTCACTGTTCAAGCACTCCGGTCATCCTTGGAGGCTCTGCTTTGGTTGCCCCCAACATCTGAGGCTAGACAGGCGGCGACCCAAGAAAGGGCCTTCTCCATCACGGCACCAAAACTTTGGAACTGCCTCCCCAGGGAGATTTGCCTGTCTCCCTCTATCGGTGTCTTTCACGAGCAGCTGAAGACTTTTTTGTTTCATCTGGCATACAACCAATAATGGTTTTTGTCCCTACTCTCTTGTTCTGGTATTGCTTGTGCTTTTATTGAATTATTTTATGTTATATAAATATCTTATGTAATTTATTTTATATAATTTTATTTTACAATTTTAAATATTTTCAATTGTTGAAACATTTTCATGTTTTTATGTGCCCCACCTTGGGGACCCTGATCAGGTAGAAAGGCAACATTAAAAAAGCTTCTAAATAAATAAATAGGCAAAAATGCCCAGTTCACACACCTGCACAACTTTGCCAACATCCTCCATGACCTGCTTGGTATCTCACATCCTTTGGAGTCAGCAAGATCAGCCTTGTGTCAACAGAAACTCATCAGCTACAATATATTAACTTCTCCTCCCAGACACAATTTGCATTGTTCATATTATTTCTCCCTTGCAACTGAAAACCTGCTGTTCCAGCATTTAAGAGCTTAGTTTGGGATGTCCCAATTACTGCTATCACAGCATCACAAAGTAAACCAGTGCCACATTTTCCCCCTGTCAAAACAAGCTGTATCTTTGTGATATAGCCATCCTCTGCTGCAAGAATAAGCAAGCTCCAGCTACCCTAGCTAGGTGCCCACTGCTTCTCATTAAGAAACAGCTCTGGAGTGACCAGGCTCAAAACCAGACTAGTCTCCCCAGTTTCAAAGCCATCACTTCAGTCCAAAAGGGAAATCTTTGCCCCTCATTTCCTATTCCCTATATGCAGGCCAGTAAATACCAAGAATATGGAACACATCCAGGAAAGGTTGCTTATGTGCTTTCTCTTGGGGCTGGACAGGGCTGTCCCAATTTTCTAAGCCTTTCTTTAAACTCATAATGGAGGTGAGAGAATATGCCATTCCAGAAAGACTCAAGCCAGAAATCTGATTTATAAGTACATGCATAAATACATATGTTAACCCCAAACAAGCTATTTAGTCAAGGGAAATCAGAACATGAAACAGTAGCAAGAGAAAATATGATTCTATGTCATCATTGCCTTAACAGTTGTTAATTTCAGAGCATACTTTGAGTTACAAAAAGCAAGGGCTATTTTCCAAAGAAAAATTGGTTTTAACTTTAGCAGTCAACATGAAACAACACAAAATTCAGATGCTTTAATGTTTATTAGTAAAGGTTAAGGTTCCCTTGCTCGAAAGCCAGTTGAGTCTGACTCTAGGGTTGTGGTGCTCATCTCCGTTTCAAAGCCGAAGAGCCAGCGCTGTCCGAAGACATTTCCATGATCATGTGGCTGGCATGACTAAACACCAAGGCGCACGGAATGCTGTTACCTTCCCACTGAAGTGGTACCTATTTATCTACTTGCAATTTCTTGCTTTCGAACTGCTAGGTTGGCAGGAGCTGGAACTAATTTTAACTGTATTTATTGTATTGTTACATGATGTTACCTGCCCTGAGCCTGCCCGTGGGATGGACGGGCTATAAATACAATAAATAAATTAAAAAATTAAAATGTAACCAGTGGCTATATCTCTTGTTGTACTCTGAAGAGGAACTTCTGCCTATCTCTCTGATAAACTAGGAAGTAATGCTTACAAAAGCCTACTTCTCTTCCTCATTTTGTGGTATCTGCAGAAAGCTTCCTTTAGACAGCACAGCACATGTGCAAAGAAGTTCTGCCCAGCAACCAAATCAGACCATAATTTCAGGAAGATAATGGATCATTATGTGATTCATAAAAATGTGCATCAGCTCTGAGAGTGTGCAGTCAGCATAGAGAACAATGCAGTCAGGAACCCAGGATACTCCCAGGAACCCTGTCTTCAGGCTTTAGCCCCATGGGAAGATACTGGTTGGCTTTCGGGACGGGCTGGGCAGTGAACACTGTGCTCAGGAAGGATCAGAGTTGGTATGGAGCCTGAAGGCTGCTGGTGAATGAAGATTCACCATAAGCACAGATTGTGTAAGTGTGCTATGGTTGCCAGGTCTATCCTGCCAATTGGCAGGGAGTGGAGTGTTTACTGGCAGTGGGGGTGGGAGGCCTTAAGCCCAAATTACCAGAGTGTCCAGCATCACTGCAACATGCTGACGTGACTTCCAGTGCATGACGGAAATGACATTTCTCTGGCAATGTCTCCCCCCGTCACCGGTAGCTTCCCCTGTAAGCCCTATTGTGTGTGTGTGTTGCTTCACATAGCAGCAGTAACAACACGAATTCCTGTGTGGATGCTGTCATAGGATTTTTATTAATAGCAAAGTCCAAGGATTGGGCCTTCCTGTGTATAGCTGCAATCGGCAGGTGAGGCCTGGAGTTCTCCCAGAGTTATAACTAACCTCCAAACTATAGAGATCAGTTCTGCTGGAGGAAACAGTAGCTTTAGAGGGTGGACTGTATGATGTCACTTTCCCACTGAGATCCCTCCCCCACCTCTGTCATCCCCAAGCACTGCCTCCAAACCTCTGTCCTTGTGCAGAACTGGATATTCTTTCAGGATTCCTCCTTCTCTGGCCACCCTCATGTCCTAGCTTGCTCCATCAGTTCTGAACTGCATCACCTCTCTTCATAAACACCACCAATCCCTGCCAAATAAAACCTATGGCCCTTCGAGGCACAATACTAACAGGTTTCCCTCTCCTCTCCTCCCAGTCTGTCTGGAGACCCATAATTTTCTTCTGTCCTGTTCTTCTGAATTCCCCAACCCCACCGGTCTCCTTAAGATCACTTCTCACTCATCTCCTTTCAACGTACCTTCCAGAATTCCCATTTAGCCTTCTGCATTCAGTTTCTAACACACATTATAAAATCATAGACAAATTGAACATCCTTCCTTTGTAATATCAAGTAAGTGGATGCTGATTACAGTGACTTCATTATGAGGGAAATATATTTTCAGTGTTCCTAGTGAAGCTCTTTGCTGAATTCATATTTCCAGAACAGAACTCTGGAACTACATTATGAATTAAACTGCTACCACTACAGGAGTCTTTTCTGGCATTGCATCAGATATCTGTGGAAACACTGGCTAGCCTTGGCCAGACAGCCCCTTAATCTGTGTAAGGAAATAAACAATACATTACGGGTGAATAGTCTTTATAGCACACACTTATTTTCTGGCCTTGGAAAAGTCACTTTCCTTCAGTCTCTAATTCAGAAGGGGTGTTGGGAAGATTCTTGGATAGGAGGGTATAGTTAAGAGTTAGGTAGGAATAGAATGGGTGAGACACAGGCTGGAGCCAGGGTGAAGAAGAGAAGAAGAAGAAGAGATTGGATTTAAACCCCGCCCTTCCCTTGGAGTCTCAGAGCGGCTTACAAATACCTTTCCCTTCCTCTCCCCACAACAGACACCCTGTGAGGTGGGTGGGGCTGAGAGAGCGCTGAGAGAACTGTCCTTGAGAGAACAGCTCTGAGAGAACTATGGCTTGCCCAAGGTCATCCAGCAGCTGCAAGTGGAGGAGTGGGGAATCAAACCCGGTTCTCCCAGATTAGAGTCCGCACACTTAAACACTACACCAAACTGAAGCGTTGAGACTATCAAACTGGTTCTAAAGCAGCTGTGCTGACTCCCAATTCATTTCTCAAGAGTTAAGGAGCAGGGTTTTCTTGGTAACTGTCCCCTTATTTTAGGGTTCCCTCCCTAGGGAAGTTCAACAGTCCACTTCTGTTCTTAACATGCAAACTTTAGTTATAATGTGTAGGCAGATTGTTGTTCTCAGCAGAACTGGTAGTATTATATCTACTGATGCATACTGTTTATCGGCTTTAGCATGTTATAAATAATTATTTTACTGTAATATTGTGTTTAAATGGCTTAGTTGTCATCACAGTCTTATTTTCAGTCACCACAAAGGTCTCTTGGGACTTTTTGTGGTAGGACATAAAAATAGTAAATAAAATAAACTTCCATCCAATTCCAATTCTACAAATACAGGACATTGTTTTAGAAGGCAATTCAGAGAAATTGTATATAACTAGACTTCCCTCCCTCCCACCTGGACTTCCCCTCTGATTGTTGCCTCTATAGGTACATTTTGTACATTAAAAACAAAACAAAAACTCCCCCAGATTAAAACTATGCACTGCATGTCAAGTGACATGCCAAAACGTAGATTTAAACATGACTCTGGCTGAGGTTTAAGCAGCTTCCCATGGGACTTTGCAATAAGTACAGTGTGTCTATTTGAACTGGATGGCTACCTGTGGATACTTGAATGAGGTCAGCAGCTGGTGGCTTTAAAAGGGCAACACAACAAAGAATTCCAGCAGGATAGCTGCAGCAAAAACAAAAGAAGAATCTTGTGGCATCTTAAAGGTTACCAATTTTATTGTAAATTGATCTTAGGAGGGTTTGGAGCCCTCTTCATCAGGAACATGTCACTGAGTGGGCTCAAGCCCGCAAAAGATTATCCAATGATTTCTAAGATGCCATAGGACTCTCTTTTTTTGCCTTTTCTCCTCTATAAGAATGATCTAGAAACCTCACAGTATAAAACTGCATGATTTTATAAAGCTTCTCACAATCAGAAAGCCCAAATGCTAAAACATACTCACATACAGAACTTCATTTTATAGCATACAAGTGTGAAAATTGGACTGGGTGCACAGAATTTGGCAAAAGAACATCTGAAGACCAATACTCTTGGGAAATGTTCCCCCGGAAAGCCCTTTCAAAACCCTTTCTACTCACAATGTGTCACTAAGGGGTGGTTCTCCACTATTCAAACATAGCTCAATTTCCATCATTCTTATATGCAGGTGTAACAATTGTTCCAGATGACGTCAGCCTTGATCTGCTGCTTGCCCATTCTTTACTTGTTATGATCTCCATTCTCCTAGGAGCTGGTTTGCTGCAGTTTTTCTGTTTGTTTTTTCTGCAGAACAGAAGCACAGGCATGGAGCAGGAGGCAGTACGGGCTTGCCACTGCTAAGGAGCAACTAGGGATGGGGGAGTGTAGGCCCTTACCAGTGGACACTGGAGGCAGAGGAGCCTCAGGGTTATTACTGTGCAGTTGTGGGTGTTGTAAAATCAGTATGTCATATTGGGCCTGTAGTTGCACACCTACCTGGTGCTAACCCAGCTTCCTGGATGCCTCCAATTATGCCTTAATGCCCACTGGCAGTGATCTCAGATGCCTCAGAAGATGATATCAGAAGACAGGGAAAAGAAAGCCCTTACAATTTGCATGTAGCCATATCAAATTAATAAGGTTACTGCTTGACAGTCTGGAAGTGGCAATTTGAAACAGCCTGCTCTTACCATCTCTAGTTACAACAGGTTGCTGCAGTGAACGATTGCACAGAGATCTCCGATACCTAGGAGAGCCCATTTCCTGTTTTCCTTTCAAGCTCTTCTTATTATCATTGCATTCTCTCTCAATGCGTCTCAGCACTGGTCACTAAAATAAAGGATTATCGTTGGCATATTTAAATATTAAATGGTTCGTTTGTTAGCATGCATCAGATCACACAGAAGCAAAGTCATGGCCAAAAGTAAGCATTAAAGCCACAAACAGCTAGGCTCAAGTTTCAGCGTGGCTGAACTGAACTAGTTGTGACAGAGAACCAGGTGAAGCACAGGGGATGTCAGGAGTCTGGGCCACAACCCAAACACAGGGTTACCTGTACTTAAGCCCACTGACATCAAGATGATTCAAAGCAGCTGGCAAGCTTAGGAATTTTCCTTTTCTGTCATGCTGCTTCTGTTAACATGTGTTACTTGTACAGCTAACCATTAATTCGTCTATTCAACTATTTAGGAGCAAGTGCAAAAATACTCTCCCACAAACGCTTTTCAGACTTCCACAGACAGACAGAATGCACCACCATCCACCTTTACAGATAAAGAGCCCTACGACAGGGTTCTCAAAGGAGCTGCCAGGTTTAGACAACTACCACTCTGCTAGAAACCTACCCCATCCACAGAGAATGAGCACTGAAAAACAGACCCATAAGCCGATAGGAAGCCAGACCAGAAAGCAGAATGACACTCAAAGGGCGATGGATGTGGAATGAATACACATTCTCTCCTCTAAAATACAAAATGCTTTGGAATGCTGTCAAATGCATGCTCAAACTGCTTCTACCACACTTCAGCATGTCAGGTTCTCTTCATCCTTTGAATGCACACCCTTGTTACTATCTGATTTATTGGTTTTCCAGTAGCACATTAGGATCCACCCCTCCTGACCTGGGCTTGCTTACAAAGCTATAAATGTTTCATTTATTCCAAATGGCGTCCCTGGGACTAAACTGGTTTCAATTCAATAACTTTAGAATTAAAGATGCTGCAAATTTCACCACAAGCACATTTTACAGTTGAATTTACCACATTCAAAGGTGTTTATTCAGTGTGAGCCAATCACCCAATCTATTCAGTTCATATTGAACAGCCACAAACACTAGCCAAACTGGTTTGCATCTGGCTTTCACAAAACTGCACATGTGCAAAGACACTGCCAATTCAAACTGAACAGCAACCATTAGTGTTATAGAGAGTTGGATTAGAAACCCACTCTAGGACTGGGTGTCTGATCTACTCCCTAACAATGTGTTTTGAGGAAGACTGAAACATGGCAAAGTTAGAGATCAGAGGGTTTAGCTTTCTAACTTTGCTGTATTTCTATTTTCCCCAAACACAGTGATGGTGGGCTGGTTAGAAGCCCACTCTTTGAGAGCACAAAGCACTGGATTCATGCTTTCTATTGTGCAGTATGTGGACAGGAATGTGATATACAATCTTTCAATGTATTTTGGGTAACCCCAATCATGAGGACCCATGAATGTCATGGTCCGGCCTAGAGACCACGTTATGAGTTATGATTCAAGGACAGTTTATCTTGTTTCCATGTAAAAATCTGATGATTTCATGAGAATCCATTTAAAATAATCTAGATCTGACTTTTCCCCAGCCCCCCCCCCAAAAAAAAACAGAGCAATTTTGGGGAGGGCAGATTAGAAACTCATTCCTACTCCACCTGTCCCTGCCCCCAATTGCTTTGTTTGGGGAAACAGAGCAAAGTTAGAGATCTAAAGCCCCTGATATCTAACTTTGCTGTGTTTCAGGCTTCTTAAAACCTTGATATTTGGCATTCATGGATTAGAATCTCACTCCTAGATGAGCTGAGAATGGGTTTCTGACCCACCCCCAGAATCACTGTATTTGGTGAAGGCTGTTTGGGGTTCAGGGGCATTCATGCCCTTGCCCTCAGCAGCTCCTTATCCATCATGACCCTTTCTGTTTTGTTTGGGCTTGCAGACCCTCAGAATTGAGGAGGGGAGGGGCTTTGCAGCAGCACTTGGTTCCTCCTCCTCCTCCTCACTGGGTATCTCCCGAGCAGCCTGGAGAGACAGAGAGCATCACCTCCTCACTGGCCTGCTTCTAAGCCCCCTATAAGGACATGTTCACTCAATCCCTCTCCCATTGGGGATCCCCACTGGGGACCTCTCTGGAAGGATCTGTGTGCCATACAGGCTTGTAACAGAAGAGATGGTCCTTCTAGTATGTTTCTAGTGTGGTTCTCTGACATTTTTGTAGGGATCTAATGGTTAGCCTGGATTCAGTCTTTAGCATGTATCCCCTTAGCCATTTGACGTCAGCATCCAGATCCTGATCCTGCATAAGGATTGCGCATCTGGCGGCTTATTTAAAAAGCTACAAATCTGGGTGTCATCCACATATTGATGGCATCTAACTCCAAACTTCAGACAATTACCTCAAAAGTTCCATATCTTAAGAAGCATGGGTGAAAGAATTAAACTCTGTGAAACGCCCCACAAGATAGATCCTAAGCCCCTAACTCATCATTCACCATGACTTTCTGGGTACAACCAGACAAAAAAGACAGAAACTACTTCAACACAGTACCTTTCTACTTTGACTCTTGCTTCAAGATGCTTGAATCATACTGAGTAGCCCATTGTATTTAAAGCAGATAAAAGAAGTGTGATCAACAAGATCAAAAAGGATATATTTCCCTTACAGTCACAGATCATCCACCAGTACGAGAAGAATGACGTCTGCCCTTAAGCCATACTGAAATGGATCACGGGCACATGAGAGCCAGAAAACCTATTTGGCCTCCTCCCTCCCTGAGTAGAACACTTGTATTGTGCATGCGCTTAGAATTTTTAACTCGTCTGCCGTGGGCATTCCATTGTCAAGGATTATTGTTGTTCTGTGTTTGATATTATTGTGACTGCTTGAATTTGGTCAACTATTATTTATCTTTATTTCTGATTTTACCCAGTTCTCAGTATCCCTTTCAGGGTTTGTGGAGGAGCTGCATTTCTTTGTCAGAAGATGCTGTCTGGGTGCATCACTGCTTCCATTAAAGACCAGCTACAAAACTGGAGCCAGAAGCTCCTATAGTGTACAAGAGATAGCAGTAGAAAGGCTATCTTAGTATGAATTTGGGCTCAGACTGGAGAACAGGCCACATTTACATGAATGTATGGGATATGAATATCTTCCTGACCACATGATAACAATGTTATCTACCAGGGCTATTTTTGGTCTGGAACGCCCCGGAATGGCGTTCTGGGTGGCTTCTGAGCCCGCCCCGCCCCTCCCCACTCCCGGCAGAAGAAAAAGCGGCAACAAGCACATAGAGCATGTGCAGCTGCAGCCCTCCTTCTCACGCCAGACGGACGGCGGCACAACCCCCTGCTGGCCCCACGCTCCACAGAGGGCCTCCAAGGCCGGGTGGGTAACAGGTGGCTCCCTCCCTGATGGCAGGGCTGGTTCCTGGAGCCAGGTGAGATGAAGGTGTGGGAGAGGGAGGCTGAGCAGCATGGCGGCATTGGCATCCTGGGGGCTGCCACTCCTGGCGCTGTTTTGGCCTTCGGGTGTCACCGCGTAGTGGGCTTGCTGCTGGTCCTTGGGGCTTTGGCGCAGACCGGAGGTGATGGGCTACTTGGGCAAGCCTGGTTGGAGCCGTGTGCAGGTCACTCATCGAGTATGCAAGAGCCGCCTTACTGGCCAGTTGCCCCCAGTCTCTCCCAATGCCTGGTTCCGCCTCCTGGCCCACAGAGAGGCGCGCAGCATGGTCACACTTGGTAAATGAGAAGCAGGGTTCACTTTGTCAGAGAACGCGTGGTGTGGCGTATGCCGCTCTGGGGAAGCCCAAGAGTTCTGGACCTGCGCAGAGCGCGTTGTTTATGCTGCCCAGGAGCAAAAGACAGGGGAACGGGGAGGTCTTGCATGTCCAGCTAGCTTCGCCCAGTGTTCCTAGGCTACCCTTAGTCCTCCTGTGTAGCCAGGATCAGCCTTGGGTTGTATGGCATCCTAATAAAAGTGTTGCTGAGTAGGTGCTCAGCATATTCTCCCAAACAGTATACTCCCATACCATACATAACTTTTTTGCCTTTTGGGGGGAGGAAGTGTGTTTCTCAAGGCAAAGTCCAGTTGGGGAAGTGGATATGGTTTGCCTGCGATCGTAGATCTGGTTTTGGAGCCAAAGTGGATTGCGTGTGTGTGTGTATATGTGTGTGTGTGTGTGAGAGAGAGAGAGAGAGAGAGAAACTAAGTGATTCAATTCTAGTCAAGGTGGAACCAAGGTTGCTCCTTCTAAGTAATGTGGGTTAGACTGAGTTGTGTGGAAATGGGGCTTCTGAGATTAAAAAGCTTGAGCCAAAAGTTAGGAAGCTGACAGGTTTTATCAAATAGTTCCTCCAGCCCCAGAAGCTGATGTAGGGCTAGTTGGCAGGTAGTAAAACCATATCTGGGTTGCTGGGGAGTGGGCACAATGGAGTGTTCTCCCTACAGAAAAGATTGCTGTCCCTAGAAAATTAGTATGTATGTTGATACCTTCTCTTTGACATCAGGCTTTCTGTGTGCGGGGATTCTGTTGTATGTATAATCTAATGTGAGACCCCCACCTGCAGTTTTTTTAAAATAGTTACCATATTTGTTTGTAGGTGCTAGTATCTTACATTAAATAGTGAACTTGTAATAGTGTTTCCTTTCACCTTGATAAGGAGGTTGTGCTCCTTGGGATCTTGAGGGACTGGTTTTGGATGCAAAAATATGATTTTTTGTTCTTGCACTTGAAATTGTTTTGTGCTTCAACAATTACTGATGGATGATGAAGGAAAAGAAATAAGGTGTGGAGTAATAGTTCTGGTGAGCAAACAGTTAACTTGCAGTTACTGCAGTAAGCTTTTGTTTTCAAATCTATATTTCAAAGGCAGATTTCAAGTATGAAGTTTATATAAGAACATAAGAGAAGCCAATGTTGGATCAGGCCAACAGCCCATCCAGTCCAACACGCTGTCACACAGTGGCCAAAAATGCCAGGTGCCATCAGGAGGTCCACCAGTGGGGCCAGAACACTAGAAGCCCTCCCACTGTTAGATTTAAAGACTTATTCAGTATAGTTTTCCAAGTTCCAGAGTGTTTATTGAGATGTTTGCTTATGTTATTGTTAATGTTACTTTTAAAATAAATACAAGATTAATTATTAAAAATATGGAATTGGAAAGTTTTTAAAAAAATGTTTTTATTGGTTTTGTTAAAACCGTTTTAACAACAAACAAGGTAAACAGAATAAGAAGCAAAAGGTGGGTGTGGCTGGATGACCACACTTCTGGTAACAGGGGTGTGTGGCCTAATATGCTAATGAGTCTCTGCTACTGGGTGTGGCCTATTATGCTAATGAGTCTCTGCTAGGCTTTTTCTACAAAAAGAGCACTGTACCATGTTTTTCCTTTGGTCTCACCAGGAGTTGTATTTTGGGGGACACAACAGGCTGCAAGAAGGGAAAGGTGGGAACAGTCCACTGCATGAGAAGAAATCCATTTCTGGTGTTTAGGATCCAACCCTCAAAGTTTTTAAACTGTGAGTTGCTTTGAATGTACAAAATCTGGAGAAAAGCAAGCCAATCCAGTGTTTCTCACCAGGCAGCTTTGATTATTTATGTGTGCTATTTTATTTATTCATTTATGTTATCTATAGTCCACTTTTCTTACAGGGACTCAAGGCAGATTATACATAGTGGGTCAGTACAATCAACAAAATGGGACATTCAATAACCAATGCATTAGGATTTTAACACCTTCTTCCAGACTTTGAATGAACATTGGTTTCTATTGGTCTTTGGTCAAGGACAGAAACACCAGATAATATCATGGCTGTACAGTTACCAACAACCAGGCGCAACCTGGAGTTCTCCCGGTATTACAACTGATCTTCAGAATATAGAGATCAGTTCTCCTGGAGAAAATATGGCAGCTTCAGAGAATGAACTCTATGACATTACAACCTGCAAGCATCTCTCCCTGGCTCCACCTCCAAATTCCCAGGAATTTCTCTACCCAGAGCTCGCAGGCCTTACTAGGTCTACAGTCAGAATACTAGCTGAGCGATTATATGGATATCAAAAAACATTTCATTTCTTTTGATGAGGACAAGCCGGTTGCTGCTTCAGGTACAAAATGGAGGATGCAGCCCTTCATACACATTAAGAAGAGAAAGGCACAGGTCTGGTTCTGGGAAGTCCTTAAACTGGCAACTACAGGATATCAAACCTGATCTGCGCCACCTATCCACCCACTCTAACAGCGAATGCTGGCATGTGTTGAAAGCAGCTGGCATCCCCCCCCTTCCCAGTTAAAAAAAAAAATACTTGGCAAAGGCTCCTCCCTCATGGGCTGGGCAAGGGAGCACACCAAAAGGAATGTCAGAATGATAAATGACAAGGCTTCACTGCCTGTGTTCTTATTATTGGGACCATCAATAATGCATTGGCTGTTTTGTCACCCTCAAGATGAAACACATTTTGCCTGGGCCAAATCCCTGAAAGGTTGAAAACAAAATACTACAGTCTCTATATATGCATATATAGAGTTTTCTCTGCGCTGTCAGGATCAGTCATGCCTCAATGGAAGTTTTTATTATTTTTATTTTAAAAACAGCTTTGGGGGAAAGAAATTGGAAGCAAACAGCAACAACAAAACACATCCTTGCTTACAGTTAGTTGTGTCTAAATTTAGATATTCATACAGTCCTTTTTTCCTGTTCAGAATGCCAGCTTTGAATATCCTAACAGAGTAAAATGCAGGATACTTTGAGGACGAAAATGTACCTCATATAATCAGGTGGAAAATGAAGACTATGCAAATCCATAAAGCATCTGGTGAAACCCTACTGGGTCCCCCAAAACACTATACTATGAGAACAGTAGAGCAATCTGAGAAATACTCCTGTGCTTAACCAGGAACCATTTAATCACAAATCCCCCTGGAAGGGCACAGAGCAAAATGTCATACTGATGCAATATGAAACAAAAAGTGACATTTCCCTCGGCTTGTCTTCTTCTAGCTCAACATTCCTGTGTACTTGATATGATGGTACAGCAACGATCTACTTCCCAAAAGCAGTATGAATATAAACTGAATACATATGCAGGGAAACTTGTGGTACTTAGCAGTGTTGACATCAGGCATTTTGCTCTCAGCATGGCCAGACCTACTCCACATCTACTGCAGCCTCTGCCTACTCACACCTCCTTGCTCCTTGGCTAGGGTTGCCATTCCCCAGGTCCGAGCGGGAAATCTCGTTTTGGGGGCCTCTGCCCACCACTGGCCCACAACAAATCTTCTGGTTTGGGGGGCCTCTGCCCACCACTGGCCCACAATCAGCAATGTCCCCACATGACATCCCTGATACAATGATGTCACCCAGAAGTGACATCAGTGCATCGGGGACATTGCACAGTGATGCCCTGGTTTGGGGGCAGAATTGGTTTGACCCTGATTTTACCATAGAGTTTTGTCCCAAAACAAGAGCGTCACTCTCAACATCGCGGACATGATGATGTCACTTCCAGATGATGTCAGCACATCAGGACGTCCCCGCCCACTCCCAGAATGCCTCCCAGATCCCACCACTGGCAGGATGAGGGGACCTGGCAACCCTACTCTTGGCAGTGACAGCCTGTAGCCACAGGAACTTTCTTGCCTTTTGCCTGCTACTCGAATACGGCAGATGAGATAAAGCAACAAACACACTAAAGCAACAGACACACTATCGACTTAGGCAAGTACTGGCCTTCTAAAAGAAGCTCCATTCCAAGGGACAAGCTTGAACAATCAAAGGTACCATTGGTGACTGCTCCTCTGGTTTATGGTGGCTACCTATCCACTTTTATCCCACCTTTCCCTTCAAGGCAAGGGCTTACTATTTTTTCTCTGGTTGTAGCTGGGAATGTTTTAACTATTATTGTAAGCCATCTTGAACCAAGAGGAATGGCGAGATATAAATGTTTTAATAAATTAAAAAATGAGTTTATGGTGACATATGTAGTTCCTTCACAACAACACTACAAGAAATGTAATAGAAAGTGACTGGTCCAAGATTACCCGATGAACTTCTGGTTACCTGATGAGATTTAGGCCTGGGCAAAGACCTGTGTCTCTCTGAGCTTCCAGGGTTCAGACAAAGTTCAAGCGTCTTTCAGAAGTGACAAAAGACCTTCTGATCTGGGCTGATACATAGCAGCTTGGATGGACACTATGCTAGTCCCTTGAAATAGTTATATATTGAAATAGTTATATATACACTCACTTGTCCCCCTCTGTCCTCCACAGACACCTGCAACTATATATATATATATATATAAAAAAGTCTGTTAAAAATAAACTCTATTCCCATGGTTTATGGTGGCTACCTATCCACTTTTATCCCACCTTTCCCTTCAAGGCAAGGGCTTACTATTTTTTCTCTGGTTGTAGCTGGGAATGTTTTAACTATTATTGTAAGCCATCTTGAACCAACAGGAATGGCGAGATATAAATGTTTTAATAAATTAAAAAATGAGTTTATGGTGACATATGTAGTTCCTTCACAACAACACTACAAGAAATGTAATAGAAAGTGACTGGTCCAAGATTACCCGATGAACTTCTGGTTACCTGATGAGATTTAGGCCTGGGCAAAGACCTGTGTCTCTCTGAGCTTCCAGGGTTCAGACAAAGTTCAAGCGTCTTTCAGAAGTGACAAAAGACCTTCTGATCTGGGCTGATACATAGCAGCTTGGATGGACACTATGCTAGTCCCTTGAAATAGTTATATATATATATAATATATATATTTATGTCTGTTAAAAATAAACTCTATTCCCATGTTTTCATGTTATTTTCCCCAAGCCTTCAAAGATAAAGTGGGTTAAACATATAAATAAAAGATAGATTTGGAGCCTGAAGTGCAAATCCATTATAGAAATTATGGGTGTGATTTTATTAATTTCCACAAACAGCAGCAGCAGCAGCAACCACACTCACTTGACCAATGAATCTGTTTAAACACCAAAAATAAAAAATTATTTTTTCTATAAACCTTATTAGACATTGAAGCCAAAGGTTCATTCATTTGAAAGAGATTTAAAATGTAGCTTTGTGTCACCAACTTTTTAAAAGCATCTTTCTAGTATCAGCAAAAACTGCAACACCCACCTCAGCCATAATTTTTATAGCCTCAACCAATGCTCTGAAGTAACAACGTAGTTAGTTATATTGCTCTTGTAAATATTAGATACAGTCAATAATACAGATGTTTAGAAACTAAGAATGGGATCCCTAGCACAGCCAGAGACACCAAGTCAGTCCTTTACATTCGATCTTGCACAGTCAGCAAACTATAATGTTCTTTTAATGGGCATATTCCTGCCCCCCACTTACAGCTTTCTGCAAGTACATCCTGAGGGCCATGTACACAGGTGCCTTGACTGTCTGTGTGGAATTACAAATCAGTTCAATCCGATGGCTTTAAAAGCGAGAAGAAGAAGAGATGTCATGCCTCTCTAGCAAGAGCTTAAATCTCTTGGGTCCCACTCACTGACTAAACCCAATTAATGAGCTTCTGGCTGATGCAGATAGTAGACAGAACAGCTATGAATAATAATTACCAGTTTATCAAATACACTTAACACCCACACTGCTGGTGGGCTGTGTCCACACAGGGAGTTCAATGGGGGGGGGTGGATTCCTCTAAAAGGACTGTCTCTCCCTGTATGTCCCAAGGCATCAAGTATGGCATTCTGGTTGCCACCTTCTCATTGTTACTAGTGATGGGCATGAACCAGGAAAATACAGTTTGATTTGTCGTTCATGGCATGGCGTGCCTGGTTTGCAAACCACGGATCATCACAAATGTTTTAGTGATAAACAAACTGGTTTGGATCATGAGGTTTGTGATGTGGTAGAATGCCCCCCCAGACATGCTAAATACACCAAGCTCACAAGGGATCTCTGCTCTACCTGCCCTCCAAGTTTGGTGAGGATTGGATTTACGGGGTCCGAGTTACACCCCCCAAAAAAGATGCCCCCAGGAAAATGCTTTCTGGCAAACTAGCTGAAAAGACAGAAGAAGGTTCACAAGTGTATAGAACAGACCCTGCACAAGCCAGAGGCATCAAACTCCCCCTGATGTTCCTCCACGTGCCTTCCAAGTTTGGTGACAATTGGATTTATAGGGTCCAAGTTATGTTCCCCCAAAGAAGGTGCCCTGCCCTCCATTGTTTCCAAAGAAGGGGGAGAAAGCAAAACAAGCAAGGGCAATAGAAGCCCAACAGAACAGAATCAAAGTCCCAGAAAATCTCCACAGTAGAAACTGAAAGTGGGGGGCACATTTGCAAGCCCAGCAGAACCAAAAGATTATTTTGGGGGGGAAAGAAAAAAATAACCAGTGCCACTGTGGCACTGCAAACCCAACAGGACTAAGGTCAAAAAGCGCCTTTAGGGGAAATGTCAGACACAGGTTCAAAAGTGTATCGAATGGATCCCTTGCAAGCTACACACACCAAATGCAAAGGGAACCTCACCCTGCTGCCTGCTCCTCTACAATCTCTCCAAATTGGGGGAAGATTACATTTCTGGGGTCCCACTTACGGACCCCCCAAAAGGTCTCCCCAGTGCTCTCTCTGGAAAAGACAGCTGCAGTTACAGGAGTCTATGGAACAGCTCAGGAACAAGCCAGTGATGCCACACTCACAGGGAAACTTCACCTGGGCAGACCTTCCCCCAGCCAGATACTGGAAGCAAGACAAGTATCCCCCTTACACTTGCTATCTGCTAACACCCCAAGACTCCAAAGGCACGTTCTGAATGAGAGAAAGACAGACATGCAACTGAGTTCCAAAATGGGTCCCCCAAAGTAACCCCATGATAGCTTGGCAGACACCCTAGCCACACCACACGAGTCAGGGAAGCAGAAGAGTGGCTTTTGAAGCAAGTTCTCAGGATTGCTCTCAGTACTACAAAACATGGTTTATGCAGTACGAAGTGTTAAAAGCCAGTCCTCTACTTGCTTCAAATTCCTGAACACCTCTGTGTGCCATCAGGATGAATGTGGGTAAAAAGGGTGCTCATCGGGGGGGGGGAGGGAGAAGTCCTCTACCCCCTGAGTACCACAGGCCCCCATCCCCAGGCACCAAACCCATCCTTGCAAGGCCATTGGAGCCTGGCCCTAGCAGAGCATCATCAGGGATCTCAAAGCCTCTTCTCCTGATCTGTTCTTGGGGCTCTCCACAAAGGCAAAAGAGAAGAAGAAGGGATTGGATTTATACCCCGCCCTTCACTACCCGAAGGAGTCTCAGAGCGGCTTACAATCTCCTTCCCCTTCCCACAACAGACAACCTGAGAGGTAGGTGGGGCTGAGAGAGCTCTGACAGAAACTGCTCTTTTTCGAAAACAGCTGTGCCAGGACTATGGCTTGCCCAAGGTCATCCAGCCAGGTGCAAGTGGAGGAGTGGGGAATCAAACCCGGTTCTCCCACTACACCAAACTGAGTTGTTAGCAAAAGAGTTGTTAGCACTGCCCAGAGACACCAGCGGTTGCTAACACTCTTTGGAGAGGAGGACTCTGACAGCAGTGATTCAGAGGGTGGGGAAAAGCTCAAAGTTTGGAAACATTTCCTCACCCTCCTCAGTGACCCCCATGTGGCAGAGTGCCAGGTGTGCCACACCCATGTCTGGAGGGGCACAAAATCCCAACACTTGTCCCCCTCTGTCCTCCACAGACACCTGCAACTATGTTGCCACTGGAGGAAAGAGTTGTGGCCAGTGGGAGGAAGAGGCTCACTCCCTTTCAGCAGAGAGAAGCAGAGGGGGAGCAGGAGGCCCCTCCAAGGAAAGCTCCCCACACACAGGCAGCTGTGGGTGGGACATCAAGGTAGGCCACCTTCCAAGAGGTCTAATGGGCTATGTGGAGGGCCCAGGAAGCAGTCACTCACCTCATCATCAGTGAAATGATTGCTGTGGATGGGCAACCCTTCTCCCTCATGGAGGACATAGCTTTTTGCTAGTTGCAGTGGCGAAGGTTAAGGCTCAGCTCTCCAGAGCACAAGGTAGAACTGTGTACTTCACGGCAGACCTCTGGAGCAGCCAGCAGGACTGCTGGGGCATGGCCCAGGCCCCAGGAGGGGACAGTCCTGCCACTGGGCTGCAAAGCTCCATGTTCTGCTCCATGTGCAGGGGATGGATGCAGACAACACAGCACAAAACATCACGGAGGGAGTAGGAGAAAGGGAGAAAAGTACTTCTTTCTCTATCTGCTCTATCCCATGCATAATATTGTAAACCTCTATCATGTCATCCCTCAGTCATCATTTCCCCAAGCTAAGGAGCCCCAGTTGTTTTGGAGTTTTGTAAACAGTTTAACTGAGTCTGTCTAGAAATGTATCCATTCATGAGGCACCAGAAACAGCACCAAAGTTTGTGGAATGTTTGTGCTGGGTGCCCTTCCATGAACACTGCTTCACAAACCATGAACTGCCCAAAGTTCGTGACGAATTTTAGTAGTGAGCCAGTTCATGCCCATCCCTAGTTATTACCCTAGTGGAATGGGTTCCCTGAAGAGATGAGGTGCACCATTTTTATAAGGTTTCAGGAACTGCTGTAAAGCCATTTAGTTGAGAGAACTTTTAATAATGGGGTTTAAGCTGCTAGAATGTTCTTGGGGGATGGAAATGGGGTTTTATTGTGTTTTGTATGTTTTTAATTTTTGGAATTGTAACTCATCTTCAGTCACAAGGACAAGGAAGAGGTAGGGTATAAATATTTTAATTAATTATTAATAAAGACAGTTTTTATAAATTGTCCCAGTTCACAGTTTTAATGCCAGAAAGGGCCACTATGATAACCTAGTCTGATCACTGCATGATACACGTCATTTCGAGACAGATACAGCAGCATACTGGATTTTTTACATGTAGGTCAGGTTCGAACAAGAAGAATGGGACAAGTGCCATGTAATTTACATGCCTCACAGACACACACTTGATAACCGATCACATAAGTATCAGTCTAAAACCAGAACTCTGGGTCACCAAACACAAACCATACTGGTAAAGGATACCAAAGCTGTCTCACAGCTACAGATCTGATCTTGTTATAATTAAAACTGCTTCAAAGCCTCCAGAGCTTCAGGTTTAGTTCCCTTCAAACCTCCACATTCCACAAGTTGTGACATGAAAAATCAGATTAACCACCATAATTAGTACACTGGTTACAAAATATTATGAGGTATATAGAGCTGAAGGCATCACTTGTCTACAAGGGGCACCAACATGTCCCAACACCCAGCCACACCTTAGCTTTATAACCTGAGTCCTATAGAGTCTTGTGCTACCTTAAAAGACTGACAGTCTCAGTGAGGCATAACCTTCTGTGGGCCAAAGCCCACTTTATCAGATACAACATCCACAATCAGCAGATACATCCCAAGCACACAAACATAAGTAGGGTGGGAGATGTTTATTCGACAGATTCATATCCCACAAACTTTCTGCTTCAAAGTTTCCCATTGGCATTCCAAATTCAGAAAGAGATAGTAATTTTGTGGAATATATATATATTTTGTGGAATATATATATATTCCACAAACAGCACATTAAAACAGTAATCATTTAGAACACTGTTAGGCACATAACAAAAATTGATTTTTAAAAAGAACTACATCCATCCCAAATCAAAGTTGCACACGTCTGAAAAAACAAGCAAGTCTTCACCTCTGCCAGCAAAGTACAGCATACACGCACTTTTAGAGACAAGGAGTCAAAACAGCAACATCCTGTAAGGCTAGTGTCATCCACCTCACTTCAGAAATTAGGGCCTCTGATGGACACTCACATGGGAGCAAACAATCCTTTAAACATCCTGATTCTTGTGTATCTAAATTCTTGAAATATAACGACCAAGACTTAGCTGTGCCACAGAAACAAAGAGGCAGCCAGTGTAGCTCTTTCAAAACTCGCACAATAAATTTCTGGCCATTTCTGGTAGTCAGCAACGCTACAGCTGTGGACTGAACTAAAGGCAGCCCTACACAGAGTGCTGCAATCATCCAATCAAGACATGACCACAGCGTGCATAACTGTGACCATCCCGACTCCTCAAGGAATCATAGAGTTGGAAGGGACCTTGCAGGTCATCTAGTCCAACCCCCTGCACTCTGCAGGAGCATAGCTGAAAGATAGCCCTACAACATACCCAAAATATGGTTGTCCAGCCTCCGCTTGAAAACGTCCAGCGAAGGAGCATCCACCACCTACGAAGGCAGTCTGTTTCACTGTTCAACCACTCTTACAGTTAGGAAGTTTCTCCTGATATTTAGCTGGTATTGACTCCCTTGTAATTTCCACCCATTAGATCTAGTCTTGCAATCCGGAGCAAGAGAGACTAGATCTGCTTCATCTTCTACATGACAGCCCTTCAAATATTTGTAGACTGCAATCATGTCCCCTCTAAGCCTTCTCTTTCCCAGGCTAAACATACCCAACTCTTTCAGCCTTTTGTCATAAGACATGGATTCCAACCCTCTCACCATCCTGGTTGCCCTCTTCTGGACACGCTCGAGCTTGTCAACACCCTTCCTAAAATGTGGTGCCCAAAACTGGACACAGTACTCCAGGTGAGGCCTGACCGTAGCAGAATAGAGCGGAACTACCACCTCCCGTGATCTGGACACAATGCTTCTGTTAATGCATCCTAAGATTGCATTAGCTTTCTTCACAGTCACATTGCACTGCAAGCTCATGTTTAGCTTGTGATCAACCAGAACACCTAGATCCCTTTCACATGTGCTGGTGTCAAGTCACATTGCACTGCAGGCTCATGTTTAGCTTGTGATCAACCAGAACACCTAGATCCCTTTCACATGTGCTGGTGTCAAGCCAAGTCCCTCTCATTCTATATCTGTGCCTTTGATTTTTTATACCTAAGTGTAGGACTTTGCACTTATCTCCATT
>NW_015161416.1:102558-108182 GCF_001447785.1 Gekko japonicus | reverse complement strand
ACTGGCAATCGCTAGGTGCCGCTTCTGTGGCAAACTGGAATTTTGTCCCCTCACCACAGTGTGTGCATGCTTGTGTGCATCCTGTGGAGACTTAAAAAAAAACCCACATCCGGTTTGCAATGGGACATGGGCAGGCGCATGGGATTCCAGTGGAAACGCGATCAGACGCCCGCCCTTGCCCTGCGTTTTCCAGAAACTAGTACATCTTATGTGGTGGTTTTTTACTCCGCATCTTTGGCAACAAGCCACAGGTTAGCCACGGGTGCACTACGCTTCCCAGATGTTGCGGTGTGATTAATGCAATCAGACGCCCGCCCTTGCCCCACGTTTTCCAGAAACTAGTACATCTTATGTGGTGGTTTTTTACTCCGCATCTTTGGCAACAAGCCACAGGTTAGCCACGGGTGCACTACGCTTCCCAGATGTTGCGGTGTGATCGTGCCCGGAAAATCCGCCTATCATCCGTGTCTTCAGCATGGCAACTTCTCCATGTGAATGGGGCCTTTATACATAGAAGTCCATGGAAAAGAACATGGGGTATACAAAGCTGCCCTTCTTGCTGTATCCTCAGAACAATGTGCTCTGTCTCAGCTCAGATGGAGACATTTTTGGAGGGCCCATGTTGTACTATAGTTTGTTCGAAGAGAAGCAGAGATCATCTTCGTGCTTTGCTTTTTTTACAGGGCTTATCTAAAAAGTGTTTCAGTTCATAGAGCCTTTGTAGAAGATAACCCAGTTTATGGATGGTTGCAGCAGATGACTTTTGCTGTGGTTTGGGTAGTTTTGATGCTAATGCAATTAGCAAGCTATTGTTTTATTTTTATTGCAACTAGATGTGGCATATGTAAGCTGCCTTGATTCTTAAGAGAAAGGCATGGTAAAAATGTTTTCAATAAATGATACACATGGAACATCTCTGTATATGTCCACATATACAGATTTATGCTTTTATCTAGATTCTGGTCACTTTAAGTAGTTAATTATTTTGTTTCTACATTAGATAGAAGTAGTAGAAAAAGGAACGCTTTTTTGAAGCAGTTTCACGTGCAAGAAGTAAACAGGCCAAGATCCTGGAACAATCCTGGATGCAGAAATACAGGAGCTTATCGCTAAAAAGATGCTGTCTCATTCCTTGTCTGATAGGACACACAGCTGGGTTTGTCCAAGCCAAACAAGACTTGCTGATTTTTTTACCAGTACAAGGTAGCCAGTATTTGTTTAGTTAATATTAAACTTCTCAACTTAAAGCCCTACTAATGTTTGTTTGCTAGCTCCAGTAGTGGTCTCAGGGCATTTCTTTTTTTTTACCTGTGTATAGGGATTTACATGCTGCCACTTTATCTCATATAATCCATTCAGACCACTTATGGATGCAGCACTAAAGTAACACGGTCAACATGGGGAAATTCATATTTCGAGAATGATTTCCTGAGTGAGAAGTCACATTCAGTTCAGACATCTAGGTCAAGTTTTCTTACATGCAGCAGTCAGGTGACCTACCTAGCTACCGAAAACTACTAATGACTGTAGGTTTTGTTCAGAGGTTTATAGTCAGGATTCTGGACTGAAATCAGAGTTGGAAGAAGACAATCAAACTGTACTCTGTTTCTTTAGAGTGAGTGTGACGAACAGGTTAGGTTTCTCCTCTCCCTAAGAGCGATCAATGGGAACTGATGGAATGTTAGTGAGAGACAGCTGAAAACTTCAGTTAAGAGATGAGGAAACAGCAGGTGAGCAATTAGGGAGTTGGAGAGATGTGAGTGTGTCTGACTGAGTGAAGCTGTAGTGAAGAACAGCTTAAAGCTGATGTGGGTGAAAAATCAATTTGTAACAAAAGTTCCCAAATGCTGGAATAGGGAAATAGATCAAAAGTTCAATTGAAAAGGAATGTTGTAACCTTTACCTGACATTCTTCAATGTTATGTTCAAATCATAAATAAAATATATATTAGGATATGAATAATGGTAGCAGCGTGTGAATGGAACAGTGCTAGAGTCCCGACCTCCAATAACTTTGAAGTGTCTGAGTGAGGGGTGATTATTAAAGGGAACTGGGCTACTCTGTCAGTTGATGTCTCTGTGAGTGAGAAAGAGGACTTGGGATGTGAAATGGTCAAGCAATGTGTGGTGACCTGACCTACTTGTAACCCAGAACCTGTGGAGAGTGGTAGGCACTCTGTGTGAGTGAATGGGTGTTACATAAAGTGGTGGCAGTGGTGGGATACTAACCCCAGTTTTGAGGTGTTCTTGAGGTGAAAAGCATCGGTAAAGTAGCAAACACCTGTGGCTGTGTGTGGGGGGGGAAAGGAGTTTTTGTGGCCAGAACCCTCCTGAGGTAAACATTTTTTAGGAAAAGCATAAGGAGGTGCTGTGGAAAGGGTCACAGAGAGTTAAAGTAAAAGAAAAAGGAGTAATGTAGTAAAGAGATTTGCCCTCCTGAGGTAAATGTTTCAGGTAAAATGCATGGAGGTGCAGTGACAAGAATCCCAGGCAATTAAAAAAGGGAAACAAATTGGAAAAAAATGGATTTGCCCTCCTGAGGTAAACCTATGGGAAAGAGGTTGTGGAGGGTGGTAGGCACTCTGTATGAGTGAAAAAGGGGCATCACAGTGGGCAACTCATTTGAGACATAATCAAATCATTTCAGTGGCAACAGGACTGATCTCCTAATTTGTTCATAGCCCCATTTTTTTCTTGTATAAAGTGGCTTTTCTTCTCAGGAATCACTCCCATCCAAAGAACCATGACAGATGCCATCTGCAGAACAAGGAAATTCTTTCTTGCTGGCTGGTATCTCACTGATAATTCAGGCTCAACTTTCCTTGTGGGCAAAGTTCATTAACAAGTTTTGGGTTTTGCCCCAAAAGATCTTTTTGCCAGCAGATTTTCAATTCAGCATTATATTACTGTATTAGGCCCCCAAAACTTTGAACACTTCTGGAATGGAGTTTGTTTAGCCCCTGAGTCTTACAGTGTACCTCCCTCTGCAGGCAAGAGCCTCTTAGGGAAGAAATGGACCCAGACAGACACCAAGAAAAACATATATAAATTTTTAAAAGTCCTGGCCCAATAGTCTGGTGATAGAAGAGCCTCTGGATAAGGAACTCTCAGAACTGCCTGCTGCTGAGCATTTGGGGTAGGATTGTGACATCTTTGATAAGTTACTGAACTTAGGTCTGGGTCACACGAGCTGGAAAAAGCGGGGGGGAAGCGTGGCTGTTTGCCCCGGAGCATAATAACGAGCGGCCGCCCGATCACACGTCCCGTCGAGGTCCCGTGGTTAGGGGGTGAGGTGCCGATCAAGCAGCACGGCAAAGAAGCGGCGTGGCACGATCACAGCAGCAATTGCTAGGCGCCGCTCCCATGGCAAATGGGTGTTTGTTTTACCGCAGTTTGTGCGCATGTGCTGTTGGGCGTTTTTGCGCAACCTGCGGAGACTTGGGGGGAAAAAACCCCTTGTTTGCAAAGGAACATCGGCGGGCGCCGGATGCCACGGGAGTCCACTGGAAACGCGATCAGACGCCTGCCCTTGCCCCACGGTGTCCGGAAACCAGTACCTTGTAGGTACTAGGTTTTTAGTCCGCATCTTCAGCGGGACACCACGGGATAGCCACGGGAACACTACGCTTCCCAGATGTTGCGGTATGATTGCACCCGGAAAATCCGCCTATCATCCATATCTTTAGCGCGGCAAGTGCTCCGTGTGACCGGGGCCTCAGTCTAGCAAGAAACCACTGTGCGGATCTTTCACTTTCTGACTTCAGTGAGGCAAGGCAAGCCAAACTAAACTGAAGCAGGAAGCCAACAACTGTGCTCTTGAGTGCTTTCAAACTGATCTATGCTGCTGCCAAACCTGTTGGATGACTTTTCACTTTGGCTCCTCCTAAACGTATATAATTAACTAGCAAATGTGAGTAGCTTCTCTGATTCTATCCATTAGAGGGCAGAAATGCTTTCATTGGGAAATTCAGCTAATCAGAACTGATTCTTAAAACCCCAAAGCAAATTATATTTGTGAGATACTGAGCACAAATGAAAGACACAAGCCCTCCCCCTCTTCCCAAAAAGATGAAGAACATGAAATAAGATCAGCAGACGTAAGAGTCATTATGCCAGATTTTTTTCTTCAGGCCTTTTCAGATGGATGCATGGCTATCAACCTGTTCCCACATTAGTGTGCAAAGACATTCTATTCTGACTGACAGGGAAACTTTTCTCTTCACTCTGAGACCAGTTCCTCACTTTGTGAAATGGTCTTCTCTATGAAGCAACATTCAGCATTTCTCCAGATCCCACATTTATCCAATTTCTTTGGGGCGATAATAAAAGACTGAAGAACTTTCTTCAAAAAGAGGAAGAGTGCCTTTTTGGCATTGGATATACATAACAGCCCTGTAAACCTGGGTGGGAAATCATGTTATTACCAGAGGAAAAAGGCACACACCCCCCTTGTGCTCCACAAAATGACATGGAACATTTATATTTTGTGCAAGTTACAATATACATTATGCAACATGATAAAATGAAGCCCTAACAGACAAGTTGGGTATTCATAGCAGATAATGGGATATGCAGTTTGGTAGAAAGATGCAGGTCCCCCTAAGGCCTCAAAAATGCAAGGTTTATTTTCCAGCTACAATTAAGCAAAGACCACACAAAACCCTTTCCCCCGCCCTGACCTGGATAGTCCAGGCAAGCCTGATCTAGTCAGATCTCAGAAGCAAAGCAGGGCCGACCCTGGCAAGTACTCGGAAGGGCTTCCTCCAAGGAATACCAGGGATGGGATGCAGAGCCAGATTACCAAGCCACCTCTCTGAAATGTGTCCTAGCCCCACTAGGGGTCACCAGAAGTCACCATGACTTCCAGGCTCACAAGTGCACACACCTGCGTGCGCACACAACAAATACACAAAACATTCACAGCGTGGCGCACACACAACAAATACACAAAACATTCACAGAAAATAGTTAAAAAAATAAAAAATACTTTTTCCTGCACAAACTCCAATGTAAAGAGCCAGAAGAGCCAGTGCGGTGCAGTTGTTAGAGTGTTGGACTAGGATCTAATAGATCCAGTTTCAGATCCCTACTCTGTCATGAAAGAGCTTGTGGGTGTACTTGGAGCAGTCACATACTCTCAGCCTAACCTACCTCACAGGGCTGTTGTAAGGGTAGGAGGGAGGAGAGGAGAATGATGTACCCTGCTTTAGGTCCCCACGGGGGAGAAATATGGGGTATAACTTAAGCAGTACAATGTATCAGCACTAGCACATTATGAGATTCTTGTTTTATTGTAATTGAATTTTAAACTGTTTTTATGTGAATGAATGGTCATTTACAGACCAATTATGTAAGCCGCCCTGAAGTAAACTGCAGTAAAAAAATAAATAAATGAGGCTGCACAGGAGAAGGTGTTTGTGTTTACTGGAAAGAAGCACAGTCCATGAAGGGATACAAAAGTGTTCTAGTTTCTCCAGTTCATAGTGTGAAAAACCACAAGTACCTTGGACAACTGTCAAAAGAAAAATGTTATGAGGGGTTCAGCATTTCTCATGAGACAAGAAGAAGAAGAAGAAAGAGGAGGAGGAGGAGGAGGAGGAGGAGGAGAAGAAGAAGAGAAGAAG
>NW_015161416.1:90606-102473 GCF_001447785.1 Gekko japonicus | reverse complement strand
AGAAGAAGAAGAAGAAGAAGAAGAAGAAGAAGAAGAAGAAGAAGAAGAGGAGGAGGAGGAGATTGGATTTATACCCCGCCCTTCACTACCCAAAGGTGTCTCCGAGCATCTTACAAACTCCTTTCCATTCCCCTCCCCACAACAGACACCCTGTGAGGTAAGTGGGGCTGAGAGAACTCTTGACAGAAACTGCTCTTTTTCAAGGACAGCTGTGCCAGAGTTATGGCTTGCCCAAGGTCATCCAGCCAGGTGCAAGTGGAGGAGTGGGGAATCAAACCCGGTTCTCCCAGATTAGAGTCCGTGCACTTAACCACTACACCAAACTGGAATGCATCCAGGCCCATCTCATTAGAAATAGAAGGGCTCCGTCAACCCCATGGAATAGGAGATGAAACCTCAAGCCCCTTTTTATTCCTCTTCTGTCAGCATCTCCCTCATTCCAACAAGACTTGGGTATTTTGCCTCCTGGCCCTCAGATATAGACTGTGGTCACACACACTAAATAATCCACTTTCAATCCACTTTCAGGGCACTTTGCAACTGGATTTTACTGTGTGAGCTGGCAAAATCCAATTGGAAAGTGCATTGAAAGTGGATTATTTAGTGTGTGTGACCGCAGCCACAATCTTTTTTCCCCACTAAGGCCGGAACACTTTGGGGCTGAATCTCAGAAAGGTGCAATTCCAAGAGAAATCTGCATGTTTAAACTGCAAGTAGAGCAGAGATTTCACTACGGAAGCGTCACTGCCATCATGAACATTAATATTCCTACATGAAGGCAGTGCAAGCTTGCACTTTTAGTTTCCATGCTCCCTGCACGATAAAAGGCTTTGGGGGAGGCATTGTACTGCATTTGCTACATAGCCCTCACTGTTGCAGTCATCATAAAGAAGCAACTCTAAATCCAAGCAGCCCAAACTACGTTTGAACCATAGCAGGCAACACGCTACCAGCAGTGGACAAATCCTATTTATTTCCATTAATGCTAGTGCTGAATTTCTAAAACAGTGGGTACCATGGAAAGGAAACCCACATTTTTGGAAGTACTTCTACATAAACTCAGATGCACAAAAATAATTAGCGATTTCTCACTGCTAAACCAAGACTCTGTGTATGCTTAGAAACACTACCTTCTTTTATCCTCTGGTTGATTCTAGGCACTAGAAAGATGTCTGAGGGTTAAGCCAGAACTTTTCTTCCATGCACCATCCTCAAAGTCTGAAGTCTGCTCTCCCTATTCTCCCCAGTTTGGTGTAGTGGTTAAGTGTGTGGACTCTAATCTGAGAGAACCGGGTTTGATTCCCCACTCCTCCACTTGCACTTGGCTGGATGGCCTTGGGCAAGCCATAGTTCTGATAAGAGCTGTTCTTGAAAAAAGAGCAGTTTCTGTCAGAGCTACCTCACAGGGTGTCTGCTGTGGGGAGGGGAAGAGAAAGGAGTTTGTAAGCCACTCTGAGACACCTTTAGGTAGTGAAGGGCAGAGTATAAATCCAATCTCTTCTTCTTCTTTTATACCTTGAGGATAACATCCACATTCTGCATTGCCATTTGCCCATGCCACTAGGTCTACTCAAGTGTCCCTCCTTTTCTTTCTGCCTTGAGAAAGACAGGAGCGCTCCATCTATGAACTCCAGCTGCTTAATGTGCCTCTCGTAGGACCAGCAAGAAACATCAGTTTAAACATCAATGTAACCACAAAAGAAAGCTTTCCCTCTTTAGAAGACTTTTAAGCAAGGAGAAGCGGGCGTATAATTCTAGAAACTCCTGTTGGGGTTTGACTTTGGTGGAAAAAAGGATGTAAATGACTGGTAGTTATTATACTGAATGAATTGCTTATTATTGTTGATATTGCACATAAGGATACCTGTTTTAGGATATTATAAACAGCACACAATGCACTTTATAAGATGGAACAAATAGAACACATTAATTTATAAAAATAGATTTTTGCAGTGTGTATATTTATTGTTTGACTCCTCTAACTGCAGCTCGGGTTGCTAAAACCTCCCGTTGGGGCCTGGAGATCTCCTGGAATTACAATAGATCTCCAGATGACAGAGATCAGTTCCCCTGGAGAAAACGGCAGCTTTGGAGGGTGGACTCCATGGGCATTGTACTCTGATGAAGTCCCTCCCTGCTCCAAAGCCCCACACTCCCCAGGCCCCACCCCCCCACCCCCCAAATCTCCAGGTATTTCTCCACCCAGAGCTGGCAACCCTATGCTGATGTGAGGTCAGCTTACAAATCTAGGAATGGCATCACTTGGAGGCTCTTTGCAAATTCACAGATTTTAGATTTCAACAACTGCCAGTAAAGAAGAAAGAATGCAACATTCTGTCACTCTGTATTCCACAGACTTTCCCTGCTTCTTCAACCAGCTTCCAGCTAACTCCAACACTCTTCAGTACTGCTCCCTATCCCAAACAGTCTGAGGACACTGACAATCCATACCTGGCAGTAGTTCTGGGTTAAGGTGTTCTCTGGCGAAGGTTTGTTGCGGGTCTGTCCTTCCTGCTGGCTGCAGTCCAGCTGGATGAGGCTTTTGCATTCCTGATGGCAGGTGTACTTGCAGTCTAGGCAGGAGGAACAAATGGAACAAAATGAGGGCAAGGGCTGAATAGTGAAGCACCCTGTTCTTTCCATCTGTGTTTCTGGCAGCTCCAATAACAGAGAAGACACAGGGGGAGACCAGCGATGGGGCAATGCATCTAACATTAGAGACTTATTTGTGGTCCACCTTTCTCACAGGGACTCAAGGCAGATTACACAGAGTGAGTCAGTACAATCAACAAAATGGGACATTCAGTAACCAGTGCGTTAGCATTTTAGAAGTCTGGAACCACCAGAAAGAACCGAAGCATAGCATAAATATTAACATGACACATTAACTGGTGCACAAATTACATAATAAGAGCCTACTAATAGTAAGCTATATACAGTGTATAAACCACACTCTCTAATAATTTACCCAAATAAGTCTGTGAACTTAATCCCCAGACTACATAAATAGGGTTTCTAAACCACTTACATGGAAATGCAAAAGGGAAGTGGAATCACCTCATGAATATACCTTCAAACCTCTAGACAGAGATCATGACAACCCACCATACACACACATACAGTACTCAGCTACACATGAAGAAGTCACTACTTGTGTGTGTAAAGTGCCGTCACGTCACAGCTGATTTATGGCAACCCCAGCAGGGGGCTTTCAAGGCAAGTGAGAAGCAGAGGTGGTTTGCCATTGCCTTCCTCAGCAGAGTCTTCCTTGGTGGTCTCCTTTCCAGGTACCAACCCTGCTTAGCTTCTGAGGTCTGACGAGATTGGGCTATACCATGTTGCCTTCCCTCCCAGTCACTTTGTAGGGCTGTACAAATATGGCCTCTTGTTATTATTTTTCTTTTTGGTATACTGCTGTGGTGAACCTTTTTATCCTGCTCCAGTTTTGCTGCTTTTTCCAATTTGTTTGTCTCTTTTAGGGTATTCACACTCAACTAACGCAAAAATAACACAGGAAAATGTCTTAACAAAATATCACAAGAAAATAAAGACTCACAGTTCAATTTCTGTAAGGGAGAGACAAACACTCTCAAAATGAGGATTTTCAAATAAAATCAGCAAGTTTCACAGCATCCCTACAATTATAGTACCTACCAATAATGATGCAGAAAGTCATAACTTTCCTTTATGGGAATCACCAAATAACTAACACATTATGTGGATAATTATTTTTAAGAGGCTTAACCATCCACTTGCTTATTGCCATCACACTGAGAGCTGCAAACAGATAGATGGTTCCTAGAGATAAAATGTGTTCAATAAGAAAGAATATAGGAAAATATAGAATAATCCAAGGTACAAATTAAAATTTTATTCCAGCATAATTGATGTATTAATTGATGGCAGCCCATTTTTGTCAGATGAAAAAGGTGAATCCTCATAATGCAGTTATTTTATGTAGGGATATTTTTGAAAAAGTGGAGTCAAGAAACTACAAAATGCAGAAAGTTAATGGTAAAATACAATTATGTAAAACTAGGGAAAAGGCCCGTTGTGGAAATAAATACAACAAGCTCTAGAAAGAGGTTCTGGGCGGGTGCCCCGGCCTTGGACACTCAGTGACAATTTGCAGTGACGACCTCAGTAGGGTATAATGACACTGAGTCCACCATTTTCTCCAGAGGAACTGATCTCTGCTACCTAAAGAACAGTTGTAATTTTGAGTGATCTCCAGCCCTCACCTGGGGATTAGCAACGATGGTTCCCCAGAAGGGAATGGTTGGTTTGGAGGGTGGAGCCTATGGCTTTGTACCTGTCCGAGGTCCCACGCCTCCTGAAAACTCACCCTCTCCAGGCTCCATCCCTCACATCTCCAGGAATTTCCCACCTGGAGTTGGAAACCCTATCTCCTGCCCATCAACCTACCTTTATTTCCCCCTCACTCTTCAGCTTTCCACCCCCTACACACCTGCAGCCTCTCCCGTGCTCTGAAGCCCTGACTGCTACGTCACACTGGCTGTCATACGGGGGCCACCTCAGCAGCATATAAGGATACAGAGCCCACCATTTTCTCCAGGGGAACTGATCTCTGCCATCTGGAAAGCAGTTGTAATTCTGAGTGATCTCCAGTCCTCACTTGGAGATTGGACACATTTTACCTCAGAACAGAAAACTGTTTAGAATGTTAGAGGCAAAAGCCGATCAAGTCACATATGCAAACGACCTCTGTGTTCCGAGGCAAAGGCCAATGAGGCTGCATATGCAAATAACCTCTGTGTTTTGACTGGCTATGGGGGGGAGAGGAACAGCAAACTGTTTAGAATGTTGGAGGCGAGACTCAAGCAATGCAGCCAGTGGATAGGGACAGATTCTGAGTGACACACCAGGGTGACAACGAATTCCGGAGCGTGTGGAATGTTCTAGAGAAGTGCCACCACCAGGGCTATTTTTGGGCAGGAACGCACAGGAACGGAGTTCCGGCTGGCTCCCAAGTTGGCCATGCCCAGCAGGAACTCATTAGCATAATAGGCCACACCCAACAGCAGGAACCCATTAGGATTGGCTACATTAGGGGTATGTGGTCTAACATGCAAAGGAGCTCCTGCTACAAAAAAAGGCCCTGGGTTTGACAACAAACAAGGTAAACAGAATAACAAGCGAAAGGTGGGTGTGGCTGGATAACCACACTTCTGGTAACATGTGGGTGTGGCCTAATGTGCTATGCTGTCAGGGTTGTGGCCCAATATGCTAATGAGTCCCTGCTGTTGGGTGTGGCCTATTATGCTAATGAGTTCCTGCTCGGCTTTTTCTACAAAAAGAGCCCTGGCCACCACCATTCGGCTTTTATATATAAGGGAGATTCAAACCTTACCAAGCAAAATGCAGAAACCATTTGTTAATTACATTAAACTAGTTAGGGCCTGCAATGACTCAGAAGTCCTAAGTTTTTGCTCAAGACAGGAGAGGAGGCAGTCTGAAACCATTACAGTTGTTTAATTAGCCAGCATAATAATGAAGAACTGTTTTTCCTGATTAAATTTGAATTTTACATGATTGCATTTCACCCTGTACTTCTTGCTTTTCATAAGCCTGCTATTTCATTTTTTTTAATAATACCTCTACATAAAATGACTGCACAGTAAGAACCTACTCATTGCACATGAAGAAGCACATAAAAACCTCACGCTGGGATAGAATGTTGTTAGTCTTTAAGGTGCCACAAGACTCCTGGTTACCTTTTATACAACACAGCTCCCCCTCCGGGATCAGTATCAAGAGTCTTTGAGCATGGAAAGGTTTTGAGTAAAACTAGCTGCTTTGCTCTGCAGACTGATTTTAACGATCCCAAAACAGGGCCTCCATTTTATTCTTCCGTTTTTCTGTTATGCACCAGACCAGCCAAAATCAAACGGGAGCGGCTAAACCCAGGATGATCCCCATCATCACTATGGCATTTTAAAAGGAGGAAGCAGTGTCACCTGCATTTCCGACACACACACTGATGGAAACGAGAGATCAGTGGAACCAGGGCTATTTTTGGGCAGGAACGCACAGGAACGGAGTTCCGGCTGGCTTCAGAGTTGGCCACACCCACTACAGCCAAAACCTCTGTGTGCCTGGCTACAGAGGGAAGGCCTGGAGAGCGACCCCCAGGGCAACTCCGAGGCAGGGGAGCCGGGGGGGCTGGAGGATTGGAGAGGCTTTTAAATGCCTCCTCCTGCCTGTCCAAGAGCCCGCTTGCCTGGGCGCCCCACAGCCATGGGGCGCCCACGGAAGCCAAGGGAAGGCAGTTTAAACTGACTTCCCTCCCTTCCAAGGGCCGGCTTGCCTGGGCAAGCCAAGGGAAGGCATAGGGGTGTGGCCTAATATGTTAATGTGCTGTGCTGTCAGGGATGTGGCCTAATATACTAATGCATTTCTGCTGTTGGATGTGGCCTATTATGCTAATGAGTTCCTGCTGGGCTTTTTCTACAAAAAAAGCCCTGAGTAGAACCCATGCTAGGCATTTAAGGATTGCTAGTGCATGTGTGCACGTGTGTGTGTTGATTTCAAATTAATTTCTCAGCAGCTAAACACTTTGAAGTTAGAGAGTTGAACTGCTAGGCAAGGCTCTCACTATGAGCAGAGCTCTGCCCAACATACTGTCCCCAACAAAATTTCTTAGTTGTGCACTGCACTTAAACAAATTTAAAGCATCTACCATTTTCATGCCCGTGGCCTCAGCTGCCTTCACAATGTCATCAAAATTCATGACTGCAGAAATAAAACCTTTATTCCTTTTATGCTAAGAGGCTATGCTAAGGACTCAAATGGTTTGCAATTACAATACTGGAGATGCAACTGTTAGAAAGAAGGGAAGAGGTAGAGAAATCAATAAACCCAAAAAGCCTGCAAAGCACTGTAATTAAAAATGAAAATGTAAAGGCAGCTGGCTGCAGTATACGAGGGCCATTAAATGAGGCTTTCAAGGGAATACCAGGCCATTCCCTTCTCACGCACAAGTGATAACTGATGGAGATGGGGTAATTCTGTAATGTTATTGCTGCAGGTAACATGGGATCTTTCAGAGTGCAATGGGCACCTTTAAAAATGGATTGTCGTGGAAGAGACACAAACTGTCTCACTCAACATGGTTATTTAAGCAGTATTCACACAATAGCATAAAATTCAACTATTTTGCAAAGTAATAACTCTTGGGCTACAGTGTTAAACATACCAACAGAAACAAAGTTATAATTAGTTCAATAGAATATAATTTCAAGTGGGGGGGGAATCAAATTTAGGTAGTTAAACTGTTTATATCTACAGAGCCAAAGTACGTAAAAGTAGAGAGAGAAGTGCGGTGTGCACATACTTGGCCCTCATTTTGCCTCTCTCTCTCCCATGTGTAGAATAAAAGCAGAAAAGCACATTGAGGGTCACACAGAAGGAAACAGGAGTCCAGTGGCACCTGTAAAGATTAAGGCCCTTTCTGCACCTCAGTGTTGCTGCTGTTACCCCAGGAGTTGAGTCCCCAGTTGATGTGCCTCTGACTTTACAGCAACCCTTCCACAAAAAGGCATTTATTGGGGGGGATTTTTTCTTGAATTTGAATCCAACCTTCCCCACAGGGTTGCCAAGTCGTACCTTCATCTGGAGCGGTTGACTCCTGGTTCGCTCCCGGAGAGCACACGCGTGCGCAAAGCGCACCGCATCCACATCACCCGGAAGTGACGTGACCATGCCGGGCACGCTGGGGGCAGGGCCACGACCATCTGAGGGAAAACCATAGAGTTTTCCCTCGGATGACCGTGGCCCCACCCCCGGCGTGGCCACGTCACTTCCGGGTGACGTGCACATTGCATACTTTGGGGGTGGGGTTCCCCCCAGGGCCCGATCCGCCGGAAGCGGGGAATGGGCCTCTGGGGCGGGGGTTTCCCCGCCCCCCAGGGGAACATGGCAAGCCTACTTCCCCGTGTCAGCACTTCCTTTGAATAGGGGTTGTGTGGCCGAATCATCATGTACTTCATCAGCGACGGAACCTCCTTTTTTGCACATGTGCAGTAATGTTATAACATCATAGCATTGTAAAAAAAGGCTGACTGCATCATGGGGAACAACGTGGTTGCTGCCATTTCAAAGGTCCCCTGCTCCTCCATAGTCACCATTGCCAACTAAGAAAATGGCTGGCAATCATTGAACTGGATACACCAATTCATAACAGTTTGAACCCCTACTGTGTCTCGGAAGCTTGATGGGTGACACATACTCAGTTTAGCATACCTCACAAGCTTCCTGTGAGGATACAATGGAGAAGAGGAGAAAAAGGTCAGCTACTTTGGGTCTCCACCTGAGAAAGCTGGGGTATTATTGTGATATTATATGCATAGCAGCATAACAGCACATTAACCACCAAAGAACTGGCTAGAATACTACTGTCTCACTTTCATTTTCAGTGTCTGGCCCTTATTTTCCATGAAAAATATGTAGATTTACAAGGCAGTTGGCAGAGAAGAAGAAGAAGAGGAGATTGGATTTATACCCCGCCCTTCACTACCCAAAGGTGTCTCAGAGCGGCTTACAAACTCCTTTCCCTTCCCCTCCCCACAACAGACACCCTGTGAGGTAGGTGGGGCTGAGAGAGCGCTGACAGAAACTGCTCTTTTTCAAGGACAGCTCTTATCAGAACTACGGCTTGCCCAAGGTCATCCAACCAGGTGCAAGTGGAGGAGTGGGGAATCAAACCCGGTTCTCCCAGATTAGAGTCCGCGCACTTAACCACTACACCAAACTGAGTACCAGGGGGTTCGGCTGCATGCATGGGAAGTAGGATTACCACCCTGCCAGTGTGCAACATCTCCAGAAATGCAGGCAATGGTTCTCACCACAAGACATCTGCATGGCTGAGGCACACACCCTGGAATTCTGTCACCCCAGGCATTTGCTTAGCTTATCTCTGCGGCTGGGCCACCCCGAGGTCAAAAATAATCACTGGAAGCTTTCTCTTAAGAGCTGGTAGCTATAGATGTGAGGAGGAAGGCTAAGACAACCCCACCATTCCAGGGGCAACAGCCTCCCTCCTAGAGAGACCCACACAGAGAATGAGAAAAAAGGTTTCTATGCAGAACTTTGCAGACTTTCTACTACCTTTTGCCTCTATTGGTCTTTCGCATGAGGAACAAAATCCAAACTGGTGCCAGTAACCTTTAAAGCTAGCTTCCTGACTGATGCCAAGACCAGAGCACTTGAACAATGAGGGAGGAAGGAATACTTCACATATTTATCTTGAAAACCATGGCTCCTTTCAGCTACATAAAGCAACCAATCCAGGAAATAGCTGTGAATCAGAGATGCTGAAATCCTGCAGGGCAAAGGCATTAGCAACCTCAGGAGAGAGGGACAGGTAATTTATCTTTTAACATTTACCCAGTATAAGATGCTTATCATATTTGTATTTAGGGTGATTTTATTTAAATATGCTGGAAGGAAAGTACAACATGATCCTTTATTTAAATGAAGAAAAATCTGAGGAACTCAACAAGAAGTATGGTAATGGTTGTGCATAAGCATCTAGACATAAGAGCAATTATTTAAATAAAGGATTATTTGCATCAAATTTGAGGGTTTACAGAATAAATCCACCTGCTGTGATACAGTACGGGAGACCAAGACTGCATTTTGGAAACTGGGCCTTTGATAACACTGTGAACTGTTTATCATACTGGACAAAGTGAATAATGCACAGCATAATTGGTAAAAGCTTTGCACAAGGCCTTAAGCATGTGCAAGATTTGATCCCACCATCCCATGTTATATCATAGATTTTGCAAACTTGGATTTCAAAAGTTGCCTAATTTGCCCTGACCTGGATAGCCCAGGCAAGCCCAATCTCATCGGATTTCAAAAGCTAAGCAGGGTCGATGGTGGCAAGTACTTGAATGGGAGATCTCCTTGATATACCAGAGGCAGGAGGCAGAGGCAGGCTTTATTCAGCCCCCTCTCTGAATACCCTCCAGGCCCCAGTAGGGGTCAGTCACCAGAGGTCACCATGACTTCCAGGTACACACACTCACACACACACACATAAAAATTACAAAAACATACAAAAAAAGTTGCCTACTTTGAACAGAGGAGAAACTCACAGAAACACATATCTCGAAGGAACCTCAAGGGTCATCTAGTCCAACCCCCTGCACAACACAAGGAGATTCACAACTATCCCCCACTTCCCAGTGACCCCTGCTCTGTGCCCAGAGGAAGGGAAAAAAAACCTCCAGGATCCCTGGCTAGTCTGGCCTGGAGGAAAATTCCTTCCTGACCCCAAAGTGATGATTGGCATTACCCTGGGCATATAAGAAAGGGCCAAAAGAGCTGAGCACTGACTCATCCCTTCCTGCCCTCCCTTCTTGGCTTATTCAGAAATACAGTTAAACCAAGGTTTAACTGAATCATGGTTAGTGCAATCATCTGAACGCAGGTCACTCCGCTAACTGTACTCAGTTGTTCAGTCGCACAGTCGAGTCCGACTTTTCACGACCCCATGGACCACATCATGCCAGGCCCTCCTGTCTTCCATCGTGCTCTGGAGTTTGCTTAATTTCATGTTCGTTGCCTCGATAACACTGTCTAACCATGTCATCCTTTCCCGTCCCTTTCTTCTATGACCTTCAACAGAAAACTACAAATGTATTCACAGTGGCAGTGGAGTTGGCAGTTTCCTTGTACCTTCCTTGCCACAGCCCCCCTGCCTCCATGACCACCATACACTTGCCCTGACACTGCAGGGCTTTTTTTGGGGGAGGGGGGGACTCTTAATTGGCAACTGCTAGATCACTACAGCACAATAATTAGATATCGCCGCAATCTACAAGCTCCTCTGAATTCCCAGCCCCATTTTAAAATAGTAAACGTTTCGTACAGAGACCTGGCTAGCATCCCACCCTGCACTGGGGAGCTCAACAAAGAGCAGAGAGTTGCTGCATCATCAACTCCTTGACAACATGGCAAGCAGCTATAGATTCAATTCGAGCCGTTCTTGACAACAGTCTAAGAAATGCATGAAGTGGCATCAGGGAACAAGTGAGGATATCCATGTTCAAACCTCATGTGAAATCATAGTAGACCAGCTGGGGATAATAAACTGGCTTCAGATCCTGGTTTGAGGTATCCCTAACCAAACATATCCAGCAATCTATCAATGGAAAGTGCTGAAAGTCACGAATCTCCCCCCACCCCACACACACGCAGTGCCTTCTAATCTTGGCAAAGTTGATTCACAGGGTTGTGGTGGGCCCCTTGTGATCAGCTACTAGGTCAGTGGGCTGAAGTGAAATGGGCAAAATGGGCAAAATCAACTTTCCACAGGGTCAGAAGGAAAGGCTGGGAGTGAGGAGAAGAGCCAGGATCCTTGCATGAGCAGACTGCTGGATCCAACCCAGATAGAGGGATGCCATGAGTTTGGACAATCAGCTAATTATTGGCCCCGGTCACACTAGGGGGAAAGGCACAGCTGAAGTGCGGCTTTTTAGAGCCACATCAAAAGAGAAGCGCGGCTGCGGGATCAGACAGATCCCCCCAGCCGCCGTGCAGTTCCTCCCCAGCATGATCAGATGCCGGGGGGAAGCCATGGACCGGAGAGCGAGGCAAGCCCGCTGCACATGGGTGTGCATGCGCAGTTCGGCAGGACCTCGCATGCTGCGGGTGAAACGGGCGTGTCAGCGATCAGACGCCCGCCCGTGCTGCGCGGCAACCGGTAGGTAATGCTGTTTTGCTACTACCTTTTTGAGCCGCGTCTTCGCCCAGAAGGGATGGATCGGGGACGGGGACGCGCTGCTTCCCAGATGTTGTGGTATGATCCTGCCCGCTTTTTAAAAATTTTCATTTATTAT
>NW_015161416.1:62659-89506 GCF_001447785.1 Gekko japonicus | reverse complement strand
ATGCCCCCTTGTTTCAAAGGTCGAGACATAGTAGTTTTATTTACTCGGGGTTGCTTATTTGACCATATAAATGCATCAAAATCTTTCTGCCATGTCTTTATTTGGCAATCTGTAATAGAACATGGAATTGTTCTGAAAAAATACAAATATTTTGGCAGAATAAAAGACCGAATTATGCTAATTCGGTCCATCCAGGAAAACATTTTTGTGGACCATGTACTCAGCTGAATTTTAGTAGTTTTATGAAGATCCGAGAAATTGGTCTGTATAATATCAACATTGCCAATCGGAATTTTAATGCCCAAATAATGTAAATACTGTTTCGCCCATTGGTAGGAAAAACGCAGTTCAATATTTTGCTTTGTTGGAGTATTTAATCGAATAGGGTAGATTAGAGATTTGGTCTGATTTACAATCAGCCCTGCAACCAAGCCAAAACTGTCTAAAGCATGTTGTATAGCTACTAGGGATTTAAGCGGAGAAGAAACATAGAGAATAACATCATCAGCGTAAAGACTAAGCTTAAATTCTTTGCTGGATACTGAAATAACAACAAAATTAGGATCAGTCCTTAATATATGAGCTAATGGCTCCATTGCTAAAATAAATAAAATTGGGGACAAGGGACACCCTTGCCGGGTGCCTCTTTGCATTAACAATTCTCCTGTAGCGGCACCGTTAAACAAAATAGTTGCTTTTGGTGTATCATATATTGCCTTGATGGCATTACCAAACATAGGACCAAAATTCATAAATTTTAACAAGGTTTCTAAATATTTGAATTCGAGCGAGTCAAAGGCTTTATGAATGTCTAATGATAGCAATAGAGTATCCTGGTGTTGATTCTGTTTCCCAAAATGAATCAAATTAAGTGTCTTACGAATATTATCCGAAATATCTCTTTCTGGAAGGAATCCAGCTTGATCGGAGTGGATGTAATCTCCTATTATTTGCTGCATACGCCTGGCCAACATATCAGTGAATAACTTATAATCATTATTCAATAATGATATAGGGCGTAGGGAAGCTGGATCAGAAGGATCTTTCCCTTTCTTTGGTATTAAAATTACGTTCGCCTTACTCCATGTTTCTGGTACTCTCTTCAGGTAAATTCCCAGAAACATCCTGCCCGCTTGATGCACCCCCAATCTGTCCCTCCTGTGGGGCAAATCCTCCCATGTGACCGGGGCCACTGTTGGCTTAATTAAACTATGGGTTTGTGTGGGATCTGAAATGAAGCAAAGCTGTCCACAGGACTCTCTGGATTATAGTCTCTATACAGCTATGAAAAGGCTGCTCACAATCTAAACTTAAAATTATCAGCACATTAGTATGCACAGGCCTTCAACTCCCACCTATATAATGGACATCGCACTGCATGCAGTCTGTGAAGTATAGTATAGCAGATGTGTTTTTCCTCTCCCCAGCCCTTTTCTTTTTACAAAGAAAGCTAACCTGCCAGCAAAGCTTTCAGACATGAACATGTGACACTGATGTGGATGCAAGTTATGTTTTTTTCTTTTCGATCTCAGCACTTCTGCAAAGTACGTGGATCCAAGCAGTGGCTTCCTTTTCAATATTAATGAGACAAGTTCTCGTTTATGCAAGGGGTGGGGAGGGTATGGTTCTGGACAGGTAGCAGCAAGACATGGGGGGCTAATAGACATTTGCCCCAAAACCAGGAAGACCTGCCACGTGTTTTGGGAAGAAAAGAGCCTCAATTCCAGATGTGAAAGTCCTCCATTATTTGAGAATCTTATAAATTAAAAATACTGCATTGCTGTTGCAGTCTGCTTCTTCCTCTCTCTTCCATATGCATGCCATTATGCATTATTCATCTCTTTGTGTAACAAATGCTGAGTTTTACAGTACAAGAGAGACTGGCAAAAAAAGAGTTCCAGATAAATAAAATGGATGCTGAGGCTCTGCATGTGCAATCCCCAAGTCAAGCAATAAAAATGTTTCAAGCTTACATACTCAAAACAACTCAGTTACACTCACATGACCTTCCCAGCCTTCACCCAACATTAACGACTTTTCTTTTTAGAAAGTACAGGAAACACATAGCAACAGTCCTCCCATCATCACATTGATCTGAAATATCCAACTCCTCTAAAAGCTCACTGATCAGGGTGACTCTGAAGCAAACCTAAGACAGATCTCATAGGTACCACTTCCAAATGCCCTTCATCCTTCCTCCAGCTGCTGTTGTGCATGGGTGGGTGTCAGAACCCACAGCTAACAATGAAGTACACGCATTCAGGAACGGTTATACTTTTATTGCAAAGCTATAGATGCAGTAACATAGGCACTGTTAAGAATGGCCACAGCCAGTAGAGCATAATAGGATATAGGGTTTTCGTATGCTCCCCCCCCCCTGGCATTGGCCAATTAGGCACCCTCCCGCACGCGGGATAAGTCAGGCAACCGTTAGGTGGCTAAAGCTGAAAACTCAGGAGTCTCCCATGGTACATAGGAACTCTCCAGACAACACACCCTCCTCCTGCACATCTGTAGAGATAAGCGTTTCAGCAAAGGCATAACAGCAGGGATAGGAATGCAATAGCAATTAACAAGACACAGACCCCCATGGCAGCATAGCTGATAGTGGGAGACGGAAACACGATTCTAAATTTAAAAAAAAAAACAGATTAACTGATGGCAATGTAAAGAATGCAGGTTTACATGTCAACTTCCCTGAGTTTTGTGTGTCACCTGTGGACAGATGAGCCCTATATGAAACATTTTTAATCCTTTGCTCATTTTTCACCCACAGGTCAGACAGGCTTCTGCACATTTTTACTTCTCCTCCCACAGTATGGGGGGGGGGGGCATAAGCCTTGTCAATTCACCAAGGGAGCTTTCCTTCACCTCTCCCTTCTCTGTTGTCTGATGAAACTGACAAGGTAAGAGCAAAGCCTTATCGGTTTCATCACTGCTAGGAGAACCACAAAGGCTCCTATTGAGAGAGAAAGCTGGAATGCCTTTAGCACAACACACAAACAATGCCAGTCCCTTCCCTGACCACACTCTGGATTGGACCTACCAAAGCATTTCTGCAGACGGAAGGATTTCCATTCACAGAACATGAGTTGCTCACCATTCCCCTTCCTGCTGCAGCCCCCAGGTGCTGCTTCTGCGGGTCAGGGGACCCCCAGAAATAGCATTTTGGGAAACATTTGGGGCTGCAGTGGGAAGGGGAAGGGGAGAAAGTCCCTGGTCTCTGGACAGAAATCCTTCCATCTGTGGACAAGTGAATCTACATCTTTATCTTCGTACCACAGAAACTTCAATAAGCACAAAAGGTGGTGCTTTGTTCATCCCCTTGTCTTCACCTCCTATCGCTTGTAAGGCATATAAAAAATACAAACAGCCCAAAGCTACTTACTCTATAGATTTATGGGAGCCAGACCTCTGGCTGCCTTTACCAAATTTACTATCTGGTCGTTTCTCTACTTTGCTTTTATGTCTATCAAAGCATTTAGAGCAGGGATGTGCAAACTCTTCCCCATAATTTCCTTCTCATTGGAAACCACCCTGCATGTTCAAGACACTTTTCTGCAAAGTCAGATGTGAAATTTCCCTAAAGGCAAAGATTTTTCAAGCAGTTATGTCTGGCTGGACCCTAGCATTAAGGCCTATTGTTCCTCAATCTTTTAAAAGCACAAATATGATTTTTTTTAAAATGTGGGGAGTGCACACTATATTTTCTCTTTAATTTTCTAAGAAGTTTTTTTTTTTTTTGAGATTTTTGAGAATGAGTGGGAAGGGGAAGTGGTTTCATTATGCAATTCAAAACTCTGATCAGCTTTCAAGTCAGTTCCCAATCAATGTCAGTTCCCAAACTAATGTCAGTTCCCAATCAAACCCTGTGCAGGGCAGGATTTGCTAGTGATTAAATCAGACATTTGTACATGTTTGTTTGGCTTGTAGCTGTGGTGTTGTGTGCACCCCATTTTAAATACATATCTGGTTAGTTTATTTAGGACATTTTTATTCTGTTCTTCCCCTAAGGAACTCATGATGCTACACATTATTCTCCCTGCCTTCATTTTATCTTCACAACAACCCTGTGAGGCAGGCTAAGTTGAAAGTGTGTGACAGGCCCAAGGTCACCCAGCAAGCTTCATGTCAGAATTGGCATTTTAACCTGGGTCTCCCAGATCCTAGTATGGCACCTTAAGCACTACATAACATTAAATGGACCTGTGGAGCAATAAGTGAAATGCTTCTGAGGATGTGGCATGTCAGCTCCCTCATGATTACAGAGATGTAGTATGTGGCATAAATTTATTACTGACCAGCTCAGAATCTCTGATTTAAATTGAAGTTTTGTAAACCTCCAGACCAAATTAATGGAGCTTTTACTTTATTCTTATACAACCCTCCCCCCACACAATGACCAGAATCAACACATACCCAAATCTTAAAGCAATATAGTGCTAATCTCCATGACTCCACTCTGGCATACCAAGAATTAGTCATGCTCAATTATCCAAGTGTTCAGCTCACAGTCTGCCCACTGGTATGTGATCAGGGACCTAGTCCAATGAGTCCAAACAAATTCAGATATGTCCAGTCAGCACATTTACAGAGCTTCCTTGAATGATCTCACTGCTTTCTCATAGCTGCAGCTCCCTTTCAACCATTTACAACTGTCACCACCTCCACTTTTTAAATGACATATAGTGAATCTTTTTTGAGTTGAAACTTACTACTTAGGCGTCTCTATGTGCCTTCAGTACCTGTCTACGAACTCTTAATCTTGTGATTAGTTATTGAATAGATGCTTTTGACTGCTCAGGCACAAAATTTAGCCAATGCAATCTGGAAGACATTGTATTCTTAAAGGATTTATCCCATGTGTAGGCACAAAGGGCAAACAATTCCATGCTCTGCACATGTTGGTCTATTTAATGACTCCAGGATATACATGCCTCTTCTCCAGTAAGTTGCAGTGATTTAACAAAATAAATTGCAAGCTAACGCAACCTGGCCCTGTAGCACAAGTGGCTACTGTGCAGGTGCAAAGGTGCTTGGCATGGTTTTTTGAGAAAAACTTTGCTAAGGAACATTAAGGAAACCTGACGAGGAGGCTGCCTTGCACATAATCAAGAGATTTCCAAGCAAGGTGATTGTGTCCATGTTGAGCACAGCATGCCTTTATGGGATTTCCCTGAACAGTCTTAGGGTCAAACTAAGCGAATGGATTTCTCAACATATATTTTAAGACTTCAGAAAAGCTGTGGGATAGGATTGCATAATAAAACAGGAGTCTAGGGGCTCCTATAAAACTAACAAGATTACTCAATTTTAAGATTTCTTTGTCAGCTAGAAATCAGTTCATCATAATGCATCTGATAACATTAGCTCTGACTCACAAAAGCTTATCTCCCTTATAAATAAAAGCCGAATGGTGGTGGCCCTTCTCTAGAACATTCCACACGTTCCAAAATCAGTTCGCTCTCTGATCTGTCATTCAGAGGGTCTCCCTATCCACTGGCTGCTTTGCCTGAGTCCTGCCTCCAACATTCTAAACATTTTGCTCTTCCTCTCCCCCCCCCATAACCAGTCAGAACACAGAGGTCATTTGCATATTGCTGCTGAGGTGGCCCCCGTATGACAGCCAATGTGCCGTAGCAGTCAGGGCTTCAGAGCACGGGAAAGGCTGCGGGTGTGTGAGGGGTGGAAAGCTGAAGAGTGAGGGGGAAATAAAGGTAGGTTGATGATTGGCTGGGAAGAATAGGGTTGCCAACTCCAGGTGGGAAATTCCTGGAGATGTGAGGGATGGAGCCTGGAGAGGGTGAGGTTTCAGGAGGCGTGGGACCTCGGACAGGTACAAAGCCATAGACTCCACCCTCCAAACCAACTATTCCCTTCTGGGGAACCATCGTTGCCAATCTCCAGGTGAGGACTGGAGATCACTCAAAATTACAACTGTTCTTTAGGTAGCAGAGATCAGTTCCTCTGAAGAAAATGGTCGACTCAGTGTCATTATACCCTGCTGAGGTCGCCACAGCAAATTGACACTGAGTGTCCAAGGCCCGCCAAGCACCCGCCCAGAGCCTCTTTCTAGAGGCTGTTGTATTTATTTCCACAACGGGCCTTTTTCCTAGTACTGGAATAAATATTAGTTCTGAAAGTGCCACTGCAGTCCTGTTTTATTTTGCTCTTGGAACAGACTTTTTAATATTTTGTATAAGTGGAAACCCTTGCAATTAAGCACATGTTGGGGTTTTTTTAAGTATCTGTGACTTGAAAATTATGAGGAAAAGTTATTCCCTAACGCTAACTGCATTAGCGTATGAATGAAAAAGCTGGGGAAATCCTGCTTTCACAGACACCATAACTGTTCAGGATTCCATTTACTTTATGTGGTACATTTACCCCTAGCTGCAAGTAGAGGTTTCATTTCAGATTTTTTTAAAAAATTACTACTGCATTAATAAGTTCAGTGGCCTTCAGCACTACAATATTTAAAAACCTGTTCACAGCTCTGGACCAGAATGCACTAATAAGTTGGAGAGAATGACATTAATTTAAAAATCATCTCTTTTTTATCCCCAACCTATTATGCTAGTGACTGCTTAAAGGTGTGCATATCTCTCCTGACAGGGACCTAACGTTTCCTTTCCCATGTCAATGATTAGATCTGCAGCCACCAGACATTCTTTCACAGGATTAAGAACAACTCTCCTGTGGCCACTATCACCTTCTGAACAGGCATAATCACTTCAGGGGAGCTAATTTTAGAAACCTAACTCAGCTTTAGGATAAAAACCATGTGACGTGGCTCACAGAGAGCTATTGGAAGAGGGACACATAAGACGAAGTATGTAGAAGAGAACAGGAAGGCACTGAAGTGTCATTTCTAGCAGAACAATGAGTAGTTTTTTCATTCAGGCTTCTTCAGCAACAGAACATACCACACACGCCCAGTAAAAAAGGAGGAACCAGTCAGACTATGGCCTTACAATACCGTCATAATTCAATATATTATATACACATACACACACCCCATACAAGAAGGAGATATTCCATAGAAGTCTAGAGAATAGGGCCGGTAAGAAGATCTCAATGTTTATTAGAGCAACAAGAGATCACTCATCAAATCAGACAGCAGCAGAAAAGCTCTCTAAGCCAGATTTTCATGCACAACTAGCATGAGCAATGTTTCCATAGAGTCATCTATTTAAAAGCTATGGTTTAGGACGCACTCTAAAGGAGAACGGAAAGTCCCAACTTTATCTATTTTATTAATATTTACTTAATTTATACCCTGCCTCTCTCTCCAATGGAGACCCAAAGTGGTTTACATCATTTTCTGCTCTTCCATTTTATTCTCACAACAATCTTGTGAGGTAGCTTAGGCTGAGAGTGCATGACTGGCTCAAGATCACCCAGCAAGTTTCCATGGAAGGGAGAGGTCTGAAGCTGGGTCTCCCACATCTGAGTCCAACCACTACAAAGCACTGTGGCAGGCATAATTCTATCGCAATGTGGCACGAATAACAAACTAAAAGAAGTAAGTAAACAAAAACCCCAGCCCAAGGAGGCACCCTTTCTGAAAGTGTCATAGTTCTGGCTTATGAAGAACAATCATTGGGTTTTGAAAAGTACCAGATTGCTACAAAATGACAGATATAATCAAGCAGCATTCCTGAGAAGGACAAATGATTGAGCACCGGAAGAATGTTATGCTCTCACGCTCATGAATGTTAGAGGCTTAACCGAATGAATTTCAATCACAGGGACTGTTAAGTCGCTCGTTTAACAAAGTAGTCAGATAGTGATTCAGCAAAGATTCAGCTTTATTCCACAACTCAAACACAACTCGAACATGGATCAACATCTGATAGCCAGAACAGCTTTTACATTGCAGCTGTCCTGCTTTTAAACTCTCCCAGCTAATGTAGACACGCCTACTGTACAATTGCCAACCAATAAGGTTATATGCATAAGGACTAATCACGGACGTTCCCGCTCAGGGAGCTTGCTGACAAGTGATTGGTTGGTTCTTCCTGGGCTATCAATGTGATTGGATGGATTTGGATTCTAGCCCAGGATGAAGCTTAACATGACATTTCAATTAGATGTTTTCATCACACATTATGCATTCAATGGCAGCTTATTGAATACATTACAGGGACAATTTTTTTAAAATGTCTGTACTAACAAAAAAAGCCTCAAATCCAAGTAAATAAAACACTGACAGCATCACACTAGAGAGCACCTGCTGGATACCACTGGATACCACAGCCACCCTGCTGACCTTAGTTATACTATCTACGGTTGATTGATTTTATTAAATCTATAACCCATTCTCATATTCAGAAGCAAAATGAACAAGGGAAACAACTGCTGAAATGGCCTGCTGTTTCAAAGAATAAGCCAGTTCCCGTTTCATGCAGTCAGCAGCAGTGGAATACTGTCTCTATGAAGGTCACGGGATGTTCGTAAAGACATATGAACATTACAGTCAGACCACTATCTGGCTGCATCACTAGCGGGAATTAAGAAACTGAGTCAAGGTGACATTAATAGGAATTCTGAAAAAGCAAAGCAACCAGTTACTCTAAAACCTTTAGAAATGTGTACTTGCGTACAGACATGCATCCCTAATTTTTATGATGTCCCCCATCCAAAACAAGTTTTGAACAACATGAAGAGTTATATAATTTATGCTACTTTCCATCTCTGATTCCCCCAAACACGGCAATCTCAAACTACAGGATTCAAGAGATATGATGGTTTCTTTCACAAGTCCATTGTCAACTTTTTAGAAAACTGAAGGTGTTCTTTGGAAGCTAAGGTGGTTTTCTCCAACTTGAGACCACCTGAGGGGAGGGATCAATGGTTGCTCCATCTGTACCATTGAAAAATCCATGAGGATGCCATAAACCTGAGCAATAAGACACAGCCCAGAAACATGCCTAATATTTTTTCAGTGCTTTACTATTTTTGAGCCCCTTATGCTCCTCAGAATCAACAATGGCAAAGGAAATTCCAGCAAACTTGTGCATATATTAATATCCATCTTCCAAACACAGCCTACATAACCACCAAACTATGCTATTAAAATTATTCCTTAAGAAGCACACTTGAAAGTTTAGCATTTAAAAGCAGACTGTTATCACAAAACCACAGTAATGGGAGCATTTTCATTGTACTGCACAACACTGGTTCTACAGTAATATAGTCCATCTTCAGCTAACACTAAACATAATCTGACTGTTTAATCATCTCAAAAATAAGTTACAGCACCACAAGCCAAATAAAATAGTTAGGATTAGGAGCTTCAAAAATCCTGATCATTTTTAGAAAAGTTATTCATCACATTCTCTCACATTGCAAGGCAGACTGCAATCCCCCCCTCCATTTTAACCAGAAGCTACTGCCCCATAACCTTCAATAGTTTATTACTAGAAAACAGTACATAAATCTGTCCAAATAGCTACTACCTACCTTTAGCCCACAAGACCTGCCTGCTAGGCCTCTTCACCTGGAGACCCTCAGACCATGATTTAGACTTAGGGAAATGTCTGAAGATCTTGCGGATTCTCTTTGTTACTAGTCCAAAGCAAGCTGCAGTCTCCGCTTTCCCTTCAGTCATTCTTCTAACAGCAGATCAATAGCTTCTTCAGGCACAAGCAATCCAAGCAAGCAGACAGTGCTCAAATGCAGAATGTTATTGGAAGCAGCACATGTATTTATCACTCCAAGTCATTCACGTTGCAAAATCAAGATCTTCTCTATAGAGAGTTCATTTGCACTTCGGTTCACTTTGGTGGTTGTGTTTTGTTAAACATAAGCAAAAGAAAACGTATCCTATAGTCCAGAAACTTCCAGGGCTGCTTCTAACTCATGGGAAACTTTCTATTTCTAGGGCTTTTTGTCTGATAAGATAAAGCAACCTAGCGGAAGAGACTACAGTAAAGAGGGAGACCAGAAGCCATCCCTTTCTCTTCAAAGTCTCTTTCTAATAACCTTGAAGTCCGAGAATGCTTTTCTGCTAGTCTGTCAGTCCAAAGTCAAGCTTATAGCTACGTTATTTAAGCCAAAAATTAAACCAATAATCGCATGTGCTAAATAATAGATTTCTCCACCTCTGGGGGATATTCATAATAGTTAGGACAGGCTATTAGATACATTTACTAACACAAGTCAATTGTGGGGTGGGATCTCCTAGTCAGTGTTCCCTCTAAGCTGAGTTAGTGTGAGCTAGCTCACAATTTGTTAGCCTCCGGCTCACACATTTTTGCCTTTGCTCAGAAAGGACAGCTCCAGAGCAAACTAATTTATGCAGTAGCCAAATCGCCCACTCACAACTTTATTGCCAGTAGCTCACAAAGTAGAATTTTCGCTCACAAGACTCCACAACTTAGAGGGAACATTGCTCCTAGTAGCTACTAGCACTAGCTATATGACTTGATTCATCACACCTCTCCTCCTACATGGAATGAAGCAGGAAGCCATGCTTGAGAAGTTGCTGGAAATGTGCAGATATGGACACCATTCTATCACAGATGCAACACAACCACCATCTATAGAGAAAGATACATTCTATTCCAATGGGTCACAAATTGCTGTTTCCCAGCAACTGCAGTTGGCAATATGAAAGCTGGAAACATAATTTACTGATAGTATAGGAGCACTAAGTGGGGCAAGAGCATGTGTGGGTGGATTAGTATTTGTTTATTTATTTATTTTATTATTTTAATTTATACCCCGCCCTCCCCACAAGCAGGCTCAGGGCGGCTTACACTAGTAAGGGCTATGCTGTCTGCCCAGGAGAAGAAATCTAGAAAGGTCTATAAATCACTGTAAAAACCAGCTCTCATAAATGTTGTTTACAATATACTGCACCAAGCAATGTACCACCCCCATTTTTCAGAGTGGTAGACAGAGATAGGTCCCATGTGCTTCAGTCATTAGGCATTTCACAGAGGGGCTGCTCTGTGTTAGACCTGTTCTCTTATTCTAAGATAATTTTCTGTCTATGACCAATTTTTTCAGGTCAAGCTGGGAAATACCTTCCTCCGGGAATGTATGCACTTCAACTTGCTTTTACCCTGACAATTCTAGGATAGATTAGGTTTTTATTCTTAACTCGAATCAGAGAAAAACTTTGACTTAAGATATTAATTATTATCATATATGGTCATTGTATAGCTGTAATTTTAGTTAGTGTGTAGTTTTGTAGTATTTATGTAGAAAACAAAATAAAATTTATTAAAATTCTAGGATAGATTAGGTTGAGAGATTGCAACCTGCCCAGAGCTGGACTGTGTCTGAGGAGGGATTGGAACTTCTCACCACAGCATAACTCTATTCCCTCATGAGCTCCAACGGGAATGAACCCTCACTACCACACCCATGAGACTTAACCTCTCCAGTTTCGGAAGGACTCAATCTCAGGACAGCCACAATCACCACCTTTGAGGAAATTAAGGGGAAATTAAGACTTTTGTATCTGAGAGGATAATATGCAATGCATACTGAACAGCATGGTCAAAAAATAATGACTGGGGAACAATTTATTCATATTTAAGAAGTTGAAAGCTTATCAGTGTCAGCTTTCTATTGATGCTCATTGTCATGACAATAGATTTATCTTAATTATATAAAATGACTTCCACATGATCACCAGTGCTATCATGTGAGAAATCTGATCATGTGATTGGCTGAGTGCTAATGATGCCAATCCAGTAGTACCATTTGTCATTTCAAAGATGAGAATCAGGAAAGCTGCCTTCTACTGCTTATAAAAGCTTCAGTAAAATATAAAAGTAATTATTTTAGAGTCTTTACAGGGTGATTTCTTGGGTCTCCATCCTGTATTTCTATAGGTCTCTTATCCCTTGTTATGGCACAACACTTTTAGAATTTTTCCCACAGAATCAGAGACAAAAAAAATCGTTAAGTCAAACAATTATCTTTTTAGACAAGCAAATGACGGACTAATCCACATGCTACCAGTGCCATCCTCTTATTGGCGGTTGTTGAAGTGAGTACAAGATGACCAAAACCTTTGAACCATAATAGCGGGTTTTTACATTCTGCCAAGTGAATACAGTAAAACACTGGCCATATTTTTTCCTGTCTATGTTCAGGCTCATATAGTCTGCTGCTGTCATGTAAGCAATACACTGAAATGACGGGCCCATACACATTCAAACACCTGGTTTCTTCACAACTGATAAAGCCACACATATGCCCCAACCCTTGAAAGAGACTTGATGTTAAGAGGAGCCTCAAATGTAATACAAATTGAAACAGGAAGCAAGAAGCCTCAAACAGACTTGCCCAACATTTACTGAAATACATTGGTCTAAAGAACGTCCACACCTACTAAAGGAATGTGTTACCTTAAACACTTACCAAACATATAGAGATGATTAAAAATTTACAAAGTTCTATGAATCACAGGGATAAGTGATGTGAATTCCACCACTTCCTTATAAGGGCAACCACAAGGAAACTAAGCATACCAGCTCAGGCAAGCACTGTATTGAAGCAAGTTCCTGTCAGCTAAAAAGAAAAAGAAAAACCTCAATAAAATAAACATGGTTTAAAAATATTTTAAGTGGATTTGCTGAATATAGGGTGATGCAACATTATAAAAATAATAGAGACTTAGGTATTTTTATAGAGGACAATTGTGATACATAATTCCACCTTTTTTAAAAGTTACCAAATTTCAAAAAAGAAGGGGAAGAGATTAACACGCTGTATTACTTCCAGCCAGGTCCAGAAACGAAGAACATTTCTTGTCACCTACTTAGCTATGCAACTGGATGAATTTGTCTTGATAGTTTTTCTCATCATAGTGTTGAAGAGACCAAAGTGGTAGCCTTTGATTCTTTTTATTCTTAGTTATCTATAGTCCATTTTTTCTCCCCATTGGGTACCGAAAGAAGCTTATAACATTGTATTCCCCTTCTCCACTTTATCCCCACAGTTTGCTCTGGAGCCCTCCTTCCTGAGCTAAGACAAAAATGTGTGAGCCGGAGGCCAAAAAACCGTGAGCTAGCTCACACTAACTCAGCTTAGAGGGAACCCATAGTGCTGCCATATCTCCCCCATGGCAGGATACCTCCAACTGGCAGTCCAGATTGCCAGCAGTGGGGCAAAACGGGAGGGAAATATATGTAGCATTTTGACCCAACAAGCTTTGATGACAGAGTGGGGATTCATACCCAGTTTTCCCAGGCTGTCCTATTTTATCCTCACAACAACCAACCCTGTGAGGTAGACAGAGAGACTGACAGGACCAGGGTCACCCAATGAGTTTCGTAGCAGAGGGAATCTGAACCTAAGCCTCCCAGACCTTATTCCAGCACTTAAAATTCACAGGACAATTAGATATGACAATCAGTAGACCAGAAGCAAGTGCAATACCTGCCAAGTGACAGAACCTGATGGTCATATGGCATTTGGGCCAATGGGATCCTGGGCCAGTTCTGGGTATTTGTTACCCAAAGCAAGGTACACCTATTGTTTCCTCATGTGCTGCTGGAGGCTGAGTCCAAGCCTAGCCCCTGCAGCAGTGAAGATTCAGAAGGTAAAGTCAACTGTCTCCTTTGCTGCTGACAACTGGGAGGAAACGGAATCCCTGTGGTGTTTCTGCGCCCTCTTCACTGTACCACCTGAAACTGGTACTTCTGTGGCTTGGCTGGAAAACCAACCCTGATAGGAACCTGCTGCTTCAGGAGGGGGGAACCCCACACAGACAAGTATTTTATGCAGTCTAGGTTAATGTAACCCCTTTTTTGCCTCTTGATAGGATCTCTGTGCTTTTTCCTATCACAAAGACACAGTGAGGAGGAAACTGCACTCATAGGTCAGGGGGAAAGCTGGACAGTACAGCAGCCCAGCAGGACAGAAAGAAAAGTCACTTTGGCTGTGATCATACGCACCTTTAAATCCGACATAGGTGCAAATGCCTGACAGATCTAAGGAGAAGGATCAGACAGCAACATCTGGGAAGCATCCTGCAGTCGTCGGCAACCTGTGCTGCTCCACTGCAGAAGCGGAGTTAAAAGACACTGGGGAAAGTCCAGCTCTAACGGGTTCTGATGGGCCACAGATGGACTTTCCCCTGTCTGATCGCTCAAGCATGCTCTCAAGCTGTCAAGATGGTCTGATCATGCCATCCCAGCTTGGTGCCATTCTTCCTCCCTCTTCACAGTATGCGCATCATCGCATACTCCATAGGGGGCCCTCAGTGCAGAGGTGCGATTCCTCGTGTATGCGCATGGGAAACAAACAGCCAAAAAAAACCGACTCACTCGCAGTTGCATCTGATCACCCAAGTGACAGGCTGTGCCCGCAGCTACAAAGGGAGGTGTGATCTCGCAACTGCATGTCAAATTCCTCCAGAGGGAATAGCCCCACTTCCCCTCCCTTTCAACTGGCGCGTGTGACCACAGCCTTTAACTGTATGCCTGCTTGCCTTTCGGTTCCGAAAGCACCTTTGCACCACATATCAGTGCCTCCCAGTTGATACCTAAATGCTGTAGCTGGATCCAGTCTCGGCCATTCCAACAGTATTGGAGCTCCCTAATGAGGTGGTGATCCAAATGGAGATCAAGGATTGGCAGACACATCCAACATTCCAAGTGGGTTAATTTTCAAGTGCTGAACATGAATTCTGTCCAGGGCTCCTCTCCCTCCCTCCTTTAAAGTAGCCACCAGCTAACCTCCCAGTGAGCAGGTGCAGTCCCATGAACGTCCCACACATTATTTTGAGAAAAGTTTCTGGCGTTGTGCATTCCATAAATCTCTCCTACAATGAACTGCACACAGATTTCCTTGTGATAAGGCAGGAGGAGGAGGGATTTTTATCTCGGCTATATTTGGCAGCAAAGGTTTCCTGGATGTCCTTTAATTATGGCTCTGCCACCTGACTGAGATTCCAGTGGCATAACAGGCTTGTGTCACCAGCTGCTTTGTGGTTAGATTGCAAAAAATAAAAACGCAAGGCTCCAGAGACGCTCAAACGATGCAATCATCATTTTACAGCCTCTCAGAAGTACAGTGGTCACACTTGGATGGTTGGCCACCTGGGTCTGCTGTGAACGATTCACGCACACACATGGACCAGGAAAGCAAGGTGAGGGCCAGAGAAAAAAGAGGCAAGCCTTGCAGAAAATGAGCAAGGCCAAAGAAAAAGACTTCCACGGAGAGACTATTCTTATACCTTAAAGTATTGTTTCAGGATAACAATAGTTTTGTTCAATTTAAACCCTAGCCCAAACGTTTTGCTGCAACTTACCAAGAAAAGCAAGCATGAGAAAAGAAATTCAAGCATTTTTTGGAGGTTATAATTATATTTTCTAATATTACAACTGTGTCAATGCTAATCAGAAAAATATAGTTATTTATAGCAACACCCTGCCATGTATAAATATATACACAGAAACAGCTGCACCAGCTCAAAGTATATTGATGGCTGGTAGCTCGATCAGCTGGAGGGACAGGAGTAGAAGTCGGGCATGTTCAGCTCAAATCCTGTCCTTTTCACTAAAGAATTCCAGTGGTCTCCCAGTGCAGGCCTCTTACCCACTAAAGATACTCTCACATGAAAATGAAGAGAGACTCTGTCAATTGCCGGGCTGCAGGTTTAATTCCCCATAATCCTACCAGTAATCGCACCATGTTACACCCACCAGTATCAAAAACAAACCCAAGGGCATGTGAGATTTCTGTCTTGCCATTTTTCAAAAGTGATTCCAAATTTTTTTATTTTGGCCACCTAAAAAGTTCTCAAACTTGATTTCTCTTACTCAGCCCTTTTAATGATCAATGGCCCCGGTCACACGGGAGGTTTAGGGCCGGAAGAAGGACAGATCGAGGGCGCAGCAAACGGGAGCGATCAAACCACAACATCTGGGAAGCAGCGTGCACCCGTGCCCAATCCGGCCCTTCAGGCCGAAAATGCGCAGCAAAAAACAACCTGCTAAAGACCAGGACTTACCTAAAACGCCGCAGCAAGCGTGGCCGTCGGATCGCCGGCGCGGCTGTCTGCAGGAGCAATTGAGGCTCACAGCCGAACTGCACATGCGCACACATGCACAGCCGGCGGCCTCGTGCTCCCTTCCGTGGCTTTCTCCGCCAGCATCTGATCGTGCCGGGGAGCAACTGCGCGGTGGCTCATGGGATCTGTGTGATCCGGCCACCGCGTGTCTCTTTTGGTGCGGCTTTCAAAAGTGTGGCAGAGGCCAATATAGCTGTACTGATTTAAACCTGAGGTTACCAATCTTTTTGAGCCTGTAGGTACCTTTGGAATTCTGACACAGCATGGTGGGCACAACCACAAAATGGCTGCCAGAGAAGGCAGAGCCAACCACAAAATGTCAGGCAGTGAGGTTGTGTATAACTCTAATAGTAAATCTCCCAACATTTCAGGAAGAAGCTCTGCTGAACAAGATGCCTTTTCAAATGGGCATATTGTTTTAAACAATTTTTTTGCATACACTTCATTCATGCAGTGATGGCCCTTATCCTGAGGTGACAGCTGCTGCCAAAGCACAATATAAAATTTCTAGTCATGTATGTAGCTCACCCCCTTTAATACTACAGCAATATACCTGCTTACGGGAGCCAGGGGTCATTTCGTAGAAAAAGAGCTAGGGGAACTCATTAGCATAAATCATTAGCATATGCCACACCCCCTGACATCACCGGAAGTGTGTCATAAGGCCACACACCCTGACATCACCGGAAATGTGTCATACGGCCACACACCCCACCCCCAACAGTCCCGCAAAGGCCCTCCCTGGCCCCAGGCAGGCAGGGGTGGGGAGAGGCAGGGAGGAAGCAACTTACCCTCCCTCTTCTCCTGCCTCCTCCTGGCTGAATGAGGGCCGGAAGCGGGGCGGCCGGAAGCAGGGGGCGGGGCTTCGTCATGTGCCCCGCCCTCCCGTACCTCACCCAGGGGAACTGTGTTCCCCTGCGTTCCCCCGCGAAATGACCTCTGACGGGAGCTATTGTATAACTAAAAGAGTTATGGCTCTCTCAACATACATCTGACAACACTAAGCAAGATTATTTATTTGTAGGTCAAATGGCCCAAACTTTCCAGAAGGAATACTGCTGATTACTCAGAAGGATACGGGGCTAGCTTAGGCTTGCCAAGTCACCCCGGGGGGCGGGGAAACCCCCGCCTCAGAGGCCCGTTCCCTGCCGCCACCGGATCTGGCCCCAGGGGGAACTCCACCCCGATGTACACGTCACCAGGAAGTGACGTGACCACGCTGGGCACGCTGGGGGCGGGGCCACAGTCATCCAAGGGAAAACTCTATGGTTTTCCCTCCGGTGGTCGTGGCCCCGCCCCCAGCGTCCTCACGTCACTTCCTGGTGCTGTGGATGCGGCACGCACGCACGCTCTGGGATCAACCCGGGAGTCCCCCGCTCTGGAACAAGGTGAGACTTGGCAACCCTAGGCTAGCTCCTGCCATTTTGTCTTGTCAGCCGTGCACCTGTATTTCCTCCAGCACAAAGGGCCTTCTGCTGCTGCAATACTCTCTTGCACTGACACATATTGTAATCCATGGAAGAGAACTTGCACTGCAGGAGCACATGGGTGCAGATGGGACAAAATAGCTGGATCTAATCCATTGTTCTCCAGAACATGAAAAGTACATCATTATGCTGTTTGGCTGGCAACATAAGTATCCAGAATTTGTACCACAATAAATATCACCTATTGTGTCACATAATAATGCTTGACATCCGAAATAACTTGTTTGCTGCTCCTAGTTTGTTTAAAAGAAAAGCAGGCTTGAATGCAAGTGTCCAATAGATCATGCAAGTGATATGAGTATTGACTTCAACATGTTTGTATTATATTCACATATAATTTTCAACCATGTTATTTTTCAGGGACACTTAATATCGTTCTTAAGAAGAATTCCAATGGGTCTTTTTATTTATGGTTTCAATTTTGTTCTATTTGCCTGTCCAGTGACACATAAAGTATTCTGCAAATAATAAAACCACAGAGACAAACAAACGAATCATAGCAATGTAGGTATACAAGAGAGTATCAATCATGTTTGTATTATAGCTCTTTTGAACATGTTATCTAGCAACTTACTCAGCAGAACCCACAAAGTTTAAAGTATCAAGGGAATTTGGTTCAGCTCTAGCAACATGTTTTAATTAAGGCCAAGAAGCCCATACAACAGTGTGAAGTTGCCTTTGTGTAGACAGTTCTGGTTGCCACAACAACACTACCTGCAACTGGACACCAAAGGGTTTCTCAGTTAATCCTTAAAAGAATTATAAAGACAGGTCATAAGCAACCTCTTGATCTGCACACTAACTGACTGATTTGAACCACAGGAGTAACAAGTAAAAATCTGCAATATGCATGGAAATGTTAGCAGCTTCTTTTTTAAAGCACCTGAACATTTCTAGCACAGCATTACCTAGTCAGTAGAATAAGTAATATACTCTGTTAATGGCTTATTAGAATGTAGTATTTCCGACACACACTCCTGTCCTCTTTCCTAGAAGAAAGGAGAAAATGCTTTTACTCTCATTCCACAGACTAAGAACACATCCACACGGCAAGAAATCTAATCGCATTCACTGCTGCTATAAATACAGAGGCACATATTGGCAATGAAGCATTTACACAGGAGTCTTCTGTATACTTTCCTCCATCAGGTACCATTTTCCCTGCATTCTTCCTCTGCCATGGCATCAGTGGGCTTTTGGGGCAGGGGGTTAAATAGTAACTGCTACAGCATTAGAGTGCTATAGCTGTTACTGGGTTGAATCCTGTACAGAATTCCACAGGTGCAAGGAGGGGGGTGATTACTGATGATCTCCCCCTTCCCACAGCAGTTCCAAATGCCCCCTGAAATGAAGCTCCTGGAAGATGACTGGGGGGGGGGCAACTTAGTGGAGAACTTGAAGTTTCCCACAGCATGGGAGACTGGCAAAAATTGTCCCCTTCCTTGCTCCTGCATAAATCAATGCAGGATCCAAGCTACTTTTTTAAAAAGCCCTCGAGTGATAACAGTATGGAAAATGGTGACCACAGTGGGCCGATGGATGGAAAATGGCACACGTCAGTGGAAGCTTTGAAAGTGCAAACATTCCCATCCAGATGACCTGCTAATATGCCTTCTTGCATTCTTTTTGAAATTATTTATTTATTTATTTCTACTCCCACCTTTCTCCCCAAGGGGAACGCAAAGCAGCTTACATCATTCACCTTTCCTCCATTTTATCCTCACAACAAACCTGTGAGATAGGTTAGGCTGAGAGAGAGTGTGACTGGACCAAGGTTGCCCAGCATGGTCCCATGGTGCAAGTGCAGATTCAAACCTGGGTCTCCCACTCCCTAGTCTGGCACTCTTTGAAAGACTGGAGGAAAGCAGAGGGGAAATGGCAAATAGGATATTTAAAGAATGCTAAATGCTTTAAAAAAACCCCAACCCACTCCAATCTGGAAGCCACAGTGTGGATGCAGCCTAAGTATTTGCAAGCATACAGTTCAGTGCTGGGCAGAACACTGGCACATGGGGACTCCTCTTCATTTTTTTTTCCAGCTAAGGGACCTGGCCTTGAACCTTGGCCAGATGGCCCTGAACCATCATAACAAGCCAGAAAATATACCTTTTTTGTGTGAAGGGCTTTTGGGGGGTATAGAGAGGGAGGCCCCAGCTTAAGACTCACAGAAAAGACTTCTAACTTCTCATGTCAGTTGTGCCAAAAGGGTTTCTGTTTTCTTTCAGAGGCACGCTAAGCCAGTACATCCTGGTTATCATTATTATTTATATATCTAGTGTTTAACTTATTATAAGCACTTGCCTAGACAAGAGAGACAGAGTGAAATTCCTGAGGGCTCAGACTAGGGGATCAGTAAAATGCTCAGTCATTATAGTTGTGGGTACAGCCCACTTCTCACACCCAACAGTTACAGCAGACACAGCATCAGGCAGGTGGTAACCAGCCAGCACTTGACAGTCCCAATGCATCCTGATCCCCTGGGCCATCTATACCCTCATTCTGCAGCAAGCCACTATCCTCTCAATCCAAATGCACCTCTTTGCCCAGCTCAAGATTTGAGCTAGGCACTCACAAGGTAAGCAACTTGCCACCAGCACAAGAGCTGACGGGGCTCTCAAGTGTTTCACTGGGCTTCCAACTAACTACAGCTTAGAGGGAACATTGCTTGCCACCAGCACAAGAGCTGACGGAGCTCTCAAGTGTTTCACTGGGCTTCAAACTAACCAAGCCTTTACCAGAAACACTGTGAACATCTTATGCCAATGCATCATATGGGAACAATAAAAAACAAAACAAAAAAACCCTCCCTCAACAGGCATAAGGAAGCTTCTGCCAGGAAATCATGCATTTGCACTCCTGACATCTGTAGGACATGAGTTCTCTCCAGCCAGCACACACCCAGCTTTAAATGTAGTATAAAAGCTAAAAAGAATCCACCCAAAGATATTGTTTGGAAAGGGAGTATCTGTAAAGTGACAAGATGGCATTTAAAGGGAATTTTTCCAATGGAGAAATCTTTTTAAAAACCAGTTTTAGTTCCCATGGAAAAACCCAGGCAAAATCCCCTTTGGGTTCAGCACATTCTACTGCTTCTGTCCAGAAAGAGAAACAGAAAGAAAGGAGATTGCAACCATTCAATCAATGTAGAAAGTTATCTGAAGAAGTGAGCAGTGACTCACGAAAGCTCATACCCTGCCACAAATTTTGTTCGTCTTTAAGGTGCTACTGGACTCTTGCTCTTTTCTACTGCTACAGGCAAACTAACACAGCTACTCATCTTGCTCAATCTAGAAAATTAGTTAGGACCATTAATTATGGTATTTGGCACTAAATACATACCCCTTCCTATCCAAGCATGGACTGTTTCATCAGTAATTATACACCCAGGACACACAATTTGGCTGTGTGGGTAAGTTTCTGCATGAAATTGATAAGAAAAAGCAGTTATTAAAAGAAACCAAGTTTAATATCATTTATACAGACAAGTAAAACTAGAATTCCAGTTAACTATAACTTTGGGTCCAAGTTAAAAAGTCTGTGGGCTTCCTCACCAGTGATTTCAAGTCCTATTTAACAGTGAGTCCAGGAGAGTGAACTAAAGTTAAGGCTGATGCCCATGCAAGCCTTAAACATTATGATGTAAGGCCAGAAAGGGAATTTGCATGAGAAAGAGGAAGGGCTAGGGAAGGTGTTACATCTGTCCAGATTCTTTGTGCTCATGGCCCTGGTCCACTAAGCAACATAAAGGGGAAGAGAGAAAAGGCAGGATTTGCACCAGAATTTCCTGGTTCACAGCTCGTTCCCTTAACCACTATGCTATACTTGCTGTCCCACTGTCACTAACTTCATAGCCTTGAGCTACACAAGGATTTGCTTTCAATACAGTTACTCTTAAGAAGGGGGTATAAATTCATTCACATTTAACCAGGTGTACAGGGGAAAACAGATCACCAAGAGGGTCCATTATCCGGCTCCTTTTCACGTGGCCTGCATGTCCAACATTAACCCCTGTCAGTGTTCCCGCTAAGCTGAGTTAGTGTGAGCCAGCTCAGTTTTTTAGCCTCCAGCTCACAGTTTTTTGTCTTAGCTCAGGAAGGGATGGCTCCAGAGTACGCTAATTTATGCAGGAGCCCAACTGCTTGCTCACAGCTTTAATGCCAGTAGCTCACAAAGTAGAATTTCTGCTCACAAGATTCCACAGCTTAGAGGGAACATTGACCCCTGTAACAGCAAACCAGGGAGCTAGGGGAACTGTTTGCCTGACCCAGATAGGCAATTCATACTGGCAAATATTTTCAAGCATTTTGAAAGCCATCTTTACTCTTGTAAGCCATGGGCTGTTGTGAAGCATCACGTACAAATAGCAAGCCCAGCAAAGAAAGATAAACATATACTGGGGATGGGTAGATAGAAGTGCAAATAGTTTTCAAAGCAATGCAAACAGACACTCAGTGAAGAACAGCTGACCAACTCTGACATATCACTGCAACCAAATAATTGTGTGCAATATCGCCATGTTAAAGCCTTAAAATGATGCAGCGGAACCATATGGAGTCACTGTCTCTTTCAATTGTTCTTCATTCTCAAACAGCTCTGCAAGAAGAGTTCCAATCCTTTTTTTACTGTCCTGTGCATCTATCACAGCAAGACATATTTAATTGAGTATGAATTTGGGCACAAGCCCAAATGTGAGAATCAGGAAATGGGGCTAACCACTCAAGAGGGGTCAGTGAAAGAACACTTGGCTACAAGAACGGAAAGCTCTCCTGTGATACAGGGAACAAACTGCAGTGCTTTCAAGCTTTCAGGACTGAGCCAGATCTTGCCAAAAATGTAGACTGCAAAGCTGATTAAGCAGCATTCTCCAAACTGGCAGGCTCTATCACTATCTAAAGAATACTTCTGTGTGAACATGAAACTGCCACATACTGAATCAGATCCTCTTTTTTCAAGTTCAGTGCTGTCAAATCAGATGATCAACTGGGAAAGACAGGTTGGGTTGGTTTTAATTTGGTTATTTCAGTATTCTTAATTCCCAGGAAACCTAAGACCACTTCTGATAATTAAGCAGACTTCCCAGTTTAGTTTCATCAATGGTCAGTGAACTGAATAGATGAATTCATTAGACTAATTGTCATGGGAAAAGGTCACCCCAGCAGTAATGCCTTAGAGATCTTGCCGGCCTCGCCGCCACAGTGGCTTCTAATACTCCTCTCCTTCCTACACCAGACAAACAGCTGCCTGTCACGTGTAGGAGAGGAGGTGGGATGCTTACAGCCGCCGGGGAGGTTTGCTCAACAGGATTGCCTTAGCCCTGCTGCTAGCCCAGCCTCCACGATGCCTTTAAACATAATCTCCCCCAACACCAGACAGGCCGGTGTCTGTCAGGTGTAGGAGCACGACCAGGGTACTTTAATCCATCAGGGATGCCACCCCAGCAGGATCACCTTAGCTGGCCCAGCTTAGCGACACTCACACCCACAATGGAAATATACTCCACATTTGTAGAAAACTGGTTTCCTTTATTAGGTTATTTAACTTCTCACAATGTGGGTTCTAGAAAACTAGTTCATATGAACTTGCTTAATATCTGATTGCTCGGGTGGTGTTTTGAATATGTAGTTATGTCCCAGTTCTAAAATGTAACATAAATTAGAAGCATTTTTGTAAAAGGGGGGGGTATGCCCTCCCTCCAAATTCAATGTCCAGGACAAACCCCTGCACCAAGAAACCCAAAATAAGGGAGTGCATCCCTACCATGACATCAACCCCCTCCCCATGAAGAGATTTCTGAGAAACATGACCCCTGCTTCTTAAATGGTGACTGCTTCGCACATGGACAGTTCTATGTGGCCTGCTCCAGAGTGAGCTCATCAAGCAGCCTGGTCATCCTAGCACCTGAGGTCAGAACCACCAATGTGGTCTAGAGAGAGGTCCTTCAGTAGAGAAAACAAGTATGTATGTCTTACTTCATTTCTTACACTACAATCTTCTCTGTTAGAATTCCTACAACAAATGTCACATTTCAAATTTCACATCAGCCAGGTTGGTGTAGTGGTTAAGTGTGCGGACTCTAATTTGGGAGAACCGGGTTTGATTCCCCACTCCTCCACTTGCACCTGCTGATGTGACCTTGGGACAGTCACAAGCTCTGGCACAGCTGTTCCTGTGTCAGAGTTCTCTCAGCCCCACCCACCTCACAGGGTGTCTGTTGTGGGGAGGGGAAGGGAAAGGAGTTTGTAAGCCGCTCTGAGACTCCAAGTGAAGGGTGGGGTATAAATCCAATCTCCTCCTCCTCCTCCTCCTCTTCCTCCTCCTCCTCCTCTTCTTCTTCTTCTTCTCATAACTGGATTTACGGAACTTAAATACTGTAGCAAAGCACGGGTAGCAGGCTAGTCTGTAATATAAAGATAACACTAGCCTAACTCTGTGCACTTAAGTATGCTACATAAGTACTAATTAGTATTTCATGGCCATCCAAAACCCATCTAGAGTAAACAAAACAAATGAATTTCAAGCATTTTTAAAGAGAGGTAGCCATGTTAGTCTGTTGATGCAACAACAAAAACGAGTCTCGCGGCACTTTTAAAGCTAATATTTATTATGGTCTAAACACACAGTGCCCTGACCTGCATGGCCCAGGTTAGCCTGATCTCGTCAGATGCTGGAAGGTAAGCAGGGTTAGCCCTGGTTAGTATTTGGATGGGAAACCACCAAGGAAACCCAGGGTTGCTACATAGACCCAGGCAATGGCAAACCACCTCCATTTGTCTCTTACCTTAAAAACCCTATGGGGTCGCCATAAAGTGGCTACAGCTTGATGGCACTTTCCACACAATAATGGGATCTACCCCCAACCCAATGTTTTTAAGGTGCCACAAGAATTCTTTTTGTTGTTACTAAAGCACTGGAAGAAGATATGAACTCCCCTGTGCCAAATGGAACATACTGGGGTAAAATTATATGAAAACATTTCTAATCTCTTTAAAAAATATGTCCTTACTTAACTCCAGAGAAAAGATTTCAAAAAACAACTCCCATACCTGTAAAATGTTCCTGAATGCTGCAGATCAAGGTGAAAGAGGGTGCCTGAACCAGATCACTGCTTCCAATGAGACTATTTGCACACAGGTAGCAAATGAACTGTGATGTGCATACTCAAAACACAACTGTGCTTTATATTTACCTTTTATGTCACCATAAGTTTGAAAAGAGAGATTTCATTATTGAAATTCCTTTACTGTGAAACTTTCAGCTATTTTACCGTAATTTTCAGCTACTATACCAAGCAGACTATAGTGTGCAACTAACCCGAAGGTGAATGTCAAGTCAGCATTGAAACAGGAAACTTTTATTAGGCAAAGAAGAGTCCTAGGAGAAACACAACTCAGTGGGAAACATACCAACATTTATCTAACCACTAGGCTAAATAACTATATTAATTTACACATGTTCAAAGACCACCATTCTGACACAAAATCTTTTATACCACAATTTGTACAAATTTTCACTAAAAAAGGTACCGTAGTTACTTCTGAGTACTAAAGCTCTGCCCACATAAAGCATCTTCTGCAGGATGCCGATCTCTTTCTAAGTGGCTTTTAAGTTGGTCTGAAGCATACCAGCCCACGCTGCAGTGTGCGCACATGACAGAAGAATGGCATTATGCTCTGATGGATTTCTGATGCTGGCCCTCTGTGCAAAAGCCCTTCCTTTGCTGCATACATTTCCATTAATTAAATCAGTGCCATGCCATCTTTGCAAGGCTGAAACAACATCCATGAAAAACCAAAAACCACAACAGCAGTTCTGACGGAATCATGAACAAGTTCTAAGATAACGAACAACTATGGATAAGTGATTTACTAACAGGTTGCTATGGGGGAAAGACTGGCAACAGCAAAGCAAATCTCTGGCCATGTAACACGTTTGTAAGGGACAATACATGCAACCAGAGCAGGGACAGGAGAGATATAAACATTCACCATTGAAGAGACTAATGAAAATTCAGAACTGTTAACATGTGAGATGCAAAATTTCTCACTCCTAACAAAAAAGTACCGTAAATTGCAGGACAAGCCTAAAGAGCCAAGAAGATGTTTAGAAGTTTAGACAAATTCAAATCAATAGGAGTGCTGTTTACATAGGAATTCTATTGACATGGGATTATGTGGTGATTCCAAGATAAATTAGAAGAACACAGATCACAAGAAGGCAGTTTTTGAAAAGACGAGGAGGAGGAGGAGGAGGAGGAGATTGGATTTATACCCCACCCTTCACTACCCAAAGGAGTTTCAGAGCGGCTTACAAACTCCTTTCCCTTCCCGTCCCCACAACAGACACCCTGTGAGATAGGTGGGGCTGAGAGAGCTCTGACAGAAACTGCTCTTTTTCAAGGACAGCTCTGACAGAACTATGGCTTGCCCAAGGTCATCCAGCAGGTGCAAGTGGAGGAGTGGGGAATCAAACCCAGTTCTCTCAGATTATAGTCTGTGCACTTAACCACTACACCAAACTGTCTCTACACCAAACAAAACTATTTGCACACACTTCCAGAGTGATGGATTTCACTGACCGAAGTGCTAGGAGTTTCAAACCAGAGAGCTCAAAGGAAATGTAACCCCATTCATAAGTTAAGATCTAGCTGGGGGAAATTCTCTAAACCAAGACATACTCCAACACACCTCATGAAAATTTTAAAAGCTTTCCGGTCTTAAACATAAATCAGTTCATGCAGCAGCACACATCTCCGCCCGGAGTGCATTGAGAGGGATGCAGATTGGAGGCAACAAAGTTACACCATTTATTGGCCACCCTCGACAATAGATTGTATAGGATATCGATATCTACTAATCACTTCTGCTTATCCAAACTCCTGGAAGTGGGAGATTGCTAGGGGTGGCTTTGGTTGGGGCCAAAACAGAAAGGATCACTCACCTACAGGGGTGGAGGGGGGGGGAAGGAGCTTTGCTACTAAAGAGGCAGAAATGCTTGGGAACGGCTTAAAGGATCGCTTGTGCACAAACCAATGCCTGAGGCCGCAGGTGCGACCTCAGCGCCGTTCCCGGGTTGCAAACCGAACTGGGGGGAGGGGGGGGGGGGAGGGGGGAGAAGACCCCAAAAGGGGCAGGGAGAATCACGGGCCAAAGGGGGGAGGCTGTCCTCTTTCCCGGGAGCCGCTCCTGCACCGGAGAGGCAAGATACCTGCGCTGCCCCCTTTCCTACTACTGGAGAAAAGGCGCGGGGGGGAGGCGGTCAGCCCCTGCCTCAGCCCGCCGGACTCGGGGGCTGCGCGGCCTGCGGGGGGGGGGGGAGGGGCCG